>NC_081420.1:134114407-134466976 GCF_949786415.1 Peromyscus eremicus
CAGTGAGCGTGCGCCTGGCTCTAGAGCTCCCTGGCAGCCTGGTTGCATAAGCAAGACTGGGAGACAGCAGCAAGGCAATACCCATGGCAAGGGGTGAGGAGTAGGCACCTGTAGCCATCCATGGGCCATGGATTGGCATAGAAGTCAGGTCTCAGAACATCTATCTGCACCTTTATTGCCTGAATTTAACCATGTAGAAATCTCTAGCCAGCCTCCTCCCCAGTCTTCCCAGAACTAGGAATTACATGCCCTTGGGTAAGTTTGGGTGTCCCTGCTGAATGAGACACCAACTCTCTTTCCACATCCCTCCCTTTACAGCCTCCATCCTCTCTGGTAGATGGGTTGGAAGATCTTAAAATATTTTAGAGGGCTGCTTTCTTCAAAGGTCTAAAGCATCAGTGATGTGTCTGTTGGCTGATATTAAGCGTGGAACTTGGTAGCAGTTACCAAGGTCTCCACGCCTTCTGGGAAAGGGGTTGGGGGAGCTCTGGTCAAGCATGGTAGTACACACCTGTGAAGCCAGTCCTGGGGAGACTGGGACAGGGGGTCCTAGGTTCAACTTTAGCTTGGGCTTTAAAATAAAAAGGTCCTAAAACAAAGAAAGAAAGAAAGAAAGAAAGAAAGAAGAAAGAAAGAAAGAAAGAAAGAAAGAAAAAGGAAAAGAAAGGAAAAGAAAAGGAAGAAAAGAAAAGAGAGGGTTTTGAACAAGAAAGAAAGAAAAAGAAAAGAGGATTTTGAACAAGAAAGAAAAGAGAGGATTTTGAACAAAAAAGAAAGAAAAGAGAAGAAGAGAGGACTTGGAAGTTACACTACCCCCTACAAATCCTCTCAAGGAGTGTATTAACCCACTGGTCTGGTGATCTCTGATGATTGATGGAACTTCTGGGGTGGCCATATCTGTGAAGTCAGAGGGTCAGAATGGCACCTATCTTTGTGATAAATGGGCAGGTGCTCTTAGATGCTGAGAAGAGTGTTTGGGAAGCACCTGGGAAGCACTCAATGAACATCAGGCATTATTACTGTTCTATTACTGTTATCATCGCTACTGTCATGCCCTCTTTTTACCCTTTGATGTACTGCCTCCAAGGAGGTGAGAACCAGTCAGGATCACTTCTGGCTCCTTTCTCCATTCCAACCAGCCACGTATTTAATTTCGCACTTCTTTGTGATCCACCCCCATTCTTGTCCTGGGTTTTGAATCTTACAGACTAGAAGTGTCTGTCTTGATCATCAGTTTACCCCAGCAGTAGCACAAGGATTGACACGTGGTCGGCATTTGATGGGCAGCTGGCTGATAGTTTGGGGCAGACCCTCTGAAGAATAAGACTATTCTCTTTTTAGAAATCACAGATGTAAGATTTGAACGCAGGTCTGCTGCCACACCTCTTGCACACAATTCCTGAATTTCTTTATAAGAAAAAAAAAAAAGAAAGAAAAAGTAAAAAAGGAGGAAGACAATGTACTCCTGCATCTGTTGGGAGGTTCAATCAGATAGATGCTGGAGTATCAGGGTTCAAGCGTGGGCTTTGGAACATGACTGTTTGGTGTCAAATCCAGATCTGCCATCTGTGAGTAGTTTCATCTTTTTGGTTTTTCGAGATAGTGTTTCTCTGTGTAGCTTTGTGCCTTTCCTGGAACTCACACACCTTAGACCAGGCTGGCCTCAAACAGAGATCCGCCTGGCTTTGCCTCCTGAGTGCTGGGATTAAAGGTGTGTGCCACCACCGCCCGGCGAGTGGTTTCATCTTAAGCAAATCTCTTAAGCTGTCTTATACATAAAATGAGTGGTACATAAGTTAACATCTACTAAATTGAGGGAAATAAAAGAAGGTAGCTACGCCCTTTACAGATGCACCACTCAGTTGGTGGGCGACAGAAGTCATTTGGGAGCCTTAGACTCCATCCACTCAGTGTTCTTGATTCCAACCTGTTCCAAGTAGGGGATATTTAGGAAGTAGTTGGGGCTGTGTGTTTTGTCATCCCAATGTGGCTCCTGACTTTGAGACTACCTGCCTCTTTCAGCAATACCTGAATACTTTCTACGGCTGCCCCAAGGACAGTTGCAACCTCTTTGTGCTGAAGGACACCCTCAAGAAGATGCAGAAGTTCTTTGGGCTGCCCCAGACAGGTGACCTTGACCAGAACACCATCGAGACCATGCGGAAGCCACGCTGTGGCAACCCTGATGTGGCCAACTACAACTTCTTCCCCCGAAAGCCCAAGTGGGACAAGAACCAGATCACATACAGGTGCTAAGGAGGGGCTGGGGATGCAGGGCCAGCAGCCTGAGGGATGTGAGTCTCCTTGGGACTTGCCTTTCCAATTCAGGGGGCCCATGAAGTGTCATTACTGAGAGCTGAGCATTCAGGGACATACAGAGTTCTTGGTGAGTGGTACCAGCAGACCTAGATTTGAGTCTCATGCTCACTAACCATGGGACACTGGTTGTATTCTCCTGCACTCTGAGTTGGTATTCTTGCTTATGAAACAAGGCTAAGAAATCTACTTTCCATAGGGATGATTGGGGAACTAAATTAGATTACATGTAAATCAAGGGCTTCCTCAATGTTTGTTACAGAGCAAGAATCTAATAAGTGTTGATGATTGTTATTATCATTTGGGTCATTGGAATAGGTGGGGGAAGCTTGATGAGCAACTGATAATTGTGTTTTTAATCTTATAGTGTTGTTATGATTCATTGAAATTGGGCTAAGAGCTCTACTTTGTGTGCTTGTGTTTATCAAGGGTGAGATCTTTGCCCTTTTTCTGATATTGTACTGTTTATGTCCCTGGTGCCCTTGTCCCAGACAGAATTGAGAGATGAGAAGGTCTGGGATTCTGGAAACATCAGGGCACTATAGGAGGTGTTCTCAGTGAGCTTTGCTCGACACATCTGCACAAGAACACTTACACACACACTCATACACACACACTGTGCACATAGACACTTGCACAATTGCATATATGCACATTCATATGCATTTCTACCCTCTCTAGGATCCTTGGTTACACACCTGACCTGGACCCTGAGACAGTGGATGATGCCTTTGCTCGGGCCTTACAAGTATGGAGTGATGTGACTCCACTACGCTTTTCTCGAATCCATGATGGGGAAGCTGACATCATGATCAACTTTGGCCGCTGGGGTAGGCAGAAGGGGGCTGGAGAGTGGGGCAACGTAGAGACAGCAGGGCCATGTAGACATTTGAGATGTGTGGGGATCACGAGGGCAGCTTACCAAGGAGGTGTAGACACTGGAGGTGGATTAGATGGAAGTAGCAGAATATGGTCCAGACGCTGGAGAGCCATGGCTGTAAGAGCAGAGGATGCACTGCAGTGTACCCTTCGTGCAGTGAAAACCTACTTCACCCTCTGAATCATTTAGACAGCCCCTAAAGGGCTACCTGGATTTAAAGCAATGTGAAAGACCTTTTTAAATGAAAATTGAGTTGTCACAATAGCAACATGGGAGGAAGTGGAATAGAATCTGGGGTCACAGCACCGTATAAACTGTTGGTATGAACTGGCTGCAGCATAAATATGAAGGCTGGTGGTATAGATAGTGGGTGGTAACGCAAGGAAGGAAGGCAGAGGGCAGGGGAAGAACAGTGAGACATGGGAGTAAGTCAGGCGAGCAGGCTGTCACAGTGGGCCTGGGGGCCAGCTCTGAGGGGATGTGGTTAGCACGCTGTATTGACACGGTGGGCATGTGGGTGGGTACAGTGCTGTTGGTATCGATGAAGATAGCAAAGGTCAGTGGTGCTGGTGAGAGGACCATGTGGACTTGAGGGTAGTATGGGCCACTGGATGGAAGCAGCCAAGCCAGAGCTTTCCATTAACTCCCTGCAGCGCCTGCCCTAGGTAACCCCAATGGGAAAAGGGAAGAGAACAGGGGCTTGGAGGACTGAGGAGTTCCAAACACAGGTTAGGGTGTGGCCGGACTTAAGGACCAAGTTGTGGGAGTGGGGGACACTCACAGCTAAGGACCGATGTGGGTTTCAGAACACGGAGATGGATACCCATTTGATGGCAAGGATGGACTCCTGGCACATGCCTTCGCCCCAGGCACTGGTGTTGGGGGAGATTCCCACTTTGATGATGATGAGCTGTGGACCCTGGGGGAAGGGCAAGGTAAGACATCCTCCTCTGGCATGCTTCCCTGTCCCCTTGTAGCACAAATCTTAAATGGCCTTATAAATAAAAACAAACCCGGAGCCAGGTATTGGGGTGAACACTGAAAGATCAGAGAAGCAGAACAAGCCACAGCTAACTCACCTTGCCAGTTCCTCAGCTGATCTTCCTTAAACTGGATGCCTCTAAGTCCTCATCCTAATGGATCTCAGCTGAGCTGCTGCTAAAAGCTAAAAGCTTAAAAAGGCTCTAGTTCCTGGTCCTCACGCCTTATATACCTTTCTGCTTCCTGGGATTAAAGGCGTGTGTCACCATGCCTGGCTGTTTCCAGTGTGGCTTTGAACTCACAGAGATCCAGACGGAGCTCTGCCTCCGAAATGCTAGGATTAAAGGCGTGTGCTACCACTGCCTGACCTCTATGTTTACTATAGTGGCTGTTCGGTCTCTGACCCCCAGATAAGTTTATTGGGGTGCACAATATATAAACCACATCCCCTAGCAACCAAAGCCAAGTTTAAGCCCTCCATCTGCTCTGATGGGATCAGGGTGATGAGAGGGGAAAGGAAATCAGCCTCCAGGGTGAGCCCATAGTCTAGTGTCGAATGGAGGCCCTGGAGAGGTGGGTTCCATGCTCTGTGTGCCCTGCAGTGGTCCGCGTAAAGTATGGGAATGCTGACGGCGAGTACTGCAAGTTCCCCTTCCTGTTTAATGGCCGGGAATACAACAGCTGCACGGACACTGGCCGCACCGATGGTTTCCTCTGGTGCTCCACCACCTACGACTTTGAGAAGGATGGCAAGTACGGCTTCTGTCCCCATGAAGGTGAGCATCTACCCTGGCCCCAACCCTCATCCTACCCAGGCCCCCAGCCTCCATGGGTTCCTGCTATACCTTCCCCTCCACATGCCACAGACCAGTCAGCCTTCATCCCCTCACCCAAGTGTCCATTATCCTGAGTTCAGCTATCATTGTGTCCTCCCCCACCTCTACTGTTACAGCCATGTGTTGCTTAAGGATGGACACACTTTCTAAGAAATGTATAGTTGTGCAAATTCATCATCACTGTGTGAGCACAGTATCCTTACATAAGCTGAGAAGGGTACAAAGTTACCATATGGGACCACTGTCACATGGAACCACCACCATGTGTATGGTCTGTTGTGACTTAAATGCTATTTTTGTGGCATATGACCATATGTACTTCACATTTATTTAAGTCACTCCAGGTTTTTACAAGTCTCACCATTTGCAGTATTGTTGGTGAAATCATGGATTTAGGATATTATTTTTTTCTAACATACGTGAGAATGACCTTAGGTTGTTTCTGGGGCCACTTTACACTCCAAACAAGACCCAGGGCTCAAGGACAGGAGGACAGGAGAAGAGAGTTGAGGCACAGAGATGGATCGAAAGCTTAGCAGTGGGAGGGGAACAGGGCTCAGTCCAAGCTGGTACTTGATTGAAGTAGGGCTCCAATCTGAGAATATTAGCCATCCCTCCCACACTGGTTCCATTGTACCAGCGAAAGTCAGTGTAAGTGGTCACAACTATGACATCTGATTCTGCCTTCTGTCCCTGTGTTATGACAGAGGCATCCGGCTTCACTCAGCGTGTATGTGTGTGCGTGTGTGCGTGTGTGTGTGTGTGTGTGTGTGTGTGTGGCGCGCGCGCGCGCGCGCGCGCGCGCTCGAGTGCTCATTCAAGCTCAAAACATTGTTTTCCCCATCTGCCATCACTGGCGGTAAAAGTGTGAAAAGGGGAAGGGTATTGATATACACACTCAATAGACTTTGAAAGCATCCTGGATACGCTTTGTAATCATAAATCTTTTTAAAATTATGCATGACTTCATAGTTGGCCAGGCCATCTCGCTTGATGGTTGCAGAGATCAGAAGCCCAGAAAATGGTGGAGAAATGGGAGAAAATATGGACATACTGCTAAGTATTAGCTTATTCCCCAGCCCATAAAGACTTTCTGGGGTCATAGACTAATGACAGTCTGTTTGGGGCGAGGAGGGACTATAATAGTATATAATTGTATATGTTTGTGACTCTCCCTGTCCCTATTGCAACACAACACTAGCCCCAGTCATTTAGACAGAAGGGAAGAAACAAAGTTTCTAGTTGTCTTCCTGTTTACATTTCTTCCTTTCCTTCTTTCTTTGTCTGGGAGATCCAACCCATGGGCTCACACATGCTAGTCATGCTCTCCTCCACCCCTGAGCTCTACCCCCGAGCCTGTTTATGCTTTTATCTCTGAAGCTGAGCTTTGTGCTAAGACCCAAGCTATTCGCTATTAGTAAATCAGAGATTTTAAAATAAAGGTCTGTATCTTGCATTTCCCTGTAGGACACGAGGAAAGACAGAAAGTCCTGAGTCAGCCCTTCTGTTAGAACAGGCTTCATGGATAGATATGGAGACAGCCTCCAACTTCACGAGCTTGGAAGGGTTCCCTTTGTGTTGGACGCTGGCCATTTCTTTGGTCCTTAGCCAGGTGCAAGTCCTCACAATGCACACGTGTTTGGGTCTGGGGCTGCAATCCTGGTTACTCAGCCCCTCCTGATGCCTGACTCAGTGTCTGCTCCCTGACCTTCTCTTTGGGAGGAGGGTAGATCCCAGAGGAGATGGGCTTCTGGGTGGCAGAAACACAGCTGGTGGGATCAGAGTTATCACTTAGCCCTTCCCCACTCTGAATCAGCAGGGTCTCTGGATTCAGTTTGGCCTCTTCTCTAGGTCCCAGTCTTCCTGCTTCATCAGGAAAAGGTTTCTTGTTTGGGGATGAGCCGAGCAATGAAGATAGAGACCCACCCCCAGTCCTGCGGTGGGAGGCCAGGGGTTGGGCTCCATTCAGCTCGTGATAGTTAACAGGGCCTAGTGAGGTCACCTCTGGCACTGCTGTGCACAGATGGTCCTTGTTACGCACTTGTGGTTTTGCTAGTTGGCAATTCTAGAGACACACCATTTTGTAACTCTAGAATGGATGGAGGGATGGGAGTCTTGGGAGAGCCCAAGACAGACAGGCTGACCTTGATCCTATCCCTCCCTAATCTCCAGTCATGGCCCTATCCTGGGGTCATCAGAGTGGGAGGCTTAGATGCCAGCTGCCCCTGCTTCCTCCTCCTCTCCCTTCTGCAGGGGCCACAGCAGCAGTAGAAATGTCCAGAAAGGACTGAAGCTTTTTCAGAGAAGCAGATCTCCACTAATGAGTAGAAGCTGGCTTTTTAGATGTATTTTTTTATCATTTTAAATTAGGTGTGGGTGTGTGTTTCTTTATGTGAGTACGCACACATGAGCGAAAGTACCCTCTGAGGTTAGAAGCAGTAAATTCTCCGGAGCTGGAGTTACAGATGGTTGTGACCTGCCTGACATGGTGCTAGGACCAAACTTGGGTCCTCTGGAAGAACAACTATCAATCTTAACTGCAGAGCCATCTCTCCAGCCCCTAGAGGTTATTTGTGATTAATATTTTGACACAGAACCAGCAAGTGGTTCATACACATCAACTAGCCAGCTCTGCCCAGGCAGATCTCTCTCTCAATGGCATCTTTTCCATCTCTTTTCCTCCCCAGCCTTGTTCACCATGGGTGGCAATGCAGATGGACAGCCCTGCAAGTTCCCATTCCGCTTCCAAGGCACTTCCTACAACAGCTGTACCACCGAGGGCCGCACAGACGGCTACCGCTGGTGTGGCACCACTGAGGACTATGACCGAGATAAGAAGTATGGATTCTGCCCAGAGACCGGTGGGTATCACTGCCTCTCTCTGCCATTCAGAGTCAAGCAATTTGCTGTTTAATACCCACTTGTCCACCCGCGGCATCCTTTCCTAAGATTAGCTGCCGGTACCACGTGGGCACAGAAGTCAGCTGGTGCAATTGTGCTTGGACTTCTGGCTAGCTGGCCTGCACCCATCTTTCAGCTCTGACACTGTGTGCCTCTCCCTCTCTCTGACCTTGAACCTCTCACCTTCTCTTGGCCCTGTCTCCTCTCAGTCTGTTATTCATCCTTTCTCAATTCTCTCTTTCTCCAACCTATGTTTACTGAGCCTGCTTCTTGAAGCTAACTCAGGGATTGGTCTCTAAAGACTGAGCCTAAAGGCTCATCTTCTAAGGCAGTTAAGACCTTCTAGAGTGTGTTGAGACCATCAGCTTGCTCAGTCCTCTGTGTGTCTGGCCTCTCTGCTCCTGTCTGCAGGGATCCAGTTCTGGACTCGAACCATGGCTACCTGGCTTTAAACCTTGGCTCTGATACTTAATTTCTAGCATTATCTGCTCAGCAAGTTTCCTAAGCTCTTCATATCTGGGTTTTTCCCATATATGATGTGGAGATGTTACTACAGGGTCTCCAATGTGCCAGGGTTTATTGGTGGGGGTGAATAGGGTGGACACTCATCCAGCTTCCAAAATGAGACCCCATGTCTAGGCACTGATCCGGAGTGGGTATCAGCCCTACAATTTCCGTTCTTGCCTTCCACTCCAGCCACCCTTCCAGTGAGTCTACGTTAATGTCGGCATCTTGTCATTGTTTCCTGGTAGTGGCCTCAGACCCTCGGCTGCCCCTTGACCTGTGTCCCTTACCCCACAGCTATGTCCACTGTGGGTGGAAATTCGGAAGGTGCTCCGTGTGTCTTCCCCTTCACCTTCCTGGGTA
Organism: Peromyscus eremicus; assembly: GCF_949786415.1. Taxonomy (NCBI): domain Eukaryota; kingdom Metazoa; phylum Chordata; class Mammalia; order Rodentia; family Cricetidae; genus Peromyscus; species Peromyscus eremicus. Next base: position 134,123,189 of record NC_081420.1, read on the forward strand.
ACAAATACGAGAGCTGCACCAGCGCCGGCCGCAGTGACGGGAAGATATGGTGTGCCACCACCGCTAACTATGATGATGACCGCAAATGGGGCTTCTGTCCTGACCAAGGTATGAGGAGGCCCTGGCCTTTGGTAGAGATGCTGGACACACCTCCACACCTGAGCTGGAATATTCTGAGGCTCAGACTACTTTCAGCACAGACGTTGTCCCTAGACAAGTATCTTAGGGTTTTTATTGCTGTGAAGAAACACCATGCCCACGGCAATTCTTATAAAGAAAACATTTAATTGGGGTGGCTCGCTTACAGTTTCAGAGGTTCAGTCCATTAGGATCATGGAGGGGAGCACAGCAGTGTGCAGGTGCTGGAGCTGAGAGTGCTACATCTTGCAGGAAACAGGAAGTTGACTAACAGTCACACTGAGGGATGCTTGAGCAAAAGAGACCTCAAAGCCCGCCCCACAGTGACACACTTCCTCCAACAAGACCACACTTCCTAATAGTGCCATTTTCTTTGGGGGGGGGCATTTTCTTTCAAACCACTGCAACAAGATACCCCATTGTGGCTTCAGACCTACCCATCTGAGCAGAGACTCTGCTCAGCCCCAGTGAAGACAGGTTCCCTGCTTAGGTCCAGCCAGTTCAAGTGGACACTCAACACAGCTTCCAAAATGAGACCCTATGACTAGGCACTGATCCTGGGTGGGTCTCAGCTCTGCTATTTCTATTCTTGCTTTCCACTTCAGCCACCTTTCCGGGCAGGACTGTCACTAGCAGGATACAGCCTGACCTTACTGTTGTCAGGACTATGAGCGGGGTGCTTTGGGCCTAGCTTTCAGGGCCCAGAGGCCTAGGGCTTCAGTTTTCAGGTAGCCCAGAACTTTCAGGGAAGGCGATGGGTCCAGGACCTGCCAGAATGGGTGAGCCTCTGTTCTAGTTAGATTTTTGTTATTGAATAAACACTTGGGGAGGAGATGCTAACAAACAGGCTTACACTCCCAGGTTACAATCTATCCAGGGAAGTCAGGACAAGGATGTAGCATAGGAACCTGCAGGCAGGAACCATGGAGGGACACCCCTTGCCAGCCTCACTGTCTGCCACACAGGCTCACGCTTACTTAGTTTTCTTATTAAGCCCAGGGTACCTGCCCAGGGAATGGAGCTGCCCATAGTAGGCTGTGTTCTCTTGTATCAATTAATAATAAGACAGTTCCTCACAGACATGCCCGGACACCAACTTGATGAAGGCAGCTACTCAATTGAGAGTTTTTAACTATGATTCTAGGCTGTGTCACATGGGCAGTTAATGCTAACTGGGCCACCCTTTCCTTCTGTTATTATTGTTCTTTTTTTCCCATAATGAAATGGTCCTTGGTGAATACCTCAGCTGGACAAATGGGTTTTTCTTAGGAGATTTTCTTGGCCCCCAAACGCTATGCTAGGAGATATGCTGACATCCCCGCTCTGTGCAGCTTCTGCTAAAGGTGGAATGGAGACCCACGTGAAGAGTTTGTGTCCCCTCAGGCTGCCATGTGCAAAGCATAACATACCGGTGGCTTAAATAATATAAACTGATTTTTTCTTGGTTCTGGAGGCTGGAAGTTTAAAACCAAAGTGCTCCCTCTGAGCCTGTATCATTTTATTGTCTGCTTCTGTCATTACATGCCCATCTCTGTTTCCTAGATGCACCTGTCTCTTTGTCTCTCCTCTTAGGAGGTCGCAATCCCCACTGGGTTAAGAGCCCTGTCCACTGCAATGTGGTAGCCTTTTTACTTATTCATTTATCTGAGGCAGGGTTTCACTATGTGGCCCACGTTAATCTGGAGCTCACAATCCTTCCACTTCAGCTTATCAAGCATTGGGATTATGACATATAACACCACTCTTGGCTTTCCCTTCCATTCTAATGACATCTGCAAATTAGATCACATGTCCTAGATAACCGGGAACAGGATTTGGGTGTATTTTTTGTGGTGGTGGGGCCCGTGGGATAATTCAGTCCCAACAGGGTGTGGTATATGATTTGCCTACTCTCCGTTGCCAAGCCTGAGGAACACATACAGGCATGGATATGTTTTGTTTCAGTTTCCCTATGGGACTGGAGATGCTGTCATACATTAGGCAAATGCTATATCATCAAGTCGCATTCCCAGGGGAGTGGCTTTTACTCCCTTCCCCGGGGCAGAAATGGTGAAGCCCTCAGGTCAGACTATCCCTGACTATCTCTGAGATCCTGAGCACCAGGCTTTACCTCAACTCTCAGAGAGAGCCAGGAAGCATGATTTTTGAACAGATGAAACGTGAAGCAAATGCTCCTGTCTCTCTCCCTCATCCCACACACAGTCATCATTAGGAAAGGGCTATTAGGTGTTGGCTGACCTCAAAAGCAACAGAATTCTCAGGATAAGGAAAAAAAACAATGCATGCCACTTGCAGAACTTTTAGGCCCACCCTGGAGATTTCCCCCCAAAGTTTCCTTCATCTGAGGCAAGTCTGGATGCCTGTTGTATTTCTCTTTCAAATTCTACCCCTGCTTTGGCACTCAGGATATAGCCTATTCCTTGTGGCAGCCCATGAGTTTGGCCATGCGTTGGGGCTGGAGCATTCACAGGACCCTGGAGCTCTGATGGCTCCTATCTACACCTATACCAAGAACTTCCGCTTATCCCATGATGACATCAAGGGGATCCAGGAGCTCTACGGTAAGCCTCAGCTTGAGTGCCTCTGGGCATACAGCCATCCCACAGCCTGGGTGGGAGTCCACAGAAGTGGAAAATGCCAGATCTCATCTAGCCAAAATGGCCAGGGATATGGGCAAGAGACATGAATGGTGCCTGGTCCACGGGTTTTGGAGTAATGCTTCACAGCGCTGCTCAAAAAGCCCTGTCCTTTCTAAACTCGTCATTCATGCCCCTCTTGGCTCCCCATTTCTAGGACCCTCCATTTGTTAGTGTGTAAACTGAGGCTGGACTAGGTTTCAGTGGCTAGGTAGGGTTCAGGATCCTGAAGAGTGAGCTGACTGCAGGGCAGGGTTTTCTCTGGCACAGAATGGGAATGATGACATGGGAATGAACAAGTGAAGGGGCCCCAGACTTCCCTGTTCTTAAGGTAAGAGACCACACAAGATTCAGGCTTCTCTTAGTTCCCTCCTTAAGTACAGGCGACACTGAGGCAGATGTCTCTTCCTTCTAGCCTTTACGGGTTAAGTGAGCAGTATTGGGGCTCAGCCTGGTGATTAGAAGTCTTGTTGCCAGGGAGAGTCTAAGTTCAGGTGTCTCCCCATTCATTCCCCAGGGCCCTCCCCTGATGCCGATACTGACACTGGTACTGGCCCCACCCCTACCCTGGGACCTGTCACTCCCGAGATCTGCAAACAGGACATTGTTTTTGATGGCATTGCCCAGATTCGTGGTGAGATCTTCTTCTTCAAGGACCGGTGAGTGAGGCTGCTTTTGTCTTTCTGGCTCTCTGCCCCTTCCTGTGGTTCTTGTGTTCCTACTGTTTGTTGAGGACCCCTAGGGCCTTACAGAATGACCTGTAGTAAGCAGTTTTTGCTGTGTGTCTCACAACCTCCAAATCTTGGTGGTCTACCAGTTGTCCAGGCTTCTGCAGCAGTAGAGCGTCAGGTACATTTTACATGTCACTCATTCTCCTGTAGTTAGCAGATGCTTGTGGCAGATGACAGGGTGTAGGCTGCCAAATCAAACCATACACGCACACTGAATGATTTGATGCATGTCACATCTGAGAATCTTCTACCGATGAAATCAAAGAACAGGGCTAAGCTGGGCATCCCAGTTCACCCCAACCCAGCCATAAAAAATGGGAGTGAGTTGTCATATAGTAAGGCACATACAGACATGATTCTAAAGTAAGATGGAGAGAAGAATATAGGGGAATTAGCCAGTCTTCCATTGGCCTTCTCCTTGAATGCTGCTGATCTCAAGTAGCCAAATTGCTGTCTATATAGATAGCAAGTGACCATAGATGGAGAGAGATTATTTCCTTCATTCTTCAAGGCTATGGTCATGACAAATGGCTGAGAGTCACCCTAATGCCCTAGATCCCTGGGTAATGTCAAAAACTGTCTAGGACACCATTAAAGAGTCTATCCATTCATCCATCCATCTATCTGTCCGTCATCTATCCATCTGTTCATTTCTACCTTCATCTATTCATCTATCACCTGTCTGTCTATCTATCTATCTATCTATCTATCTATCTATCTATCTGCCAAGCATCTTCTTCTGTCCATCTAGTCTCCATTATTCTTCCATACATTATCCAATTATGCACTCATCCATTCATAGAGTATAATAGTTAGGAAAATGAATGGTGGATGTAGAATACTACTCTAGTTATGTACAAGTTGTATGGTTACTAACAGGTTAATCATTTTCTTTGTACCTCTGTTAGCCCATCTCTAAGATGGGGCTAATATTTTACCCTATCAAATAGAGCAGAACTAAGGATCAGATGAGTTTAGTGCTCAGAATAACACCAGCACAGAGAGTGTTTGTTTAGTCCCATTAGTTGTCATCTCCACAAATAGTAATTCAGCGGCTGTTGTGCCAGTTGCCTTGATGATAGCTAAGGAAAGGAAGACAGTGTGCTGGGGATAGGGGTCTGTTTAATGTCACATCACTGTTCTCAAGAGAAGTGCACAGGCCTCCTACACTAGAACCACCTAGAATGGGCCTACTAAAAAAATATGGGTTTCCGCCTTCTCTCCTGAGTCCTTTGACTGTACTCTCTAGGGGCAGGCCATAGGTATCTGCATTTTACCAGATTTCCCCAGTGATTCCGAGGCTCCTGGATGGTGGATGGTGACAGCAGTGGCAGTTAGGAATCATGTAGCAGAGACAGATAGCAGTTCCTGACTTAAACAGTGTGGGACACAGAGCCTGGGGAGGCTAAAAGATATTCCAGGAGGGAATTCTTTGCAGACATGGGGGCAGATGTGGGATACACATGCTCTGCCCTTCACAGAGTCTACCACTGGCCAGTGGGCGATAACAGACAGGTAGAGAAGGAAGTGAGACTCAAACTGCAGTCAGTCAATTACAGTTAGGTCTTGGTGCCCAAACCACTGTTAGCGATTGTAGATACCACTGATGTCCTGCTGTACCTTGTAGGGAGGGAGAAGAGGTAAGTGGGGTCTCTGGTCTCCAGCAAGGTCCCCAGCTTGGAACACTTGCCACTGTGGAAACTGTGACCATGTATAGAGCTGTCAGAAGTAGGAATCTCAGAAATGGCTCTGAGCCCAGGCCTAGGCCAGGGCTGGTTCTGACACTGCATCACACTTTCTGTCAAAAGGACCTAAATGTGTGTTCACAGTGAGTTCACTTAATTGAGTCACTGTAAATAATTAAATAGTAAACATACACAAATATTGGTGTCAGGCTCTGGGAGGGCAGGCAGTACTGCGGGATCCTTGAATGGATTTTGGAGTTGGATGTGGACTTAAACCAAGGTAATTCTATAATCAATCTGAGTGTTGTTTGGCAAATTAGGATCGTAACTCTGCCTTGTATGTGCTACTTCAAGTAACAGAGATACCACCCTCTCCTGCCCCAAATTATAAAGTGGAAGAAAAATTGGTCTTTCATGGTATAGTGTCCAGGGGTAAGGCTGCTTTAAAGGGCAGGGGAGGGTCGGCGACTTGTCCTTGTCCACTGACACCTTTGCATGGCCCGTGTGCCAAGATGGCGTCCCAGGATGACTGCCAGTGGCAGTTAGGACCACAGGCGTCCCACATCCAGCCAAAGTGTGGGGTGAGGTGGGAGGGAGACATATGTCTAGGGGTGAGATACTGGTCTATCTGCTCAATCTTGTCATGCTGATGTAAGACACATGGCAAGGAATGGGAAGCTAACCAACTCTGGCAAACAGAATCATCTGGAAGGCTTGTTCAAACAGAGTCTCAATCACTAGCCAGAGAAGTCTGCCCTACAGATCTCAGGTCAGGTCCAGAAATTTGCATTTCTAACACATGCCCAGGTACTGCTCAACCCACTGGTCTGAGGATCACAACCTGAGAGCCAGTGGTTTACCCATGACCAACCTGCCACTGAGGCCACATGCCGCTGAGGATAGCTTTTGTTCTGATAACGAGATGACAAGTCATGTTACAATGTCAAAGGGTTGAAGACACCCAGGACTAATTCCTAAGATGAGGGTGAGGTCATGGGCAGCAGGGCCTCCTGGTGTTGAAGGATGGTTCTAAGTGTAGGGCTGAGAGAAGGATGGTAGAGAAAGAGATGCCAGATGCTGGGCAGATCACCAAGCACACATGTTAGGAGGTTATGAGGATTACATTTTACAGAGTTCGTTCATAAAAGTGCTTGGCGCTCAGTATGTCCTCAGTAAATGTAGCTCTTATTCTGCTAAGGCAGACAGATTCATTCCATTTAAATTCAGAAAACGCTTTGAAGTGCCGTCAGGCCTGGCCTCAGCTGGCTTCAAGTCAAATAGGACAGATAGATAACAGCTGCTCCAGGCACTCAGGGCTGGTGTTTTGGAGAGGCACAGAGTAAGGAAACACAGTAAACAGAGACAGTCTGGGGAAGCTTCCTGGAGGAGGTGGGGGCAAGAATGAAGGGTGGCGTCTGGGAGAGCAGTATCCCTTATTCCCCAGTGTCCCTCTCCAACCTTCTTTGGATCTTGCCCACCTTCCACTCTCCATGTTTCTGAGTGGGCTTGGTGGTTAGAGCTTAAGAGTGAGGGAAGGTGTGACTTCTTGTGTCCCGTTCCTGTCCCCAGGTTTATTTGGCGGACAGTGACACCACGTGACAAGCCCACAGGGCCCTTGCTGGTGGCCACATTCTGGCCTGAGCTCCCAGAGAAGATCGATGCTGTGTACGAGGCCCCGCAGGAAGAGAAAGCTGTGTTCTTCGCAGGTATGTGGGAGGGGCTCTCTGGCCCTCAGTTCCCGTTTAACTGGATCCTCTCCTCCATCTAAGCACAGTTCCTAGGCACACCTGCTGGCACCCCATCTTCTCCAAGGCTCCCTTTCACATCATTTCCCAAAGCACAGTGTCTTCGTCAGGTTTCTATGGCTGTGATAAAACACCATGTTCAAAAGTAACTTGAGTAGGAAAGGGTTTGTTTCAGCTTACAGTTGTAGTGTAGCGTGAAGGCAAGTCAGGGCAGGAACTCAAGGCAGGAGCTGAACCAGAAGCCATGGACGAACACTGGCTTGCTTCCCATTGTGCTTGCTCAGCCTGCTTTCTTACACACTCCAGGACCACCTGCTCAGAAGTGGCACCACCCACAGTGGGCTGGGACCTCCTACATCAATTACTAATTCAGAAAAATGTTCCAAGGGCTTGCCAACAGGCCAGTTTTATGGAGGCATTTTTCTCAAGTGAGAGCCCCTCTTCTCATGTAACTTTAGCTTGTATCAAGTTGACAAAAAGAAAAAACTGGCCAATGCACATGGGATTTACCTGGGAGGATGGTCTAGACATCTAGCATCAACTAGCCCCATCCACAAGAGGACGTTTCCTTTCCTCTGGATTCTCTGTCGATCTTCTGGTTCCTTTTCTAAAAGAAAACAGGATCTCCTTTCAGGGCTGTTTCCCTAACATCTTTCCAGTGCTAGAGCCTTGGCCAGTAGCTGCTTTAGTTAGACCTTTAGTGTGTGTGGGGTGGGGTGGTGTGTGTGTGTGTGTGTGTGTGTGTGTGTGTGTGTGTGTGTGTGTGTGTATGTCTATGTGTGAGAGTTAGAGAGACAGATAAAGAGAGACAGACACACACACACAGAGGCAGACAGACAGACACACAGAGACAGACAGATACATAGAGAGAAACAGATGAACACAGAGAGAAAGAGACAGATAGAGATAGATAGATAGATAGATAGATAGATAGATAGATAGACACACACACACAGAGGCAGACAGACAGACACACAGAGACAGACAGATACATAGAGAGAAACAGATGAACACAGAGAGAAAGAGACAGATAGAGATAGATAGATAGATAGATAGATAGATAGATAGATAGAGACAGACAGACAGACACACACACACAGAGAGACAGACAGACAGAGTCTCATGCAATCCCGGCTGGATTCAAACTTGCTGTGTAGCTAAGGGTGACCATTAACTTATGATCCTCCTGCCGCCTCTTAAGGGTTAGGATTAAGAATTTGCTATCACACCTGGTTTAATTTGGTGCTGTGAATGGAACTCAGAGTCTTGTACATAGTAGTCAAGCTCTCTACTAACCAAGCTACATCTCCAAACCCAAACTTTTAAAAACATGTATATCGTGTATGTCTCTCTCTCTCTCTCTCTGTGTGTGTATGTGTGTGTGTGTGTGTGTGTGTGTGGACATGAGTGAAGGTGCTCACAGAGGCCAGAGGCATTGGTCCTTCTGAGTTGGAGGTACAGATGTGTCTTGGGGTTACTATAGCTATGATAAAACATCATGACCAAAAGCAACTTGGGAAAGAAAGGGCATACTTCATCTTACCTCTCCTCATCCAGGGAAGTCAGGGCAGGAACTAGAGGCAGGAACCTTGAAGCAGGGGTGGCAGGCTGCCCTGCCTGGATACTGGGAATCTAACTCCAGTCTTCAGGAAGAGCAGAAGGCACTCTTAACCACCAAGCCATCTCTGCAGCCCCCAGCCCCTCGTTTTTAACATAAAATGCTTTTAGCACACATCTGTTTGCACAGAGGTAGTTAGTTACAGTAGGGTGGCATCTAAAACCAGGATAGAAGCACACTGTTCTTTCTATACATGATATTTAGATTCCAAACAAGCACCATTTTTTTGTTTGCTTGTTTGTGTTTTTGTTGTTGTTATTGTTGTTTGTTTGTTTTAACTAGGCTTGTTACTTTTACCTTTGTTTTGAGACAGGGTTTTATGACAGAACTCAGGCTGGCCTTTGCATTTGCTATGCAGCTCAGGCCAACCTTGATGGCTCAGCTAAGGTTTGGGCACTTACTGTCCCATATATAGCCAGCTTCCATCTCTGCCTTTGGTGACGATGGGTCCTGAGCAGGCTAGTTTTGGCTCCCAGGGCACTTTATACATGTTAGAAAGACGGTCTTCTTGTGGCAGACATGACACTTTCATGGACTGTCTATCCTCCTTTGATTGCCCCCTTTCATAACCAACATAAAAAACTGTGTATAAGGGCTGGAGAGATGGCTCAGCGGTTAAGAGCACTGGCTGCTCTTCCAGAGGACCCAGGTTTAACTCCCAGCACCCACATGGCAGCTTTCAACTATCTGTAACTCCAGTTCCAGGGGATCTGACACCTTCGCACCATTGCACGTAAAATAAAATTAAATAAATTATTAAAAAAAACAAACCTGTGTGTAGGAGTGGGGCATGTAGTTCAATTGATAGAGTGCTTGTCTAGCATGCAAAAGCCCTGGGTTCAGTTCTTAGCACTGTATAAATCAGATGTGCAGTAGCCTGCCTCCTTGTAATCCCAGTACTCAGGAGATAGATGAAGGATGATCAGAAGTTCAAGGCCAGCCTGGGTTATATGAGCTCTTATCTCAAAAACAAAGTAAAACAAAACATAATTCTGTAGTGAGACCTGCTTCTAGGTATAGAGCTAGGAAATGAGCAGAAGGCCATTCCCTGTTGAGAAAGACCAATAGGGTCTTCTAACAGAAAGATGATGGAGAGGACAGGATTGGCCTGAGGCATTTCCCCACAGCTACTAACCCGCTTTCTGTCCCTTCCTTCAGGGAATGAGTACTGGGTCTATTCTGCCAGCACCCTGGAGCGAGGGTACCCCAAGCCACTCACCAGCCTGGGGTTGCCCCCTGATGTCCAGCGAGTAGACGCTGCCTTTAACTGGAGTAAGAACAAGAAGACGTATATCTTCGCTGGAGACAAGTTCTGGAGGTAAGGGGGCTCCAGGTAGAATGGCAGCATGGGTTAGTTTCATGGGGCAGGACACTCTGGCTTGATATACACAGTGTGGGTAGACACCCTGTCCCTGGTCCTTAGCCTGCCAGGCAGCAGGCCCTCCAAGAGAAGACACCACAGAATACACCCTTCTTCTGACACTGTTAGGGCTATTCTGGCCAGAATCCCCTTTCCTTTTTCTGTTGCCTCTGATCGGGCCTGCAGATATCTAGTCTAGACCCCCATGTTATGGCAACTCACAGCAGAGCTGATGATCCACAAACCGCTAACAGCTGATTATCTGCTACTGTTGCTGTATGCCAGATGCTTTTGTGAGGCCCAGGGACATATGAATCACCATTCTTCCCACTTTCACATGCAGAAAAAAGGGTTTCAAAAGGTTAAATGACTAGCTTCAGGTCTCGTGCCCATGGAGTGACAGCTGGACTTTGAGCTGACATCCTGGCCCTGGAGGATATCCTACTCTTCCTGATGCAGTGAAGACCCAGGGAGGGAATGTATAGGCAAGGCAGCAGACGGAAATGAGAAAGACAGAATCCATACCAGGTCCTGGGGAGCCACAGGCACCCTCCCCCATGTCTGCAGCAGGCACCCTCCCCCTGTCTGCAGCAGGCACCCTCCCCATGTCTGCAGCAGGCACCCTCCCCCTGTCTGCAGCAGGCACCCTCCCCATGTCTGCAGCAGGCACCCTCCCCATGTCTGCAGCAGGCACCCTACCCCCTGTCTGCAGCAGGCACCCTCCCCCATGACTGCAGCGGGCACCCTCCTCCATATCTGCGGCAGGCACCCTACCCCCGTCTGCAGCGGGTACCCTACCCCCTGTCTGCAGCGGGCACCCTCCCCTATGTCAGCAGCAGGCACCCTCCCCCCTGTCAGCAGCAGGCACCCTACCCCCTGTCTGCAGGCCTGGCCAGTGGTGAAGACTGGCAGGGGAGCAGTTTAGAAGCAGGTAGTTCTGCTCCGAGTTCTCTGGAGAGAAGGTTCTAGCTCTGAGAGGCAAAGGTCTGTATGAAGGGTCAGAGAAAGCAGTGTTTGGACATAGCCCAAACTCAGGAGTATGCTTATAATCCTTCAGAAACCTACCCACTAGGAAACTTAGGCCCAAAGAACCTAAAGGACTTGGTCAACCCACTTTTAAGTGAGTGTGCTGGCCCAGAGCTGTGCTTAAAGCTGCTTCTCCTTTCTCCCCAGTGGCCCCTACACTGTGTCCTCTGGGTCATTTGATCAGTGAGGAAAAGGGTGGGTGGACAAAAGCTTTACAGGTGTCTCCATTCCCTCCCTGCTTCTGTGGCTGTCAGGGCAGCCAGGCCATCCCCAGGAACCACTGCGAGAACTCCCAGACTTTGTCTGCTGAGCTTGAACAAACATTCCTGCTTCCTCTGAGGCCTCAGCCTCCCTCCTCCTCCTCTTCTCCTCACCCCACCCGAAACTGCCCTGATTGAGAAGCTGCTTATGTCCCTCGGCTGCCTATGGCAGGGTGGAATTCTGGAGGCACTGCTGAGACTCTTAGCAACCTAAGCTGATTGGTATCTCAAGCCTCAAGAAGAAAAACAGTCTGTCAGGAAACGGCTGAGTGGACCTTTCGCCCATGGGCTCCTGAACACTCCCCAGCACACCCACGTACTTCGAATGGCATCTCAGGCTTTTGAATTCACTGACGCTCTAAATCTTTCAGTCTGAGTGTGGTGGGCCAGAGAAGTGGAGGGTCACAGACATGTGATTCAGGAATCTCAGAATTCTAAAACCTAAGTGATTCCCTGCACTCTCACAGTCCTCCTACTACACACCCTACGTGTGTACACATGCAAGAACAGGCAAGTCCTGTGTGAGCAGGCGTGTGCATGCATGCACAGACTCACAGGCCCTGAAACGCCTTACTGATTTCTTCTAGTCCTTTTCCTTGACAAGGCCTTCCTCCAACTCTAGATGTCAGAACAGACACCATCCTCTGCTGAGGAAGCTCCATGAACCTTTGGTAAAGGGGCTGGAATGGCACGTGCTGACCCTAGGTTCTGGACTGGGCATACAAAGGAGTCAGGTCCCTTGCAGGCAAGGTGGCACAAGAGCTTGAGACACTTTCTTGGGCTATGGCTGCAGGAAAAAGAGAGTGTTTGGAGTGACCAGGGTGAGCAGCTGTCCCCAGTATACCAGGAAGTACTCAGCTGCTACCTTTTCGAGTTCCCACCGAGACCACAAATACATATTCAGTGTCCTTTGTGTGCTGTGCACAGAACTTAAATACTTTTGCATCTAGTGTTGGTGACTCCTTCCAGACCTGTGCCTTGCTCTAGGTGGATGCTATGCATATCTGGATTTTTCATTTGATTTGGATATTGTTATCAGCTCCATTTTTCTGGACCAAGGATACTAAGGCCGAAGAGGGCCAAGGATGCATTGAAAACCCGAGACTCAAATGTCTTTTCTGACACTCTCTATATTGCACCTTCTACATCTGTAGATAACTTGTCAAGCTAATGAGGCTAGAGGGAGGAGGTGACCTCTCCCCTGACATAGCACCTTAGTCTTCCTGTGTGAAAAGAGTTCTCAGGAAGCAAGTTGTTTCTTTTCTCTGAGCCTCCCTCATCCAGTGAGGTTGATTCCTTCTGCTTGTGCTAGGGGAAGTCCTTGGGGCTTGGGGCACATAACATTGTAATTCCAGGGATTTACAGTGGGCTCTGGGGTGGTCAGATGGGGGCATAGGCATTTTGAGCTAGGGGACTTGTGTTTGGTAACTGGGGCCGTGAAGAAATAGCCCTGACGTTATCTTCAGATGAAGCTGCGGTTATGAAGGTGTTCCTGGCAGTTCTTGGGGTGATGAGTTGAAAGGGAAGCCCCTACAAAAGACAGCCTTAGGGCAGTCTCTGCTTGGAACCCCTGGTGAAGGTGGTAGGGATGCCACCAGGGGCAAAGGAGAGCCAGCCAGGACACTGTGCAGAGGAGAGAAAGCTTGCCCATCACCGGGATGGGATCCAAAATGATCTGCTTAGACATTTTCTCCATGGAGGTGAGGTTTGATCTTGTTTACTGAGATATCCACGGGCACACTGTGGAGCACGTTAGCCTTTGCACAGTTAAATCTGTGTAAGAAAACTAGTAGGTGGAGGGACAGAGGGAGGGAAAGTTAAGGAATAAAAGGACAGCAATCAAAAAGTTCTCCAAGAGACTTAAAACAATGGCCCGTGAGAAAGACTTCGTAATGCTCCAGGCATTTACCTGGGTTAAAGGCAGGGCCCAGAAGAACATGTACCATGCCAGCTGCAGCTGGGACTGGGGTGGCATGCCGTCTGCCCAGTGACTCATGGCCTTGAGCCCACACCCACCACATTGCATGGTAACCTCCCTCTCTGAGCCTTGGTTAACTCCCAGACATGGCTTGTCATCTCTGCTTGACAGATGAAGAAGCAGCAATTTGTTCAAACCACACAGTGAAAGAATTATGGGTCTGGTCCATTGGTCCTCAGACTGCAGCAGGGAATCAAAGGTTGTAGTGGGAGGGGGGGGGCTGGAGAGATGGCTCAGCAGTCAACAGCACTGTGTGCTCTTCCAGAATTCCTGGGTTCAATTCCCAGTACCCAGATGGCTCATAACCATCTCTATATAACTCTAGTTTTAGGGGATCTCACTCCCTCTTCTGGCTTCTGAGGGCAGCACCCCCTCACATGGTACACAGACATATATACAGGCAAAACACCTAAACACATAAAAAATAAAAAATAAATAAGTCTCAAAAGAATTTTTTTAAAAAAAAAAAAACTTGGCAAGGGAACTATCAATTCCCAAATCTTGCTGAATACCAGACATGGGAGAGACGCAAACATGTGCCTCTTGGTGGCAATGTCGCTCTTGCTCTTGGGGATTGTCTCAAGCCATGCAATCAGGAAGGAGTAAGTAGTGTGGCAGTTCAGAGCCAGGTCTTCTCTGGGCCCTTGCACGGCCGCCTGCTTCTTTTCTGATGGTCTAAGTCTTTTCCTGGATCTACTCTCCAGGATTGGGGGGTGAGAGTGGGCCATGGGGATTGGCCTTCAGAGAGGCTATTTGCTTCTTCTCCCTGTCTCTTTCTCTAGATATAATGAGGTGAAGAAGAAAATGGATCCTGGCTTCCCTAAGCTCATCGCAGATTCCTGGAATGCCATCCCTGATAACCTGGATGCAGTTGTGGACCTGCAGGGCGGTGGTAAGCTACCCAGGCCTCTGTTGGCATTCTAGGATTGCCTGCCCCCAGCCAGGAAGCAGCTTCTCCTTTGCACACTCTCCTGCAGGGCAGCCATGCAGTCCTGGAAAACAAACCAGTCCCTTTAGCTCAGTGCTGGGAAGGCAGCCAGTTCCTGACCCTTGCTGCCCCAGCCAAGCTCCAGGCTGGAAGACCTAGAAAGGCCCCTCACAGCTGCAGGGCCTGGAGCCACTGCAGAGGAGGGCTGGGAGGCCTCCAGGGACCAGGAACATGGCCTGGTGCCCTGGATTCATTCTGGGGGTTGAGCCAGGCTGTATTGGGTTTCTCAGGAGGCCTTGTGACCACCTCCCGTCTGAAGCATGGCTTTACTTGAGACAAGGCAAACTTTGTCATGCTCTGTCACTCCCTGATCTCCCACTCGGCTGCTGCTTTGCAGTGTCAGCACTGGATAGCATTTGGAATTTGAAAACCATATTCCCAGGGAGGTTTCTGTGAACTTCTGGGGTCCTGGAAATGAAGTCAGTTTGGCTTTTGAGAGGAGGTTTTAATTCAGTTCCACACACACAAAAAAATTTTAATGTGGGGTGTGTGTGTGTGCGTGTGTGCGCGCGCGCGCAAAGCTCATAGGCCTGAGCTCCCATGGCTGAAAGTCTCACAAGCACAGAAGGAAAGCAGTGTTTAAACAGGTGCTCCATTAAGGGTTACCTTCAACCAAACAGCCATCAAGTCCATACTTGTGAGCTAGGGTTTTTAATGGAGTAAACAGGATCATGTGCGTTGGAAGGAATTCACAGATTCCAAAGCCTCTAGAGGCCAGGAGGGGAAACAGTAGAAACTAAGTTATGCTTATGTGAGTGCGTGCGTGTATGTGTGAGTTAGAATGTGTGGGTGCACATGTGTGCATGAGTGTATGTGTGAGTATGCACATGTGTGTAAGTGTTTGTGTGGGCGAGTGTGTATGTGCATGAGTGTGGGGAGTGCTGGAGTGTATGAATGCCTCTGTGTGTGTGTGTGTGTGTGTGTGTGTGTAAGTGTATGTATGTGTGGTTCTGAGTGTATGTGTGCATGTGTTTCGGCCTGAGTGAGTGTGTATGTATGTATGGGGAGCTAAGTATATGTGTGAGAGAGAGTTTGTGTGTGTGTGTGTGGGGCTAAGTGTATCTGAGTGTGTGTGTGTGTGTGTGTGTGTGTGTGTGTGTGTGTGTGTGTGTGTTTGTGTGTGTTGTAAGGAATCAGAGGCAAGTGATTCATTGGCAGGGAAGGGTTGCTTCTTAGTCTCTGATGATTGCTGACCTGCAAGAGTCAGGTCTTGTGGTTTCAGACAGTGTAGAGGTTTAAAGAAAGGCCAGTCATCTGCATGTTCATATGACATTGCCAAATGTGTTTACATCTTGGCAACTCATTCAGAATTAAAGACAAAATGAAGCAAATATTTGCATGAACCTACTAAACCGATAGGCCTGGGGGCCTCTTGCTTCCCGTTCCCTGATGCATGAAAGTGCATGGCTTGGTGCTTGTGCTCCGGAAGGTACTGTTGTCACCAATAGCAAGTATTACCTAACGGAGTCTCATAACAAGCTCTAAGACAGTGGTTCTCAACCTTCCTAACGCTGTGACCCTTTAATACAGTTCCTTGTGTTGTGCTGACCCCCAACCATAAAATTACTTTTGTTGCTACTTTATAACTATAATTTTGCTACTGTTATGAATCGTAATGTAAATCTCTGATATGCAGGATATCTGATGTGTGAACCCACAGGGGTCATGACCCACAGGTTGAGAACCACTGCTCTGAGAAGTTGGTGTCCTGATCCCTGGCTCCGAGGAGCAGTCAACAACTATGAGACCTAATTTCCTAGCCATTCCCATTCTTCCAGCCCAGGATCTTCCCTGGCTGAAAAGCTCCTTCCTGTGCCAGGCAGATGTGATGATTCCCAGGGACCTTCCAGGTGCCATGGCAGGTCAGGGTAGGTCCAATCACTCTTTCTTGTCTCTCTCAGGTCACAGCTACTTCTTCAAAGGTGAATATTACCTGAAGTTGGAGAACCAAAGTCTGAAGAGTGTGAAATTCGGAAGCATCAAATCGGACTGGCTGGGCTGCTGAGCTGGCCCTGTTCCCACAGGCCCTGCGGTCATCACTGCACACCAGGCTCGGAATACTGGGGAAGGATGTGGAGGGGCCTGGCTGCCCTGCCTTCAGCTCTGTAGTTACTCAGCCTTCTCCCTCACCTGGTGATTGAAGATTAATGAAAGTGGCCTCTTTCTGTGCCCAAAGAACGGTGCTGATTGTACCCCTCCCAGGTGCTCCTCCCTGCTCCTCCCGCCCTAGGGGACACTTGGATATTCTCAATGCAGTCTTCCTTTGGGCTGCCCTGGTGCTCCACACTTGAGGTTCTTCTCATCTATGATCTGCTGTGGCTCACAGCACCTTTAGAGTCAACAGAAACTATCTTAGGAGGGCACTGGTGGCCCAATAGCCTGGCACAGGGCGGTGGGATACAGGTGTGTCCAGCTGGAAGTTGGAGACAACTGCTTTCTCACTTCCAGCCATCCACGTGCCTGCACTACATTAGCAGTTTGGTTTGTGTGTACTTCGTTCATTTCCTTTCACCTTTCCAGTTTTCCACTATGCCGTATTTCCTGACAGAAGGACTCAGGTTGTCTGACATCACTGCATGGTGCATCTTGGCCCACATAGCAACGGCTTCCTTATGCGCTCTAGAACATCCTCAGTCACTTCCTCCACTGGATGGAGGAGAGCCAAGCCAATGGCTTCCTGCTCAGCCTTCTTGCTTCTTCCTTTAACAGTTAGTTCCCCATGGGAAATGGCAAACAATTATAAATAAAGACACCAATTGAGTGGCAGAATTGAATGGCAGTGTTTGCGTCTGTTTTAGCAGCTCACAGCCAGGAAGAGGAACTTAAAAGCAAATCTCTGCTCAATGCAAAGCATGGATGATGTGTGCTGGAAAGGTCAGAGCTGCCAAACCCTGGAGTGAATAGGTTTGCATGCCTGATCCACATGCAGAGCCAGGACACAGCAGTGGTTTTGGTCTTCATGAGGAAGGGCCGGGACACAGCACAGCAGCAGTTCTGTTGCTTGCTGTAGTTATGGGGTCCGTGGGAGGTTCTCTCTCTCTCCCTTTTTCTCTCTCTCTCATAGCCATCCTAATGATAGTGCTGATAGCAAGGAACAGCAACCAACCACACAACCTCCTCTTTTATTTTTTTAAGTTTATTGTGTATACAGTGTTCTGCCTGCACGCCAGAAGAGGGCATCAGATCTCATTACAGATAGTTGTGAGACACCATGTGGCTGCTGGGAATTGAACTCAGGACCTCTGGAAGAGCAGCCAGTGCTCTTAACCTCCTAGCCATCTCTTTAGCCCACAACCTTCTCTTCTAAAAGCCTTTATGGTCACCTTTACAGACCCCTGAGAAGAGGTAGCTGGACACCGTGGAAGGTGCTTTGTCTGGGGTCAGACAGCTGTTAGAAACAGCTATTGTCTGTTGCTTTGGGCTTTTCCTGGTAGGACTAGGGAATGGAGTGAGGAGTGGACTGGAGATCTCAATGGGCCTGAAATCACCTTTTCTTCTGGGGCCAGCCCACGAGTTTTGATTCTTGAAGGTCCTTCTTGCAAGTGTCTGGCTAAGGATTTGCAGCCCTGTTTGAAGAGTCTGTAGGCTGAGAAGCTTACAGAGTAGTGGAAGCACATTGTTAAGATTCTCTGTCACATATTCAGAGAGAATTCAGCTGCTCCCCCCCCCCCCCACACACACACACCACGCCTGCTGTAGGGGTGAATGGTTCAGTATCTCCATTCTTCAGCTGTGGCAAGTCAGGGTTCTACCCACTAGCAATTGGCCTAAGGTCCTGAGTAACCCTGGTCTTTCCCTTCCCCCTCCTACACAGTTTCAGACAGGCCTCATATTTCCTCAGTGTGAAATGTAGCCACGATGTCGATCATTTCCTGTCTCTGGGTCAGGTTCCTCATCCACAGTGGGAACCGATTGTTTTTGCCTTTTCTAAATAATAGTTCAGTTTCCGTGAAAGACAGCCCTCCCCACACTGCTAATCCAAGTTTTGAGTGTAACACAGTCTACCCCTACTGCCAATTCCTGTCTTAGCTCTCTCTCATCTTAGTGTACAAATACCCCCAAATCAAACAGGTTCACACAAAAACGAAACACACACTGGAAATCGAACAGAGATAAGCAAAGCCCACCCTGGATTTAGTAGTTTACTTACTAGATTGGCCCACAGGTCTTTATGTGTCACCTCAGTTCAGAGCAGGTAAGTGAGGGTCACAGTGATGAGTGGTTTGGTTTAGGCACAGGACTAGCTACACAGAAAATCCTGACCCCACAGCAGAGACCAAGGAGTCTCTTGGTGGCAGCTCTGTTCGGACCATTCAGGTCCTTGCTTTGCAGCAAAGCAGGTGCCTGCAAGAGGTGGCTGTATTCTGAAAGCAGGTATCTAGGAGGGCGGGGCCAGAGCCGGGGGCGTGGCCGGGACCGGGGGGCGGGGCCGACAGTGGCTAGGTGACTCTGGCGCCTGCGCAGAAGCCGGGAGCGGCGCCTGGGGCAGGGACTGCAGTGGGTTTCTGGCAGGGGCCGGGCAGCAGCGTTCTTCCGCGCGCTCCGGGTCCCCAGCTTTGCTCGGCTCGGGCGCCAGGATCCACCATGAACCGGTGCGCCGAGGCGGCCGCGGTGGCGGCCACAGTGCCGGGCGCCGGCGTCGGGGATGCGGGGCTGCGGCCACCCATGGTGCCCCGCCAAGCGTCCTTCTTCCCGCCGCCAGTGCCCAACCCCTTCGTTCAGCAGACGCGGATCAGTGCGGCCCGACGGCTGCAGGTAGAGGCGCGGTGCGCGCGGAGGCTGCGGGGATGTGGTCCGACGGAGGAGGCTCGGGAGGAGTCGCGCATCCAAGAGAGGAGGCACCTGAGGGCATCTGGTGGGAGAGAGGGTCGGGCTTGAGGGGATCCGGGTCTGAGAGGGAAGGTATCTAAGAGGATCTCAGGTCTGAGGGAATATGAGGGGATCCTGGGTCTGACGGAGGAGGCGCCTGAGAGGATTACCCGTCTGAAGCTCGAGGCGTCCAAGATCACAGGTCTGCCACTCTGAGGGCATAGTGGGTCTGACGCAGAATTTGTCCCAGGAATTGGAAATCTGAGCGGGGAGGCATCTGAGGAGATAGTGAGTCTGA
The DNA here is from genome assembly GCF_949786415.1 of Peromyscus eremicus. Classification (NCBI taxonomy): domain Eukaryota; kingdom Metazoa; phylum Chordata; class Mammalia; order Rodentia; family Cricetidae; genus Peromyscus; species Peromyscus eremicus. The sequence goes on from NC_081420.1 coordinate 134,142,461, forward strand.
AGGGGGAGGCTGAGTGAGGTGTGGAGTCTGGTAAGAGAAAGCATCTGAGGAAGGAAGAGCTGTGGATATGACAGGAAAGGGTCATGAGGGGCAGACAGAGGATGTGAGAACTGAGGACGCTGGGGGATGGGATGACCCTAGTTACATGAAAGCGGGAAGATGCAGAGACAGCATGTCAGCGAGGAAGATCCCACATAAGGGACTCTTCTTTGCCCGAGAAGGGATGGATGGGACAGGAACTTTGTCTCGAGCTTGTGAAAGCACAGAGGATTGAGAATTTCCACACGAGAGTGGGATTCAGCGTTCTTTCCTTTTCATGCCCCTTGTAAAAGGGGGAGTCCGTCTGGGCTGGGTAGAGTAAGAGGGGAGGCTGAGAGCCCTGGTCTAGCCTTGGAACCAAAGGTAAGGCGCTAGTGGTTTAACTGAACAGGAACAGCCAGGCTGTACTCGAAAGCAAAGAAAAGAGAACTGGGAGACCCATGAAGGTAGTCGGGAGCCTTTTCTTTGAATCAGCCTTCACACAGTCCCTTTTCTAGATTCAAAGATGACACGAGAGGTAGCCACTGTTAGAAATGGCCACAAAGGAAGTTGTCTTTATCTCGCAAAGGGCAGCTTTTACCATTAGTTCACTTGTTGACTTCCTCTGTGGTGCGGTTAGTGATTGGAGAACAAGATAGATGAGGAAAACTCTATTTGTCTTGTTCTGCAGGGGGAAACAAAAATTGGCATTTCCCTGTCCATCTTATCATTTCTGTTAATTTGCATTAAAGGCATGGTTATCTTTGCAGTGTTTTTGTATACAGCTCTATGACTAGTGACCTCTCTAGAGGGAACATTTTTTGGCACTGAGCTAAGGGCGAGGTAGGGGGAGGGGTCGTGGTGGTGGTTAGAGTAATGATAGGCATCTGGTTGAACGTAGGTAAGGGAGAGGAAGAGAAAGATAAGGATGCAGAGAAAGTTTGCAGAGTTCCTCTGCAAGATGACCTTGAGTCATCTGCAACACTTGTAAGCACAGTGGCCATGCTTCAGGATTAACTTCAGACAAGTACGGTATATTAAGTGAAAATGTACCTGTCTGTTTGGGTTCAGAGTTTGGAGGGAGGCTCAAAGTGGCATATTTAAATTTTGTATTGTACCTCGAGTAGATTATTAGTTTTTAAAAATCACCTAAGAGAGCTCTTTCTAAGAACTCTATGAGAACCCCGTATAATGCAAAGAGCACTGGTCACTTATTAGTTCTGTAAATTTGGCCTAGTCACTTAACCTCCCCTGTCTATTACATTTTCTCATCTATTAAATTAAAATAATTCTTCAAAGGACAGTTAAATTAAATGAGATAATATGTGGCATAATGTAGTCTGGCTTGCTGATCTTAATATTGGTAGTTCTGCTGTGTGTCTATAATTGTGTCCTATACTCAAAATGTGCTACTTGAATTAAACTGTTCGGTTATGGTCTGAGAATTCTCTCACTTTCTTTCCTTCCTTTCTCCATAATACCAGTGTTACCTGCCATAGATGCTTCAGTGGCTTGAATAGCAAGGATAAAAGAAAAAATTTGATAGGCATGGATAAAATAAGATGTTTATACTATCTAGTTTAAAATGTAGATATACTCTTACTTAGGTAAAACAGTAATCTTGGGAGCCTGTAGTAGAATATTTTAAGATGTGTTACTTTTGTTTATGCTGTATTTGTTTAACCCTATGAAGCTGTGTTACTGTGCCTTTGTTTTTTTGTTTTGTTTTTTTTTTTTTTGGAGACAGGGTTTCTCTGTGTAGCTTTGCGCCTTTCCTGGAACTCACTTGGTAGTCCAGGCTGGCCTTGAACTCACAGAGATCCGCCTGGCTCTGCCTCCCGAGTGCTGGGATTAAAGGCGTGCGCCACCACCGCCCGGCTACTGTGCCTTTGTAAAACACCTGATGGCCTAATAAAGAACTGGCCAATAGCAAGGCAGGAGAAAGGACAGGCGGAGCTGGCAGGCAGAGAGAATAAATAGAAGGAGAACTCTGGGAAGAAGGATTGTAGATCAAAAATCCAGCAGCCAGAGAAGGAGGAGGACTCCAGGGGCCAGCCACCCAGCTACATACACAGCAAGCCACTGAGTAGAGTAAGATACAGAAGTAAGAGAATGGGAAAAGCTCAGAGGCAAAAGAGAGATGGGATAAGTTAAGTTAAGGAAAGATGGCTAGAAACTAAGCCAAGCTAAGACTGCGCATTCATAAGTAAGAATAAGCCTCTGTGTGATTTATTTGGCAGCTGGGTGGAGGGTCGTTCCCCCCAACCCCCGCAAAAGAGCCAAAAAAAAAAAAACCCCAAAACCCAACTACAACAGGAGCCCATTACCTCTGGGGAGACGCCTTACACAGCCTTGATGCAGAGGGAGGGGCTTGGACCTGCCTCAACTGAATGTACCAGGCTCTGCTGACTCCCCATGGGAGTGTCTGAGGAAGGAATGGGGGGTGAGTTAGGAGGAGAAGGCTCGGGGGCAGGAGGAGGGAAGAGAGGGGAACTGTGGTTGGTATGTAAAATGAATTAAAAAAAAGTCTTAATTAAAAAGAAACAATATACTTGGTTCTGACTAAATTTAATATTGAATTATGACTGGTGACTTCTTAAAGATTGTTGTCACTTGAGCATTTCATTATAGGGCTTATAGTTAAAGTTTGTCCTTTCCCCTTTTTATGTATTTTTAAAAAATTATTTTTTTCTAAATTTTATGTGCATTGGTATTTTGCCTGAATATATGTCTGTATGAAGGTATTGGGTCTCCAAGATCTGGAGTTACAGACAATTATGAGTTGCCATGTGGGTGCTGGGAATTGAACTCTGGTCCTCTGGAAGAGCAGTCAAATGTTCTTAACTGCTGAACCATCTCTCTAGCCTCTATTTATATATTTTTAAAACTACTTAAAGGTCTTCTGCTACTTTGTGGCATGGAGAAAAGTAGCCTAATTGTTATTGCTGTAACAGAATTTAGAATTAAAATGATTAGTTGTAATTATGGGGTTATTTGTTCATATCAAAAATACTTGTTTGCTGCCTATACTATAGTAAGTTCAGGTCTCTGGACATATGGAGGTGAACAAAAAAGATCCTATGCACATGCTCTGGAAAGATCCAAGGGTGCTCCAAGATCTCATCTCGGATTGGTCTTGAGGATTTATATAAGCAGGAATCTGAGGCTAAGTTTTGAACAGCCACTTGCATTGACATATACCTCAGTATGTACAACAAAACTTTCAAGTATTGGGAAATTTATTAGTTCCTACACTAAAGGAAATTCCTGTACTCATTAACTATTTATCAAATTGATCAGAGGCTTCAGTAGCCAGACATGACAAAGAATATAATATAGAATTAAATCATAAAAGTCCCTAGATAAATGGATCAATGGGAGAAAACTGGGTTCAAAAATAAACATATGTCAATGGCCATTGATTTTTTTTTCTACAAGAATGCTAGAGTAATTCAATGGAGAGAGACTTGTCTTTTCAATAAATGGTCTGGGATAAATGGATTAACATGTACAAGAGAATTAAGTTCACCTATTATCATATAAAACAGCCTAAGCTGATAAAAAGAACTAAATATGAGAAAATATGAGTGTTAAAATAATGAAAGTCTAAAGAGAGAACATAGGTATAAATCTTAATGACCTTGGATTAGTCATTTGTTTCCAAGATAGACAATACAAACACACACACACACACACACACACACACACACACACACACACACACACACACGGTGGAGGGTGGACAGGAGAAATAGATAAGTAATATTGGCAAATTAAATGCTGTGCATTTCAAAGTAGACTCACTACCAGGAAATTAAAGAGGGATCCAAGGAGATGCCTCAGTGGCTAAAGCCCTTGTCATACAAGCATGAGAACCTGAGTTTGGGTCTCTGGAACCCTTACACAAATCTGGGCAGGGGTAGTGGCTGCATTATTAAGGCAGAGACAGGGTCCCTGGGGCAAGCTGGCCAGTTAGATTAGTCTAAATTGGTGAGCTATGGGTTCAGTAAGGGACCCTATCCCAGTAAATAAAGGGAAAAGTGATCGAGGAACATATCCAGCATTAAATTTAGACTTCCCTGTGCACCCTACCTCCACCCTACATGTGCCCACAGCAAACATGTAAACAAGCAGGAACATCATGTGTACATGTAAAATGAAAGAAAGAAATTAAAGTGACCACCTAAAAAATTTGAGGAAATATTTTTACATAATATATCTGATAAAGGTATTTATAGTATCCAAAGTGTGTAAATAGCTCCTGGGACTCATTAGTAAAAGGCGAGTCAATCTAGAAACCACTAGTCAATGAGGAGGCTGGAGAGACGGCTCTGTGTAAATGATGTATAGGTGCTTGCCATCACACTTGATAACCACAGTTCAATCCCATGACCCACATGGTAGAGACAGAGGACCAACTCCCACAAGATGTCCTCTGTCCTCCGCACATGTCCATCACACAAGCTCCCATACACATACACATATATACCTACACACAAAATAGACAAACAAGTGCATGAATGTAATATACAAAGAAAATATTACTTGGAAGTTAAAAGAGAATGAAAATAGTTTTAGAAGGAAAAATGGTAAGAGTTTACTATAAGAGCTGCATATAAGGGCCAGGCAGTGGTGGTGCACACCTTTAATCCCAGCACTTGGGAGGCAGAGCCAGGGGGATCTCTGTGAACTCAAGGCCAGCCTGGTCTACAGAGCAAGATCCAGGACAGGCACCAAAACTACCCAGAGAAACCCTGTCTCGAAAAACCAAGAAACAGCCGGGCGGTGGTGGCGCACGCCTTTAATCCCAGCACTCGGGAGGCAGAGCCAGGCGGATCTCTGTGAGTTCGAGGCCAGCTTGGGCTACCAAGTGAGTTCCAGGAAAGGCGCAAAAGCTACACAGAGAAACCCTGTCTCAAAAAACCAAAAAAAAAAAAAAAAAAAAAAAAAAAAGAAAAACCAAGAAACAAAAGAAAACACACACACACACAAAAAAAGAACAGCATATAAGGAATGGTAAATGGAGCCATGAGTGGTGGTGTACACCTTTAAAATCCTAGTACACCTTTAAAATCCTAGTACTCAGAGGCAGGCAGATCTCTGCGAGTTTAAGGCCAACCTGGTCTACATAATGAGTTACAGAACAGCCAGGGCTATGTAGAGAGACCCTGTCTCAAAAAACAAAACAAGCAAAAATATGAATAAATAAATAATGAAATAAAAACAACCAACTACTGCTAAATGGGGACTGGAGATGTACAGCTCACTGGTGCTGCAGTGGCACACTGCTTGAGGCCCTGGATTTAATCCTCATTACAGAAAAAAAAAAAAGCTGTGGAGATGACTCAGCAAAAAAGGCTCTTGCTGCTCAGTCTGACAATGTAAGGTTTCCCAAGACCTGTATGGTGGAAAGAGAACTGACTCTGAATTCCACATGTGTAGTAGCATGCATGCACCCATGCGTTTGCACCACACAGAACACACATGTGGGTCTCACACACATATGTGTACTATACAACACACACACACATACACGTGGTTCACACACACACACACACACTACATCACACACGTGTACCATATAACACACATACACACACAAATAAGTAGGTCTAATTTTTATAAAAGAAAGAGGTAAAGGATGTTTTTCCAGTTGTAGGAACATGCTAAATCATGTTATCAGTTCAAAGCATGGGTACACAGAAAAGAATGAAGAATACTGGAAACAATACTTCAAAATTAGTAAATCAAACTCATTTTTCTCCATCTTAATTTAATCAAAGAACTATAAAATATGACTATTGAATGCAAACATCTGACAGTATTTTCTCAAGTTTACATATATGTAGATGTAAAGCGTCATGAACAGATCTGAACAGATGGAATTGCACTTATTTTTCTTGCACTGTGTTTGAAATGATACAGCTTTAATTCTGAGTTGTTGTATATTAGATGTACATGCTATAGTCCTCAGAGTAACTGCTGGCAGAATTATAAGACAATATAGCTAAGGAGTCATGCCAGCAATTTAGGTGGAACACTGACCTGGCTCATAAACAAACAAACAAACAAGCGAAAAATGTGCTTTGAGAATGCTAACACTCATTTCTTAGTAACTGATAGAAAAAAACAGACTGGATATCATTATTAAAGTCTAAGAGTTGAAGAGCAATGGTGAACACCATTACTAAACCGACATTTGTAGGATACTATCTCCTGCAACTGCAGGACACCCAGACTTCCTAAAATAGACCAATCGTTGGTAGAAAAAAAGTCTTGAAAATATCAAAGGATTGACATATTACAGAATATGTTCACTGACTGTAACAAATTATATTAGAAATCAAAAACTGGCTGGGCATGGTAGTGCACACATTTAATTCCAACATTCAGGAGGCAGAGGCAGACAGAACTCTGTGAGCTCAAGGCTAGCTGGTCTGTATAGCAAGTTCAAAGGCAGCTAGGCTGCATATTGAGATCCTGTCTCAATGAATGAATGGATGAATGACCCATATATATGAAAAAATCCCCACACATTTAAAAAGTAAATCAATTTTGTATTTACATTTAAAAAAATGAGATAATCTTATATGTAGTAACAGTAAGATGATGTTGAATACTTAGAAGTATCTTTAACTAAAACCATGTCTGGTCACTATACTGGAAACAACAAAACAGTGATTTGAGAAACTGAAATATGTGAATGGATGTAGCATATCTGAATTGGAAAACCCAGTATTATTAGTATGACAACCCAATATTATTTGTATGACAAGTCCTCCAGATCAAATCTAGATTCATTGCAATCTCAAAAAAAAAAAGTGTGTGTGTGTGTGTGTGTGTGTGTGTGTGTGTGCGTGCGCGCGTGCGCGCAGACTGAGGAATTAATTACTTCTGAACTTCTATGGAAATTCGAGGATCTAGAAATATCTTTAAAAACAGTTGAAGAAGAAAAAAATTAGAGGTCACATACCACCGCTTGAAGGCCTACTTGAAAATTACAGCAGTTAAGACAGATAGATAGCTAGAATAGTGTGGGCATTTTTGTAAGTTATTTGGTGATGTTCAGGTTCTCATAGAGGACAATACAGATACAAGACAGACAGTGCTGATTGGATCATGTAATTAATTTATAGCAAAAAAGGTGGTATATATAATAACTATTTACTTTAAAGGCAGGGTGGCATAAGGATTAGGAACAAAGGCTTTATAAATAAATTTGTTTCCACTTCTGTTGATATTAATATGATTTTATTGTGATTTAATTTATCCATGGCTTTCTTTTCATGTAAAGCAACTTAAGTTCTTAAGAACTAAATGAATCACTGTGTGCCATATGCCTGACACACAGCAAGCATTTATTTATGATTTACTGTTCTTAGTCATATACTCTTCATTCTTATTTATTGTGTATTTTTATTCTCTCCTCCAGTTCCTTATTGCTTAGTTACACAGAACTGGCAGGCATGGGAATCGGTGCAATCCATCATTCACTAATGCTTTTATTCCCACACTTCTTTCTGTGTAGCTTTTGGGAAACAGTGTAACTGTCGTGCTTTGCTAGCATCTGCTTGCTTTGTGACTAGCTATGCTGGGACCACACGGAGGGAAATCATGCATGCTAGGCAAGCACTTTCTCAGTGAGGTATGAAGCTCCAGTTCCCTTCACTTCTTAGCTTAGGCAGCCTGGCACTTGCTCCTCCTGCCTCAGCCTCTCAAGTAGCTAGGGCCAGTATCCTGGCAGTACCATCTTCTGCAGGACTGTTCAGGCTACCACTCCCACGGGAAGCTTGTTCTGGTTTCTAAGTCAGGCCCACCTTTTCTTTGCTCTACCAGCATCCTCTACTTCCTCTCATGGATGTGCAGATCAGGTTATCCCATGGTTCTCCTCACGGCTTCTTTAGCCTTTTGTATTGTTATTGTTTTGTTTTTTGAGACAGGGTCTCATAATGTAGCCCTGGCTGACCTAGAACTCACTATGTAGACCAGGCTGGCCTTATAGATCCCATAGAAATCTGCCTGCCTCTGCCTGGAGGAAAATGCTGGGATTAAAATACTGCAATGCCCAGCAAATAGTAAGTAGTAGCCTGCTGAGATAAAATGTCATGTGGTGTGTGTGTGTGTGTGTGTGTGTGTGTGTGTGTGTGTGTGTGTGTGTTTATGTATCTTGGTCTGATACAAGACAGCATTTAATTCATCCCTGAGCACATGCATGAAACCAAAACTTTTCTATTATGCTTTTGTGTTTGGTAGTCATATATTTAAATAACATCCATTTATCTTTTTTGTTTTTTGTCAACTTTGATTTGCAGATCATTCTTCTTGGAATTATTCTGCTTCCAGTCCGTGCTGTATTGGTTGCATTAATTTTGTTGCTGGCATGGCCATTTGCTGCAATTACAACAGCATGCTGCCCTGAAAAGCTGACCCATCCGATAACTGGTTGGAGGAGGTAAGAGATAATTATATCCAAATATTATACAAGTCAAAAATTTAAAAGGTTTGATTCTAGTTTCTTCAGTGACCAGTGGTTTTAGTTTACTGTTACTCAGTTTTAATAGTTTATATTTGTTTCTTACATGGGAATGGACTTGATTTTTGCAGAAATTATCACACAGGCACATTTTGATAATATTCAGTTCTAGGTGTAATTTCTTAATGTTAAAACATTTTGTTTTCTGAGTTATTGTGAAGGATATTCATCTATGGTTCCGAAAGAGTTCCTGTGTTGTGTTTTTACATGAAATGTCTCCAGTCATCTCATGTGTTAGACGCTTTGTCGGCAGCCAATGGGCTTTTAGGAAGTGACTGTATCCCGAGAGCTGTGCCCTGATTGAAGGATTAGTCTCTTGATGGATTCATAATATGAGGGCATTATTAGGAGGTGGTGAAAATCTGGAAGGGCCTAGCCTAGTTGGAGTAATTAGGTCACTAGGAGTGTGTCCTGGGGAAGGAGGGGGGCTAGCCCCTTTCCATATTCCCTTTCTTTGCTTCCTGTCCACTGTGAGGTGAGTAGCATCTGCCATGTTCTCTCACTGTGAAGCTCCACCTCTCCATGGTCCCCAGAACAGAACTGATCACTATGAACCAAAACCTCTAAAGCCATGAGCTAAAAAAAAAAATCTTTCCTTTTTCCACGGTGCTCCTGTCAGGGCTTATGACATACTGCTACAGTCTGACAATATATTCTGCTATATTCCTGGAACATTACAGCTATAAAGCACTTGGCTTTCTTTTGTCTTTCTGCATTTTCTCATATGCTTTTGTCCCTTCGAGGTAACAATATGGTTTCTGCAGCAACACAATTAAGTGGATCCATTATATTTTTTTTTATTAATTACGTTTAGTGGTTAATATTAACTTTAATTGTCACTCAGCATAGCATTTTCAAATGTTAGTATGCAGGCGAATGGAACTGCTTTTCTAGAATTTCTAGAATTATCTAATTCGGATGGTTCTAGAGAACAAACTGGGCAAAATAAGTAAAATATACTGGTGAAAGTCATTACTGTTTGGCAGGGTCAAGTTATCACCACAATTACCACCATCTTTACACATTGCACATGGACCTTCTTAATGAGCACTCCACAGATTTCAATAGGCTGCAGATCCATACATTCATTTTAGGACACTTATGAACTCCCTGAAATTATGTATGTTTTTTTTTGTCTTTTTGCTTGTTTGCTTTTTCTGTATGCAAGGATGTGTTCTTTTTATGCAAATCTCAAATGTGGTTATGTCCTCCAAAAATTATTGAGAACTACTGCTGTACAACTTTTAATAGAAGTATGCAGTTTGCTATTCAGTTCTTGTCCCAGTGAACAAACGTAAATATCAAAACCAAGGCTGGTTTGAAATGGAAATAAATCTAGTGTTGGCAATGCCCCAGAGAAAGCTCAGTCCTTTGCAAATCATACTTCTTTGTTTTATAACTCAAGGATGCACAGTATAAAATAACACTTCATGGGCTGCTTTTCATGATTCACACTTCTTTCAGATTCTTTCTTTGGTTTTATAGTTACTGGCTTACAAAAATCTAGGATGAGGGAAGGAATAGTTTAAGAATCTTGAAAAAATTAGAAAAGTGTTCTTTTTAATATTTTATTGTTTTTGCTTTGGAAAACTTTTACTTTTTTTCAGTTAAATCAGTATCTCTGTTTCCTCTCATATAAATTTCCTTCCAATAAATTGGAAGTTATTATGTGGCACAAGACTTTTAGCTATTAAAATTTTTTTAAAAAGTGTGTGTGTGTGTATGTGTACATGTGTATGTATGTGTGGGGTTGTGGGGGCCAGAGGACTTTTGGGAGTTGATTCTCATCTCTCCCTTTGTTTTGAGGCACAGGCTCACTGTGTCATGTTTATGCTACAAGGCAGCATAGTCCATGCTAACTGGCTCCCTGTCTCCGCCTCCCATTCCTCCATAGCCTGCTGAGATTACTCAGGCAGCATGCTCCATCTGCCCTTTAAGTGGGTTCTGGAGCTCAGACTCAGGTCATCGGGTTTGCGCGGCTTTTCCCCGGGGCATTTTAAAATACGTCTAAGAAGAAGTCATTAAGGGGTCTGACTTCTTGAAATATGTTTATAAGGAGCTATACCGCTATAGCTAAATAAAGTATGGAAACACAGAAATGTACTTTCTGTTCCTGTGTGAGTATAGAGCTCACCTCTAGACTAAAGGTGCAGATCGTCATTTACCTGTGCCCTCTGGAAAGCACTCTGGTTTACTGGGTCTCACTTCTTGTGAGGTCAGCATTGCAAAAGCTTCCTTATGGGCTAGTTACTAGCAGCCTTTCACTGGCTAAGAAAATCAGAAGCTCAGTTTTTAAAAGTTCTTTCTGATACCTAATAGGTGCTATATGGTCAGCAGTGTGTTCTGCATCTGCAGTTCAACCAACTGTGGATCAAAAATGCTCAGAAAAAAAGACTGCATCTCTACTGCACATGTATATACTGGTTGCTTATTAATAGTCCTTAAGCAGTATACTATTAGACTTAAATAGGATTCACATTATAGAGCACTCATATTATATTAGGTATTATAACACTCTAGAGGTGTTTGAAAGTCTACAGGACAGTATGTATAGCTTATGAGCAGTGGTCACATGGCATTATATGAAAGCATTTGAGGATGTTGCTATTTGCCAGCCTCTGGAGCCTGTTCCCCACAATTACTGAGGGATGACTGTGTATATTTTATTTTCCATGTCATGAAAAGCTGTATTGTTTTGTTAAGTAGAGATGTGAACAAATGTCTATTCATTCAGATAGGACACTGAAGACAGACCAAAGAAATGATTCCACCCAAGTCCAGCTTAGTGAAGCAGTGAGGTTAACTGGGGCTGCTTACAGGAGGATGGATGGGAGGTTACCTACAGAAGCAGAGGCAGCTTCGGGGAGGCTGGGGTGCTGAAAGATGTAACCCCCACTTCTACCCCAGCAGGTACTTCTTGCTTCTCTGTCTGAAGGGAAGGGTATGTACATACGTGAGCCATGAGTGAGTCTGGAGCTTTCATGCACTTTTCCTCTGGTATCTTGTGAGCAATCTCACCTCTCCACAAGGAAGGACAGTGGGCCGAATCTTGTGAGGGTCTTGTTGGGATAATTACAACTGTTCTAATTTCAAGACAGTAAGAGCCATGCCATCCATGTCTGGGTGCTCCATAACATATGTTTGCTCATAGCTGAGGTGTCCATTCAGTGCTTAGGAATCTAAATATCTATGAGAATAGTTTTGATTCCTTATTTATTTCTTTATTTCTTTATTTCTTTATTTTGTTTGTTTGTTGGTTGGTTTTTTGTTTTGTTTTGTTTTTGTTTTTTGAGACAGGGTTTCTCTGTGTAGCTTTGGAGCCTGTCCTGGAATTCGGCTTCCCTAGTTATTTAAGCTTATTAGTTAAGAGGCTGGACCTTACTTGTCTTACATGTCCGGCACAGTTTTTTGCACAGTGTGATAATAATCTTTTTTTAAACATTGTTTTGTGTGTATATGTGTGCATGCATAGTTGGTTCTCTTGTACTTTGTGGGTTCTATATACCAAACTCAGGTCTTCATACTTGGTGGTAAATGCATTTACCTGGTGAAGCAGCTTGCCAGCTCAGATAATTAATCTTTAATGGTAGACTATCTTAAAACCTTTTTAAAAAGTAAATAAGGAGGCTTCTGGACTTTCTTGGATCTAAGTTCAATGGAAGTGCAATGATATTTATTTTGGAGATTCTTGGTGATGCCTAAAGGCTATTGCACTATGATGAGATTCATCTCTAAGAATTATCCCTAAATTAATTCAGCATGAGACTTCTTATTTGGGTAGACAGTAGCATTATCATTATGTAAGAGAAATTCATTTCCAAGATGACTGCTTTCTAAGGCCAGCAATGATGGTGTTGGTGATCTCAGTGTGGGATGTGGTTTGAAGATTCACTTTGATCACTTCAAACTTACAGAATAATGGAATGGAGTCATATATTATCCACGTATCTTTGGATAAATTGCTTCTCTGTGCCTCACTTCTCTCATCTTCAAAATGAGGATAAGGAGATGATGGCTCAGGGGTTGAGAGTGCTGGCTGTTTTTCCAGAGGACCAGAGTTCAGTTCCCAGTGCCAGTATCGGGTAGCTCACCGCCACTTGTAACTCTAGCTCCAGGGAATCTGATACCCTCTTCTGGGTTCCCTCGGCATCCGTATACCTGTGACATGCACAGATAAAGATACATATAAATCAAATTAAATTTAAATTTAAATAATGAGGTTAGTAGGGCTGGCAAGATGGCTCAGAAGTTAAAGATGCTTGCTGCCAAGCCTAACAACCTGAGTTCAATCCCCTGGATCCACTTGGTAGAAGCCAAGAATTGACTCCTACAAGTTTTCCCTTGACCACCAAATGCACAGTGTAGCATACACGTTCTTACAGACATATATAGATAAACACAAAGAATACGTTTTAAAAACAGGGATGATAATAATACCCATTTCATGAGGATAGGCTGAGGATGAAAAATATTAACATATATGTAAAACATTAGGAACAGAGTCTGCAGCTTCACAGAAGAGCTCCTGTTCAGCTTCTTTTCAAGTTTGCTGTCTTTTGCTCTGTTAAGACATTGACCAACGCCAAGAAGGGTTTATTTCATCTTACAATTTTCAAGTCATAGTCTGTCGCTGATGGAAGTCAGGCAGGGGAACTCAAGACAGGACCGTGGAGCCAGGAACTTAAGCAGAGACCATGGAGGAATGCTGCTGCCTGGCTTGCTCCCTAGGCTCATGTCCAGTTACTTTCTTATATGGTGCAGGCCCACCTGCCACAATGGGCTGGGCCCTCAAGTATCAACCAACTAGTGATGGGCCATCTTATATGGAGGCGATTCGTCAGCTGAGGTTGCCTCTTCCCAGATGTGTCAAGTTAACAGCCGAAGATAGTTCTGACAGCTGGTACTCCCCATAGCTTATGTCTGAAGATGGGGTTCTCTGATTTGTTTTGCTTTTCCTACTGTATTTTGGAGTAAAGCAAAGCCAAATATGTCTTTTCTATCCTTGTTTTCGAAGGAAGATTACTCATCCAGCTTTGAAGTTCCTGGGCCGTGCCATGTTCTTCTCCATGGGCTTTATGGTTTCCGTGAAAGGGAAGATGGCAAGCCCCGTGGAGGCGCCCATCTTTGTTGTTGCCCCTCACTCAACCTTCTTCGATGGCATTGCCTGTGTGGTAGCTGGGTTGCCCTCTCTGGTGTCACGGAATGAGAATGCACAGACCCCTCTGGCGGGCAGTAAGTACCTGGTGGCTAACAGCTGAAACAGTAGCGTGTGCATACTTTAAGTTGGAAGAATCGTAGACAGTCATTTTCTATACACCTATTTACTTTCTTTCCTGGGTATTAAACCCCATGGTCTTGTGCATGCAAGGCAAATGGTCTAACATTGAGCACAATCTCCAGTCAGTTAAAAATAAAACTGTAAAATATTTTAAATGCATTTCTTTTTATTTAAATGAGCTACTCTATGTAAAGGGTGAGTTTATTAAAAAAAAATAGACATGTCCCCTTATCTTTAGCTTTTTAGACTTTCAGGAAACTTGCCCTTATCACTAGCCATCATATCTTTGTGTTCCTGTGTGTCATAAGGAAAATCAGATTTCAGACACTAAATATGCTTATTTTTTAAAGGAATCTGAAAAACACAGGTCACATGCTGTTTCGAGAACTTCTATTTATGGTATTAGGCTGATAAATGTGCTAAGTCTTTTCTCTCAGCTCTGTTTTCTAAATTATTGTGCCCCTATGGTTCCCTGAGGGACATTTGTGTAACTCTTTGAAAATTATGATGTGGAACAATAAGTGCTTCCTGCCATAAAAAATAATGAAGCGAGTGAAATGTTTTTCCTGCCAGATGCTACCATCTCTCCCCGAGGAGTCAGTCTCCAAGTAACTGCTCCCGCTTGTCCCAAGGTTAACCGCAAATGCCGCGTGATGAGGGCAGCCGTTGTCTCGGTGTTCCTGAGAAGGGATAGCTGTCCTTGTGGCTTCGCCATGGAGTGATGACACTTGGTTTTCTTCCACATGCAGCCACCGTGCTCTGTGCCGCGTGGCCTTTTCTGTAACGTTTCTGTTGCGGAGCACTTGAAGTTTTATTTTGCATGTGGTAGGAAGCAGTCTCTTCAGAAGGATTTTAGTAAAATAAGTCATAATCGCCCTCTGCTCATGGACACTGTCAATTCATTCTCTGAGTGTTTAAGGTCTTCCTAAAATCAGACGGGATAGTTTTGAAGCATAGTCCCACATTTTAACATCCATTAAGGAAAAAGACGTAGGAAAACAACTGCTTTTCCTCCTTCTTCTATCCGTCCCCCATTCTTTTCACTAACATCTGTAAAACCAATGACATAACATCTGTCTCTGCATTTGAAATTAGACTCTTAACTAGTCAACTTGAATTTGAGTTTAAAGGGATTATTCTTTTAGACTTGCTAACGTTTTCATTTTCTGTAAACACTGTTTCAGTTTATCCAATGATTGCAATGCCATGGTGGCTTAAAAAAAAAAAAAAACTGGGTTATGACCCTTTGTTTTCAAGGACTGTTACGGGCTTTGCAGCCAGTTTTGGTGTCCCGTGTTGACCCAGATTCCCGAAAAAACACAATAAATGAAATAAGAAGGCGAGCGACATCAGGAGGGGAGTGGCCCCAGGTAAGATGCAGCTGCTTGTCATTTATATACACTGAGAGCTTTTGTATATCTTACTCATTTGGGTCCACAGAGAGCGAGACGTCATGCCATGTGTCTGCAACATAATAGATGCAGAATAAATAAACCAGTCAGTGTGAATAGACCCTGCCCCCAGCACATACCCTTCCCTTTCAGTTGTCGGATATTTTCTTTATGGTATAACAAATGATTCTCTGATTTTACTTCCTATTACATAAAATGAATATTTTATATGATTTAACTCACTTGACTAAAAATATTCTAAGTATAGCAAATCTTTTCTGATTTATAGTTAAATAGAGCTTTCCGTTCAAGGGGCCTATCAAAATAGCCTATAAACCTGTCAGACTTCACCAACGCCCAGCCCGTTCCCTGGAATGCCCTTGTAGGTTAGTACTTACTGCATAAAGCAGGGATGATTCCGATAAACACCCCGGTGTCTCTGCCCAGGTGAAAGCACGTGATCTCTAGCGGCCAATGCTACAGCAGTCGGCCTACCTGTAGTAACACACAGACGTTCAATTCCCCCACCCTGGAGGCTTTAGAAACCAAGGCAAATGAGGAGTGGCATAAAAATGATCACGGTGGTATTTGGAAAAGTTAGACTTTCTCTTTGGATCCAAGAAAAATGTCTAGGATTAATAGGCAAGAGATAACAAATAGATTTCAGCACTTTTTTTTTTTTTTCGTTTTGCAGAACTTTTTCTCTGTCCAGGGGTAAAATGGCCTGATTTGGAAAACTTCTCAGGCCCTGACTCTCAGCCACTGGGTGAGGGGAGGAGACTGTAGAATTAATTTAAACATTTGAGCCGTTAGGCTATTTTGAATGCTCCTTCCTCCCTGAGATTTGTGACTCACTTTGTTAGCATTCCTTGTTAGTAAGCTGTTTGTGGATTTATGCCAAGTAAATCTGTTGGCCATTGTGTCTGCTTGTCACAGGAAACCCATTTTGTAAATCAGGGGATGGAATTATGCCCACTCATTAATTTTTGGTTTGAGTTTGAGCCAGTGTTTCCCTCTCTAATTACTATAGATCATGTAGTACTAGTACAGAGATTTGATTTGGTTTTATATACTTAGCAGTTAACTCACGACTAAATTTGAAAAGCTTCCGAAAATCAATCTTGTGTCTTAATTAGTGGAGAAGCTCGAGATGCTTGTATGTCTCTCACAGAGAAAAACGTCAAGTAGCACATGAACAGCTAAACTACTTCCTCAGGAAAAACAAAGCGAACTGTGTAGTCCACCTCACATGATAACTGAGCAGGAGGCTGTCACAGCATTTCCTCCATTGTTCGTTCTTGAGGCATCCCTGAAATATGTACTCGGAGTAAATATCAGATAGCGCGAAACCGTATCAGAAAGATTTCTTTTAGTTAAGGATGTAACCCTTGCCTTATGTCTTCTTTTAAATTTCTTCAGATCATTAATAAAAGCAGAAGTAAGCAACATATGCTGTAAATTAAGAATACTATTTATTCAAAGCTTTAACCCTTTCTGATTATTATACTGGTCAAACTGCACTTCTTTTAAAACTATGCTTCTTTTAGAGGAATATAGAACCATCTGATTCCAGTTTTTATTAGATCAACAGTTAGCCTTTTATTTAATTTTAATTTTTGAAGTATTAGCAGTGTTGATGAAGTCATAGGAGAATAAAGAGGTAATCTATCAATTAGACTGAAATATTAAATTTATTCCTTTTCTCCCAAGATACTAGTTTTCCCAGAAGGTACTTGTACTAATCGCTCCTGTTTGATTACTTTTAAACCAGGTGAGATAAATTAAATTATGTATTGTAACAATATAGTAATGGAGATTTCTCAAATGATTCGAGGATGATGCACAATAGAACTCATTTGCTCCTGGCATTTCTTTTCTGATGAAACCTTTCTGATGCTGTGATTCCACAGAACTTATTCCTGTGTACTACTTTGCTCTCTTTTTTGATGTAGCCTTTTCCTTCAGTGGTGTGTGTGTGTGTGTGTGTGTGTGTGTGTGTGTGTGTGTGTGTGTCTGTCTGTCTGTCTGTCTGTTAGTTTGTCTATCTATGTCTCTCTGTGTATGTGTCTGTATGTGTGTCTGTCTGGGTCTATGTGGATCTATGTGTGTGCATGCTCAGAAGTCACTGACATTTTTCTTTTTCCTCCAAGGAACCTCATAGATATCTGGGGTCTTTTGTCATGAAGTGGGCAGCCTACATTAATATCATTCATGTTTTTACATGCCTTCCAAAGTTCGATCTATTTTTTTTTTTCATCTTAAGAAGGCAGCCCTGAATGTGCCTTTATTTTCATTTGTAACACTTTAGGCTGTGTATGTTGGTAACACTTTAGGCTGTGTGTGTTGGTAACACTTTAGGCTGTATATGTTGGTAACACTTTAGGCTGTGTATGCTGATAACACTTTACAACATACTGTACTGTGTATGTTGGCTGCTTTGCGCCATGGTGTGACTCACGTCAAGCCAGCCCAATAGCTTTGCTTCCAGCATTTTAGCTCTTTTATTTTCTCTTTGCCTCGATTTTGTCATTGCTCTTCTATGTTGTTGGATAGTATGTACTTAGGAAATGAAACCAACTCCCCAAATAAAAGTAAATGGTAAAACTATATGTATACTAAAGAATTGTTTTGAAATATAAATGTCTTTAATTTTCTTTACCAAAGAAAACAGTAAATAAATGTATGCTTAAGTGGCTTAGGCACAGCATTTAATGTTTTGTTTACTTGTAATAACTCATCTTGGTAAATATTTCAGCATGACTCATGCTCTGTTTACTCGTAAGTCATCAGTGTGTTTATATTATGTTGACTACTATATACTTCTTGTTCGTATACAAACCATGTTATACAATTTTGATGTGGTTCTAGGGGCCTTCATCCCAGGAGTTCCGGTGCAGCCCATCCTTCTCAGATACCCAAACAAGCTGGTAAGGGAAGGAATTCTGCACTCCAAATAGCTTACTCTCCAGGACCTTTTTAAATATCTGATTAATGAATGGCTAAAGGGAAGAAGTGATTGGGCAGATGGATGCCACCTGCCTCCGGAGTTTTTAAATTTTGCAAGATCAACAGCTATCTGTGACAGCAGTACTCAGTGTCATTCTGTATAACTCAGCTCCAGGAGGGCATTGCTTGGTCTCTGCCATCTCTGTGATGGACAGGTTAAGTCCCAGACTTAGGCTCTGATTATACTCGACAGCAGAAAGGATTTTCATGGAGCTGACAAGGAACCTCTGCCAGATACAGAGATGACTAGTGGGAGGAAGGCTGGAGGTAGAGGATCCATCTGGGGGACAGAGTAAAGTACGGGCTCAGTACCTCCTGGCTGTGTGAGCCTCAGGGAGTAGCGTAATTAAGAAACCATCATAGAGAACTTCACCTCTAAAGTCCAAGGCTGCTCCAGGAAACAGTGTCTTCTGCATCCATTGGTCACACTGTCATCCTCTGGACATCAGTTGCACAGCCCTTCCCCGGACACTGGGGTCACACTGTTATCTTCTGGACATCAGTTGCATGGCCCTTCCCCAGACACTGGGGTCACACTCTTATCCTCTGGACATCAGTTGCACGGCCCTTCCCCGGACACTGGGGTCACACGGTTGTCCTCTGGACATCAGTTGTACTGCCCTTCCTCAGGCACTGGGGTCACACTGTTGTCCTCTGGATATCAGTTGTACTGCCCTTCCCCAGACACTGGGGTTCATCCTGAAAGGACTTTACCAGAGGTTATAAAAAAGCAGAAATAACTACTAATCATACTATTTAAGATTACAAGTTCTTGGCCAGTTCAGTTTTGTAGTCAATGGCTGGCTTCTCAACTTGAAATCTCCAGTAAAAAAAGGAACTAAAATTTGTCAAACACTACTCTGACCCCTGCCTATATATTTGAGTTTTCATGTATTAAATGATAATTGATAAATTATATATATTACACACACATGCACATAAATTAGTTTTTCAGATATGCTCGTTTGAGAAGAAAAATAACTGAACATGTACAATAATTATTTTTTCAGAAAAAGTTATTCCATAAAAACATATAGAGCCGGGCGGTGGTAGCGCACGCCTTTAATCCCAGCACTCGGGAGGCAGAGCCAGGCGGATCTCTGTGAGTTCGAGGCCAGCCTGGGCTACCAAGTGAGTTCCAGGAGAGGCGCAAAGCTACACAGAGAAACCCTGTCTCGAAAAACCAAAAAAAAAAAAAAAACAAAAAAAACATACAGAGGTGGGAGATGATCTCTGTGTAGCTATATAACCTGTGTAATTCAGGAATTTGTGCACTAGTTTATATCCTTTAATAATTATGAGCTTGTTTTAGTTTTTAATATGTTGCTTTTTATTCCAGAAAAAGTGTACATGAATCCTAATATTAAACAAAGCCTTACTTTATTTTGTTGTTTAATTTTTTGTTTTGAGACAGGGTCTCATGTAGCCCCTGTTGGCCTTGAACTCCTGATCTCTTGCCTACATCTCTCATCTGAGATTACAGGCGTCCACGTCAGGCTAGACTAACAATTTGACTACTTCTGTTCTTTTAGGATACTGTGACCTGGACATGGCAAGGATATACATTGTAAGTCACTTATATCGTTTAATAATTTATGCAAACTATCTTAATGAAGAAAAGAAATATAATTTATTCCTTTAAAAAAAATCTTATTTTTGTAAAAGTAAACATTTCTAATCAGTCTTAAATCTTTTAACCATATCTCTAGGAACAGAATCACTTTCTTGCCCACTAAATGCCCAGTGAGATTAATGTCCATTAATACCATTTGAGGAGTACTAGTCATCTGTCAGCATCACGATCTTGACGACCAGTTTGTAAGGAACATTCCAGGGCCCTGGCTTGTATCATGCTTAGCTTGACTCTTTCGCTCTCCTTCCCACTGTAGACTTAGCATCCTGTAGTATCTCTGTTCAGATTTTATGAGATTGGTTTAGCAGTTTAGATTACATCAGTGTCGGGACCTGAAACTGTTGGGGCATGTCTGTCTGTGCTGGGAAATAGCCACCCAGGACTCGTGTTCCATTCCCAGATCCTGAAAGCACCGGGATCAGCAGTTTCTGGAGCTCATAGAGAGGTGAGGTGAATGAGACAGGCCTTTTTGTTGTTGTTTTTCTTTTTTTCACACTGAACGACGCATGTAGAATCCAGCTTTCTTCCAAGACCTTTTGTTTAGCTCCCACTAGAAAAGTTTGGGCCTACTTAAATTTCAGTGAGAACCATATGTGAATCTGGGTTTGAAAACTTTCCCCAGGGGCCTTATCCAGTTTTGACAATGATAACAACAGAGCTCAACTAACGTTGCCAATGGAAGTATTTTGGAGGAAATCACCATTGCTTCCTAGCACATTCTGGCTTCTTTACACATCATTGTACACTCTCTTGAACTTTGGAAAGTGGGGGAGAAAAGATTGTGTGTACTTCTCCTTTTGGGTGTGTGCAGAAATTTCTCTGAGATAGTAAATTTGCATCAGGAAGGGTGACTTGAGGGTCAGTTGAATAAGCATTAATACACATAGCACACATGTGTTCCTCTTGGGTTTCAGTCCTTGGTAAGTGAAGTTAGGCAGACAGCATTAGACACGACACGTGACGAAGGGGATGTAGGCAATGTGTTATCTTCAACTCTTCAAGGGATCAGTTTACTTGGTGGCTTAGAAACAGGCCCAAGATCTTTAAAAAACTCAAATTGGTCATGTGCAAATGCACATGGCCCTTGCCTAGGGCAAGTCCTATTTCTGCCTGTCTTCTGAGGTATTGAATGCTGCTGGTAGCACTGTATCTACTACTTTCAAATCTATGTTCTCAATTGCTATCTCATCAAAGCAGATACCCCAGGGAGAAGGGACATGGGAAATAAGCTTAGAGAAAGGACAGAGCTATGGAAGGCAGTTTTCCAAGAAGAATTTGGTCTTACTGTAGTGTAAACAAGGCAAACTTACTGATCCATTATGTTCAACCTTCATACTTTTAAGAACAAAATTTGTGTCCGTCCAAATGTTAACTCCAAGGCCCTGTGTAAATGACTGAAAATTGTTCTCTTGGGCTGAAGAGATGGCTTAGTGGTTAAGACCCCTGGCTGTTCTTGCAGAGAATCCAACTATAATTCCTAGCACCCACATGGCCCCTCACAATCATCACCTGCAACTCCAATTCCAAGGCATTCAATGACCTCTCTGGTGTCGGAGAGTACTGCATACACATGGTACACAGACACACGTGCAGTCAAAGTACTCAGATGCAATATAATAATAGAAAATATAGCTGGGCGACGGTGTCTCGCACCTTTAACCCCAGCACTCGAGAGGTAGATACAGGCAGATCTCTGTGAGTTCGAGGCCAGCCTGGTCTACAGAATGAGATCCAGGACAGGTACCAAAACTACACTGAGAAACCCTGTCTCAAAAACCAAAAAAAAAAGAAAAGACAACATTTAAGAGACAATCATTCACTTGATCGTTCACTTGACCGTGGTTAAGGTAGGATGGTGTGGCTTGGAGCTTGTATGTAGTACAAAGTCTTCTTTTCTCCTTTCAGATGGTAGGCTAGGCAACAATCACATTTCCGTAGTGTAATTAACTCTACAAGTCCTAAATTGAACTTCCCAGTTCCTTCTTTTTTATATGAAGTTCATTAAATTTGTTCCCTGGCCGTTTCATACATGATGCATTCTGAGTGTGTCACTCCTCACCCCCCCTTTCCTTCCTCCCTCTCCATCAACCTGTCCTCCTCCCTCCAGCCCCCTTTCCCACAGTTGTGTCCTTTTGTTTGTTTTGTGACTCACTGAGTTTAACCAGAGCTGTCCATATGAACTCAGGTTTATAAGGAGCCTGGTGGACTTGCCAGTGAGTACAAGCTGAAGGTATTGAGCACCCCGCATCCATCTGTAGCCAATATTCCTTGGTGAAATTCCGACTTACTTAAGTCTTTTCAGATAATTTTTACAGATAAATCATTCTTTTTTTTTTTGTTTTTTTTTTTTTTTTTTTTTTTTTTTCGAGACAGGGTTTTACTGTGTAGTTTTGGTGCCTGTCCTGGATCTGTAGACCAGGCTGGCCTTGAACTCACAGAGATCCGCCTGGCTCTGCCTCTGAGTGTTGGGATTAAAGGCATGTGCCACCAATGCCTGGCTCTTTAATTTCTTTATAGCAAAAAAAAAAAAAAAAAAGACTGGTTGTTTTCTTAAACATATGGTCTAATCCACTCTGCCTGATTTCTGGGTCAACTGTCTAAAGAGGCTAAACTGAAAACCCTACAGAAATCTGGCTCAGAGTCTAAATACATCCCAGAAAGCTGTAAGGAAGGACATTTGTCTCAAAAACTGTCATTGATGGGTTGGTCAACCACTTAGAGAAGCCCTTTGTCTAGATTTACAGTGAAATTTGCAAGATTTCAGGGCATTTCCCCGTAGCTCAAACCTTATTACTGAGACAACTTTGATAAAATTTGTAATTTTAAGGAAAATCCCACTGACTTTTTAAAAGTTGTTACCCAAAGAATTTAGAAATACAGTGTACTAAGGCATTTTCCTGTAACCACATTTATGTACCTTTAATTTTTATTTTAGACTTATTTATTTTTATTTTATGTGTATGGATGTTTTACTCACATGTATGTGTGCCACATGCATGCTTATTGCCCAGGGAGGCCAGAAGAGGGTGTTGGCTCCCCTGGAACTGGACTTACAGACAGGCGTGAGCTGCCATGTGGGTGCAGGGAACTGAACCTGGGTTCTCTGGAAGAGCAACCAGTGCTCTTAACCACTGTCTCCCATCCACATTTGTATATCTTAAAATAGACTTGGAGTACTTTCTCTAGAGACTTAGGCCTATGAATTTGTGCTATCAGGGAAACTGTAAATTTGAAGTTTGGTTTGTTTGAGCTGTAGCTTATATTCGTTAAGGCAGCACAATGATTGCATTTGGTGATTTAGTTTTTCAATGACAAGAATAGTTGTCTAATCCAAAAAGGTGTCATGGCTTGAGTGTAGCATATTTAAATGCAAAATATACATGCAGTGTGATGTGGGGGGAGGTGGGCCTGTGTGTAAATAACTGGTACTGCTTGCATTGCTATGTGAGAATAGCCTTCTCTTTTCTTATTTTCAGCCTCCAGCTGTGTGTGCTTACTTTCTGTCAGCTCTTCACAAGGGTGGAAGTTGAGGTAAGTCATTCAAATGCAGCCTTGGATCGTAAGATGCAGCCTCTCTGACTGAACTAGCTTAGAAGTGCCAGTCCAACACCTTTAAAATTACTCCCGGTCTTATAGATTGTGTTTCTAAGTCCCTACTGCTGGATTTAGTTCTTGGAATCAAGACAGCAAATACATGTAACTTTTGAGAACCTCTAACATGCTAATCACCCTGGCAGGTAAAATTTGCCCCCCCACTTCCTATCCCTCTACATTTTAATGCCAACTCATGCCTAGTTAAATGTCCCACACTGGGCAAAAGGAGTAACGGTAGCTGGTGGAGCTAGCTTCCTTGAGGAGTAGTTGTATGAAAACTGAGAGGTAATACTTGAGAAGTGACAAGAGACACCAGATTTAGGTGCCCTCATTTACAGTGTGCTCTTACACCTGGGAATGCTGAGGAAGTTTTGTATGGCTCATATTATCATCCACAGGACAATCTTTGAGTTGCAGGGGAAGATAGGAACGGAGTAAATAATTAGAACATTTTCAAATTTTGGACCTAAATTGTAAGACCCTAAAATTGGTTCCAGATAACAAGTGAAACCCTCAAGTCATGACTGAAGTGTGATGGCTAACGTATTGGGAACTAAGACTCTAGCCTGGATGCCCCAATTGCGTCTGTGGATTAGGCAGTGAACATCTTCAACTTCTTTGTGTACTGCAGAATTCTGAGTGGAGGCTTGTGCTCTAAGTGGCAGGACTATAGCATTTAAAATACTATTTTGACTTGCTGGATAACTTAATTGTTTAACCATATATTGGTAACTTGCAATATCAAGTGATACACAGGAATAAATCAGACTTCAAAATGAGTTTAAACTTTCATGAATTCTTTGGAGATTCGAATGCTGTCCCCTTGGAAGATATTGTTTTATTAGTCTTCATATACACCTACCCACTATTAAAATCAGCTTAGCGTCTATTGGCATGGTCATAAAATGTAGCAGAACACTTACTCATGGGCTAATTCTAGTTGTTCTGGCAGGGGGCGGGGTCTAACATGTGTCCCACAAAGTTCAGGAAGCACTAAGGCAAATACAGTGAACTGGAGTCTTTCTCAAAGCCTTTGAGCTGTTAGCTGACAAAACTCTTCCACCAAGAATGGGATCGTTCCCACTGTTGTCCCTAAGTGCCCTGAGCACGACTCTTCCTTCTTTAATAACTGCTTGTGTGGTTTAGCTCTGTTTTCTTTTTCTACAAAAGACCTGTAAACATGTACTTAAAACAGCCTTGGTATCACCTCTGCAGACTTGGAAGTTATCACACACACACACACACACACACACACACACACACGCACCCGCACACGCACACACACACACACACACACACACACACACATGCACACACCACACATGCCATCAATATCCTTTTCTCTAAATCGACCCTTCTCTAGCCAAAATAAAATCCAGCCTCATTTGTGGAAGTACACACAGAGCTGTACTTCCCTGTCTGGCGTACATGTCAGTGGTGAAACTGCATTACAGCGGGGTACCTAAGTTCCTCATGTTGTCCTCTGACTGCTATTACCACAGTTCCTTTCTGTGTCATGACTTTATTTTTTTTTTTTTTAAATTGCATTCTCCATCTGGCAAAGGAAAGAATGTATTCTTTGTTCTGTAACTTCACAAATGAAGTGACTTTTGAAAACAGTTGAATCAGTAGGGAATTGAACTGATATATTTGGACTGTGGTGCCGAACTGGAATTTATGGACTTTTAAGTTTAGTATTCTTGTTTTTATTATATTTGTTTTGGATTTATAGTTCTTTCACACATGGAGCTCTTGACTGCTTTATTTATTTTGTTTTATTTTATGGTACTGGGAATTTCACCCAGGCTTTCACACGTGCTAGGCAAGGGTTCTACCAGGGAATTTACATATACCCCCCAGCATTTTTTATTCCATTTTAGGAAACAGTCTTGCTAAGCTGTTCATATTGGCCTCAAACTTGCAATTCTTCTGCCTCAGTGTCTGAGTAGCTAAGATTAAAGATGTATACCACCGTGCCTGGGTCTAATAGCTTAGTGATATTTGAATATTTTAGTTCCCCACTGTTTGAATATAACTCAGAAATGCATCCCAGCAGCCTTTTGGGCACGAAGTATGGCCACACTCTGGCACAGACTCTAATAATCCAGGCCTCACCTATGAGGCTCAGACTTTTCCATTGTAACTTCTTTGGCAGCACTAAGCTGCCCCACATGGAGCTCTGTTTATGGTCTCAGATCATTTTGTCCCTGGAATTGCAGGTATCTGGGCAGTTCAGAAGCAACTTTTTTTTTTTTTTTTTTTTTTTTTTTACTTAATGGAAATTTTTGTTATTTTTGTAAAAAAGCTCCTAAACCGAGTCTAAGACTTGCTATCTAAGAATATGGTATTAATTTTATACTTTTAAAAGTGAACTTTGGGTGGATTATGACGATTATTGTATAATATAAATTTTTTTTTAAAAAAAGAAAGTCTTCAAAAAGCCAGTTACTTAAGGGATGCTTGAATACAGCCACGCATTATATAACAGCTGTGTACGTTCACAGAAATGCGTTTCATGTAAACATTACAGACGGCACTTGTACAAATGTAGACAGAAGAGGCTCACACACACACACAGGCTCTCTAGGCTGTGTGGTAGAGCGTGTTGCTTCTCAGCTGCAAACCTGTTCAGCATCTTACTGTGTTAAATGCCGTAGGCAGTTATGACACAATGATAAATACTTAGACATCTGAAAACATGTATAAACAGCTCCGTTGTAACCTTACAGGATCATCATTATATACGTGGTCTATTGCTGAATGCAGGGTTATGCTGCATGTGCCTGTATGTCTGTATAATTTACTTAAATATCTAAATACCTTAAATTATTTGCAATTTTGAATCTCAAACAGGCCTTTTAGAAAATCCAGATTTTACAGCTTCCCATCAGTACACACCAGCCACATGTAGACTTGTTATGACAAAGCAACTTTGTTCTAGAATTTGACAAAATTCTGTGATTTGCAAGTATTAGTAAACGTGAGTGTTACGAAAAGCATCAGATTGTTCCAATTTTTTACTACCTGCCTGTATGTGTGAAAACCACTTCAACTTCTCTAAATCTGTGTTCTCACTGGCGAATGAGGACAATAATGCCTTTTTATGGGGTTGTGAAATTTAATAAGTCTACTTATGTGGTAAGCATTCATTAAGCATTAACTTTTACTTCCCACCTCACCTGGCAGTTTTCTTCATTGGAGAAGAAGCACCAAGTGGTGGTGATAAAAGTCTTTCCTTCATTTTACGTTTTACCTCTGAAGATTTAGAAAAGGAATCGTAAGAACTACAATCTCACATTGTTAGGGTTGACTCAACGATGCTTTTGTTGTCTAGGATAAAAAGAAAAGAAAGGCGGGGTGGGGGGGTGGGGGGGGTGGGGTGGCGCACGCCTTTAATCCCAGCACTCGGGAGGCAGAGCCAGGCGGATCTCTGTGAGTTCAAGGCCAGCCTGGGCTACCAAGTGAGTTCCAGGAAAGGCGCAAAGCTACACAGAGAAACCCTGTCTCGAAAAACCAAAAAAAAAAAAAAAAAAAAAAAGAATCTTAAAAAAAAAAAAAAAAAGAAAAGAAAAGAAAGACGATCATAGTGTCATCGTTTAGCAGTGTCCTTCCTCTTACTCACTAGTTCATGGGAAGGACATGTGCCTGATGTGGTTACAAAACAATGAGCAAACTAGTTTTACTGGTGTTCAGTGTTGATGGGAGGCCTGGTCCTTGTTACTGGATAAATGTGGCTGATGCCTGAAGGAGTTAGCTCTGAATCTTGTGTACGGTTTAAAGCTTGAGAAGAGTTGGACACCATAAAAAACAAAGCCCAAAGGTGGGAAATGGGTCAGCAAACGTTTTTAACAGGGACAAGCTGTGAGACAAAGTCAAGCATGGTGTGAAACTGGACAGTATTTAAGCAGGGAGGGACATGGAGCTATAGGGCTGGAGGCAGGTGCAGTGGGACAGCGACAGAGTTCCCATGGGCTGCCTTTCTCCAGAGTTCAAAGTCAGCTGTTACTGGCTTTCTTGAAAACTGAAGAATTGTTTGATAATTTAAAACTTCATTTCCTTATGTTGTTTTGTTAGAGATTTAATGAACATTTTTAACTTCCTCTTTTCTTCTTTGAATTTTGTACTATACAAGTGTAGTAAATTTTACGAGTTTAGGACCGAGGGAATGTTTAGTTAACTCTGATTTACAGTTTGTTGTTCTGGATATATTAAGTGATGTGGAGACCTCTGGTGGCTTGGTTGGTTTTTCCACCTTGAAGAATTGGGTGCTTAGCAGAGACTTCTGGTTAGAAAGGACTTTAGAGATTATGGAGTCAAAGTTGTTCATTTAACAGAAGGACTTGAAGCCCAAAAAAGGCTAGATGCCTTTCCCTGGGTTACACAGCAGGCCCGTTCTCTGAAGTGCTGTTGTTTCCTTGTAAAGTTAATAAATTAAACATGAAGAGCAAAATGACAATGGCACTTTATTCTGCAAGTCCTTTACATTTATCTCAAGAATGCCTCCGGCATCGCTGCTCAGCTCTGCATCCTCGCTCCTCCTCTGCCGAGTCCCAAGGTCTCTCCTGGGACCATTGCACGATCTTCCAGGCTCTTCTTTCTCTGCTCCCAACTTTTTTCTCTCTGGTACCCAAATACCCAAGGTGTTGCTCAAAAACTAGACCTGGGGCTGGAGAGATGGCTCAGCAGTTAAAGGCACTGGTTGCTTTTCCAGAGGACCTAGGTTCAATTCCCACTACCCCTATGGTGGCTCACATTCTCCTGAAACTCTAGTTTGGGAGAATTTGATGCCCTCTTCTGGCCTCAGTCTGGTGTATTGACATGTATGTAGGCAAAACACCAATCCACAAAATAAAGCAAACAAAAGAAACTTAGGCCTAGTCTTGCCACACTGCTTTGCCCAAACTTCATCTGAATCACCAGTGTACCAAGATTCATAGCGTGCTTAACAAAATTTGAATATAGGTCCATCTGAAAAAAGTGATATTTCTTTATACAAATATTTTTATTTTTTCTTTTAAGTTCTAGCCTGGCCATTTATGTGTGGACTTGACTATGTTATTTAGTCTTTTAAGACACATTTTCATCATAAGTTAAAAAGCTAACATTTCATCTTCAATGGTAGGGCTTGCCTCAGAGCTGAGAAGATAGTTGTACGAAGTCATGGCTCCTGTTGGCTGTTTTAGCTCACTGCATGAGAAATATCTACCACGCTTCATGGAGAGCTTCCTGAGGGAGAGGGGCTTCAGTGCCAAATCTCCAGGATGTGGTACACTGATTGGCACATGAGAGGTCTATGTTCAAACAGTATTTGTTGAATGAATGCAAGTCATGAAATCTTGAGTCATTTAATCTTTATAAATTATAATTCTTTATAAATATAAATGAGAGAATTAATGAAATGATGCCCATGAAACACATCGCATAGTCCCAGGTTCATAGATGCATTTCAATAAGCAAGCAAACTGGCAAAATGGCAGGTATCATTTGAAAGCCACGGACAAGGTTTGGATTTTCTGTAGAATATTCTCCACAGAATTAGCTCTTTCAGGTGGACCTCCTCCCTAGCCACCAACTGCTGCATTGACTCATCTCCTTACCCCCACCCCAACTCAAAATTAATAATTTCCTGCTCCTTACTGTCATGCTCCAGGAAAAAAAAATGGTCTGGTAGGAGAAAATAAAGTCCGGCAAGCCTTGGACTGAACGTGGGCCATATGAATTCTATAATATTGGGTCGATGAGCTAAGATTTTAAACCCTGCCTGTAATTGGATTTAGCATGTAGAGGGGCAATGATGTGTTAATCGATAGATGTAGGTCTTCTTTAGAGAAAAAGGTCCTAATAATCTCGTCTGGAATATTTTAAGATCTGAAAAGTTATATCATTTGAATATGGAATTAAGACCTTCTTTGTGTTCAAAAACCATAAATATAAAGGATAGCGCCTGGAGAGTGGGTAAAGTGACTGCAACATGGCATGGGCACCTCATAACCCTAGTGTTGGGAAGAGGGAACAGAGAGTGGGGGTGGGGGAACACTGGGGAGCTCTTTGGCCAGACAGGCCAGTGAGCTCGGGGTTCAGTGAGAGACTGTTTCAAAAACAAATAAAAGTAGAAAGCAATAGAGGAAACACCCTGAGGTTGGCCACTGGCTTCCACATATATGTGCATATATGAGCACATACACCCACATGACTTGTGCATACACACATACACACTCCACACACATACACACGGGTGAATTTTTTAAAAACAGCAAGGACAGTGCAAGTCATGTGTCAGTGTTAGGTGGAGAATAAAGTTAAAAATGATAAAGCAAAAATATGAACAAACAAATGGAAAAACGTGACAGGCAAAAGATTAGAAAGCCAGTTCGGAACTTTAATTTTTTTTAAGTAGAAAAAATAACAAAACATGGTTTTCAATCAAATAACTAAAGTATTGACATTGGAATGGGTAGAATAGATAATACTATAAGAGATTTTTTTTTTCCACCCCTGGGAGGGCTGGGGGATGGAAGCAGGAAGGACAGGGGAATCTGTGGTTGGTATGTAAAATGAATAGAAAAATCTCTTAATAAAAAAAAGAGTTACAAATTGGAAATGATTATCAAAAAAAAAAGAGATTTTTTTAAGGCCATTTTCACATAAAATAGAAATGAAGAAAATCCAGCTCTGCAGATGAGATGTTAGGCACTGCTATGTTACCAATCCCAGAATTCTAGGCATCAGCCTTCTTCAGTATCATGGTAAGGCTGGTAGGTGACCATGGCCGTCTTTCCAGAACTGGGGAGGCAGTTTAGCCAAGTTAACACAGCCAGGCCCCCATGTCCCAAGTCTAAGCCCAGTGCCCCTTCCGTGGCATGTGACCCATGCTCTAGGAAAGCCAAGGTTGAGATGTGTTGATTGGGCATTTAACTTAATTTATTTAGTGCTTAATGTCTTGGGCCTAAGGATTGCTGTGGAAAGGTGTGTCTGTCTTTCAGTTTATGCCTGTTCAAGTACCAAGTGATGAAGAAAAAAATGATCCCGTTCTTTTTGCCAGTAGAGTCCGGAATTTAATGGCAGAGTAAGTATGTCTTGGAGATTCTAACGAATAAATAATTTGAAAATTATTGGTAAATGTTACTTAACATAGTGTAAAGCCTACCCTCCTCCACCCCATTCCCGGTTCTTATTTGTGAACTCACTGGGTAAGTACAATGGTGTGCTAAGGGACATGGTCAGTGAAATAACTGATAGTAATATGTCTCAGCTCAGAAGGCCAGCTAGTGTCTTCCACAAGTGCTAGCCTGTCACTACTGAACCTTGGAGTGGTGTCAGGCACTCTCTCTGAGGCCAGTTATCCATCCCCTGCGCTGCCCCAAGGCTGGCTGTTTCAAAGGCATCAATGATTATACCATCAAAAAGTAAAAGGCTTGCTTGTGAAAAGATGCCCAGAAAAGGAAACTACTACCCATAGGAAAGGATGCCTGTAATAAATAGCACTTAGAAACTGGACAACATAAGATAAATATCTCTTACACTTAAGGGAGCTTTAACTGGTGAGTATTTTAATTAGGTAAATCACCCCAACTTGTAAGGAAGGAATGTGTTACTGTACACCACCACCCGGGCTGCCTCAGGGCCCTGGGTGTACACCCTCATCCAGGTACCCCTTCCCTCTGTGAGCCCCAATAGGGGGTTTGGGGCTAATAGACACACAGTTTTCTCTCCCCGCCCTTTCAGTAAGAATTCAACAGGAACTTTGGATTTGACTTTGTCCTGGCCAGTGTTAAGTCAACTTGATACAATCTAGAATCATTTGGGAAGAGGGATTTTCGGTTGAGACTATGCCTCCATGAGATTTGCCTGTAGGCAATTCCGTAGTACATTTTCTATCTTTTCTTTCTGGTGGGAGGATTTTTAATTATTTCTTTTATTTTTTTAGATTAATATAATTATATAATTTCCCCTTCCCTTTCCTCCCTCCAAGCCCTCCCATACCTTCTTTCTTTCAAATTCATGTGCTCTTTTTTTTTTTAATAATTATTGTTATGTGTGTGTGTGTGTGTGTGTGTGTATGTTTTCTTAAATGCATACACACAAACTCCCAGTCTGAATAATGTTACTTTTATGCATGTTTTCAGTGCTGACCATTTGGTATTGGATGAGCAATTGATGTGCTTATCCCTGGGGAAGACTGTCTCCCACTCTCAGCATTTCTTAGTTTGTAGTGAATTTTCTTAATTACTGATTCATATGGGAGGGCCCAGCTCACTGTGGGTGGTGCTACTCCAGGGCTTGAGGTCCTGGGTTGCATAAGAAAGCAGGCTGAGCAAGCTAGTAAGTAGTACCCTTCTGTAGTCTCTGTATCAGCCCCTGCCTCCAGGTTCCTGTCTTGCTTGAGTTCCTGACCTGACTTACCTCAGTGATGAACTGTTACCTGCAAGTGTAAGCAAAATAAACCCTTTCCTCCCCAACATGCTGTTTGGTCATGATGTTTTATCACAATAATAGAAACCTTGACTAAGACCACATTTTGTATCCTTTGCTGCTTCCCCTATATATGTCTTACTTCATGACACAATAAAATTATTTTCAAAATAGGATAAATGTTTATTGAAACATTTTTTGCTATTGAATATACTTGAGTATGCTTATTTTATATAGTTTCTAAACCAGTTGAAAAAATATTTTATATTTTTTCACAATGTGAAAGCAAATTTTATAGTTGTATGCGAATTTACGTCTAAAAGTTAGGAAAGCATTTGTATCAGATATCTTGACTTCCCACAGTATACCTAAAAACAAAGAAGGGATTTGTTCAATCAGCTTTTTTCCTGCAATATGAGTGGGGTGAGTAGTGGCCTTACATAAAGAATAAGAGAACAAGTCACCCCCACCTCTGAGCTCCTTTTCCTCATATATGAAGTAGAAATTAAAATTATTGCTTTGTCTTTCATATGGTTTTTATTATAATGATACCTAAGTGGGAAAATAAATGATAAAAACCATTTGGAAGTGTGCCTGCTCATCTCAGCTCTCAGAGGCTGGGGATGGTGATGTCAAGGCCAGCTTGGAGTGCACACTGAGACCCTGTATTAAAACATAAAAGGCAAAAAGCAATGAGGAGCACAGTGGATGTCCTTTATTCTTAGTGTCTAGCATTGTGCTCATTGCAACCCTGTGGTCAGGTGAGCAGTATGTGATCTCATAGACACTTCTACAAGTAATTTCAGTGACTATTATCACTTTTCAAATCTACAGACTATTGTGGACATAGTGCTAATACAATAGTTAGTTTACTAAGCAGTTTCTCCAGAATCATATGAGGTGACAGGTGGGACTCAAATCTACATTTCCTATTACCAAACCCCACAGCACAACTATTATGTTGCATGATTGATAATGCTACTGCTAATAAAGTATTGATTTTTCCAGTTAGAACACAAAACATGAATTTTCAGCTGCACAGAGGCCTAAAGGCAGGAGGAGTAGGAAGTAGAGCAAAGCAAGAGAATCGTCTGAGGAGTCGTGAATTTCTTTCCGGTCACTACTGCCTGCTCACCAGCTCAGGACGAGTGGAAAATCACAGGTGCTTCATTGAATGCCCTCTCTCATTGCTTTTAGAGCTTTGGCAATACCAGTAACGGATCACACCTACGAAGACTGCAGGCTGATGATCTCAGCAGGACAGCTGACATTGCCCATGGAAGCTGGGTTGGTAGAATTTAGTAAGATTAGCCGGAAACTGAAGTAAGTATATTTCAAAATGTATGTGCACACACAGACACATTCATGCCAGAACGCATGTGTGGAGGTTTGCTGCCCAACATGATCCACACCAACCAGAGATTGAACTCAGATCATCAGGCTTGATGGCAAGCACCTTTACCTGAAGAGTCATCTTGGCAGCAAACTTCCCTGTCTTCACGTACTCTTTCGTTTAAAAAAAAAAAACCTTCAGCATTTATGATGTAATTTGAACCATTTGGTCTTACTAATTTGGCTGTTTGGGGTAAAAGTGTGACCCTCACATCCTTCTTTAATTTTAGTTAATTCTATTCCTAACCTTACTAGGAATTTGAAGAATTTATGACTTGATAGATGTTGGCATTTTCTCTAGGCAGTTGCTGTAAAACTAGTTATTTTTCAAAGTTTGATATGGAAATATATTTTAATAAATTATATAGAAAATATTATTTTTGTCTTCTAGATAACAATAAAATTTTGCTGTTGTATTAACACTATGTCCACAATATTCCATAGATTTGAAAAGTGATAATAGTCATTGAAATTGCTTGTAGAAGTGTCTATTACATCACATATTTAATTCTTCACAACAAAGAGGTGATAAAAGCATAGTGTGCTTTCCAATATTTTATCATTCTGACTTTAAAAAAAAAACTTTTTTTTTTATTATATATGCAGTGTTCTGCCTGCATGTATGTCTGCACGCCAGAAGATGGCACCAGATCTTATTGTAGATGGTTGTGAGCCACCATGTGGTTGCTGGGAATTGAACTCAAGACCTCTGGAAGAACAGCCAGTGCTCTTAACCTCTGAGCCATCTCTCCAGCCCTCATTCTGACTTTTAATAGCTAATATCAGAGGAAATGTGTATAGTTTAGTGAATCACCTGATTATAACATTTTGTGAACTGTGAATTACCGTCTTGAAAACTTGTTGAAAGAAGTGTCTATAATTTCTTTCGTAACAACTCACTAAGCAGCAATTGAATTTCCAGATATTGTTAGGTTAAAATTCTTGGGTCACTTGCTGTTCCACTTCACTGCTTGTATTTACTTTTCTTTCCTTCCAATATTTGGAGTTTTTTGTCACTTATTGATATACTTTTAAAAATTAAATGGTCCTATACATGTTTGATATGTTCTCTCAAATACTTATTTTCCCTTCCTTTTTAAATTTAACATAAAGTATTTCCTCTTAGACAAATCAATAAAGTAACAGTCATAAAATATACATGTTACTTAGAAAAAACTGATAATGTACTTACACTTCTTTATTTAGATTAGACTGGGATGGCATTCGTAAGCACTTGGATGAATATGCATCTATTGCAAGTTCCTCAAAAGGAGGCAGAATTGGAATTGAAGAGTTCGCAGAATACTTAAAGTTACCTGTTTCAGATGTCTTGAAACAACTTTTTGCACTCTTTGACAGGGTATGTTAAAATTTATCTTTAACATTTTACTCAGCCAGTTCCTGCAGACCTCAAGGGAGACATTGACAAACGTCTCAGGCCAGTGTGAGAAGAACCAGCGTAGTTTAATGTCATGAATTGATTTTCCCCTTAGTGTGAATACTAAACATAGCTGTGAATATATGTAGTGCAACTATAAGTAGTGTGTGTTAATTTAAACATCGGTTCAGAAGTGAAAATGGACTCTATTGCCGCATCTGCAATGTGGAAGTGGAAATGTTTATGTAATTGGGAAGAATTTTTAAATGTATGTAGAATTTGTACTTTGGTGGCATGCGTGGTAGTGATATTCTGAACATTTCTGGGCTGCCTCCAAATGTATGAGGATCAAATGGGCTTTGTTTCAATGAAGTTGCCTGACAGAACTCAACTAAACCCTTCACTGTTTATAAATATGTGAGTTCATGCAACTAGTTAACTGACCCATCAGTAAAGTTTCCTTAGGAAAAATTTATCAAGATTTCAGATTTTCTTTAAAGAGTTATTTTAGTGTATGAAGTGTTAAAATGAACTCTTTTGGTTATAGTTCCAAGTTAGCCCATGCATAGAAGCCTGTTATAGTCTTAACATTTATAATGTAAAAACAGACAAAAATAATAATTTCTTTGTACCTATCCATTTGTAGTTAAGCCCTCCCCTACCTTTAACTCATTTTATCATTAATCTGCTGTCCATTCTGGTCATTATGCATTTTCAAGACTCCGTATAAGTGGAACCATATAGTACTAAAAGTCCCGATTATGGTTTCTTTTACATAGTATAATGTATTTACTATTCAGCCACTGAGATCAGGGTAGCAATAATTTGTTCCCTTTATTTATTTCTCCACTGAGGAAAATTTGCTTTGTGTCCAGTTGGGGTAATTTAAACATGTCTTCCTACCTTCAGCCTCCATGGTTCTCAGACTTCCTGATTGTTCTCTGGGCTGTGACTTTCCTCACCAATCCTTCTTTAGCATTTTTTTTTTCAGCTGTAGTTCGTTTTTTTTTTGTTTTTTTTTTTTCTATTTTACCCAGGGTTTGTAGTTTAGTTGGGAGAGAGGTCAAAGGGGACTTATTCCCTCTGCTACTAGAATTCTCAGTTATCTACCACCACCAAGAAAAGATGTTTTTCAAAGGAATTATGCTTGATGACAGACAGTAAGCTTTCCCGTCCCCAGCTGTCTCTCCTCTCACTCCCTCAGTGTGGTCATCTTCCTAGTGATGTGCTTTGTGATCTTGTAGAATCAACTAGTCTTTAACACGATATGGGTCACCGACCTTTCTCTGTATGTAGTCCCTCCGTATCTCTGCTGCGCTTGCTACAATATTCAAATAGCATGCTCTCCTCCGTGAAACAGTGAATTAATGTCATGGTGTGCTCAAAGTGTAATGAAGATTCATGGTGAGGAAGAAAAATGATTGAACATTAGCTGTGCAAGTTGGTAGATTGGAGGTGCTTTTCTCTTTATAACCACTGTTTCTGTGACATTTCCATAGCAGCTTTCACTGTGGCTCAAATCCATGCAAGCTGTTTCCAGGCAAGTTTCTCTGCAGTCTCTGTGCGGACAGACGGGATGTGACAGCGACATGCAAATAAGGGAAGGAGATGAGGAAATGGGAAAGGACGTGAAACAGGGACAAAGGGGGCAGTTACAGCACCTCTTTAGACATCATTTGGAACTTTCCATCAACATTAAAATAGTATTTGTAAAAGTTGTCCTGAACTTCAGGTGTTAAACTACCAAGCTGGCATTTCCAGGATTGTGCTGGCTTTTGATTGGAGACACCTGCTAACACCTGTGCTATTTCTACATCACATTTAAATGCAGGAAGATTTGGCAGCCAGAAAGGGAGCTAAAAGCAGGGATTAAAATGACTTCCCGTCAGACAGATTGAGTCACTCTGACTGAGAGAAGACAATTGGTCCCAGGCATAAGGATACTGGTGAGAACTGTTGCCTGTTTTTGCCAATCACATTTCTCCATGGAGCATTTTAGTAGGTTTCGTGGTTTCTACTTATTTATTTATTTATTTTTCTTTCTGATGAGAACTGGCATTCATTTCTTTTTGTGGTGGAGAACACACTGTGTTACTAATGCAAACATGAAATCTTCCTCCTAGATGCAGTGTGTGTTTGATTTGACTCTACCGATTCCTGGATTCTTCATATGTGCTTGCATTCTGTTTGCCCTCCCTAAACAGTGTAACACGACAGTCTCCTGGTTAGCTGTCCTGCCTCTGCGTGGTAGGACGTTTCCACCCTGTCTTGCAGTCTTCCTTAGTGCTATGGGCACTGGCTTCTGATCTCCTCTTACTGATTTACCTGAGGGCTTACTCTTGGACAATAAAGTTAATAATACATAAGAAGTCATTAGAATATTAGTGATTTTGAAAATCTTTTTATAATAGAGTAAAATATTTATGACACATTAGTAAAATGAATTCAAAATGTCAATTTATACAGCATGATCTCAATTTTATACTAGAAATAAAAGAAAATAGGGCAGGCCCCATAATTTGAGCCATATACACAATTAAAATGAACTCGAGGAACTCCAAGTAGTGATGGGGCTACAGAGCTTCAGGCTTATGCAAAGTGCTGATATGAGATGGGAGAAGTTTTCCTGCACAGATGTCTTGAAAGAAGAGAGAAGGAAATAGATGCTGGCCCAGGACTCATCTGGGGTGTTGTGGTGTATTCAGGGAGCTAAAGACTAAATCAGAACTAGAAGTAGGTACAGCTGCAGAGACGCCGAAGCTGAGGAAGGAATTCATAGAATACAGACAGATTTCACTCACCCTTGCAGCTATAAATGTTTTTCTCTGTACTTAGCTTTCCATGTAGACCATAAGCTGCTCCTCTGCCTGCCACATATTGAAAGAGAAAATAGTGTGGAGAATTAAAGGCTAATGTATTAGATAGTCTCTGTCTGTCTGTCTGTCCATCCCCATCCCTCTCTCTGTCTCTGTCTCTGTCTCTGTCTCTCTCTCTCTGTCTCTCTCTCTCTGTCTCTCTCTCTCTCTCTCTCTCTCTCTCTCTCTCTCTCTCTGTTTAATGCAGCTGCATGTCTGTGCCTGTGAAGATTTTCTTTGTTTTGAAAAGCTGAGTTGTGTAATTCTTACCACACCTTGTGCACACACTCACACATGCCAGGCCTCTTTCCTCAGTCTAGTGAAGTGATAGAGCTTAGGAATATTTGATGGGAGAGTAAGGAGGTCCAGCAACTCCAAGTGTGTTCCTGTCAGTAGCTATGTAGTAAATTCAAAGTTTAATGAGGGCTGAGTGTTCCTGGTGATCTCTTAGCAGCTGTACATTCTTGAGTGGAACGCCCCACCCCCTTTACATGTCTCTTTGCCCTCTTTTCCCTTCTCAAGTTCCCCAAGACTCTTTCTTCCCAGCTGCATTCTTAGCTAATCTACAAAAGCTGCATAATTATTTTTATTAATTTGTCCTAAAAATGCTATTAGTAGTATGTTCTTTAGCTTCTCAAATATTTGATTGTAGACAACTTCAAGGTTCCAAAGGTGGCATGTCATTGCTTACTAGTTTGGAGTAGTTTCCTTTGCAAGGTCCCATCTCTCTGAGGGACACAAGCAAAAGACTTTTCTTATCTTTGGCTTTAACTGAGCTTTTTTATACTCACGAGTATTTACTGAATTCTTCGTATCAAAGGTTAATTGGAAAATTAGTTAAATGTCCAGATAAGTCTGAGACAGTAGTTTAGAACATTGGCATCTCAATATTTTTATGCTAATAATTCAAATTAAGTACTACCTTATTTGCTAGCACATTTGAGGGAACTTAAGAGCATTTGAAGAGATCTAGAAATAATACTAGCTAAATCAGGAACAATTATGGGGCAGTCATTTCTATAGATACAGCTATGTCTTGCCAGTACCGTATAACAACAGTGTTCATTTCATCCTCTGCAAACACCTCTTGTAAATCTCCTCCTACACTTAAAAAAAAAAAAAATTATGTGTAAGGGTGTTTTTCTTGCATGTATGTCCTTGTACCACATGTATGCCTGGTGCACACAGAGGCCAGAAGAGGGCATCAGATCCTCTGGAGCTAGAGTTACAGATGGCTGTGAGCCACCGGGTGGGTGCTAAGAACTTAGAAAAGGTCCTCTGGAAGAGCAGCCAGCACTCTTAGACTCTGAGCCATCTCTCCAGCCCTCCTCCCCTAGTCTGAAGTAGTGGTACATCAACAGTCTTCACAGACACAAGAAAAGAGTGAAGAACTTGATTTCTACGTCCTCTGGTATAGTCTGACATGAGCTCCATTTCTTACTAACCAATACTATTCTGTACACAGACCATTGACAGGTAAGACGGTATGGTTACTATTTCCCTTCTTTAAAACACATTGAAAAGTGTCATATTTCCATTTCTGCTGTTTAGTATGGAGCTCTTCTGGCAGCAGTATGTCCTTTGTTTAAGTGTGATCCAGGAAGGGTTTATGTATACTTTAGCGCTCTTGGCAAACCAGGCTTTCTGGCTGTTGTAAACTTCTGTAGATCTTGTATTACTGTTTCATTCTGTGGAATGAATGTGTTTCTTTATTCCAAGTTCTTCCCATCTACCCTGTTCTTGGTGTGAGTCCAAGTATAAGTCTTGAGGGCCAATAACAACAAACATACTGGCTTGCCCTTGTTTCTAGAAGCAAGGTGCTGTGCACAGTACAGGGATTTTGCTCCTGATGAAAGTCAAGGCACAGGTAGGTACCGTCAATGTTTGTAGAGAGACTAGAAAATTCCCATCTTCTTAATTCCGTGTCAGTTTTAAGTGATACCGTGTTTTATAGTTCGTGTGAGAAGAGCTCATCTTGATCTCAAGTCCAGTTATTCTCTCCTTACTCTATGAAACGCACTTCATAATTTACGTGACATCATTTGAGGAAAAAGGCTACTACTTCTGGTGGGATAGGTGAACTTTTCTACTCAATTGTCTTGAAAGTTTGGCAGTCCTCTGTCTGAGCATTTCTTTCCAATTCCTAGGTTGACTTGGCTCTCTCATCTCATCCATCATAACATTTTTCTATGAGTGTTATTCTATTATAAATACGTATCTGGACATAAGAATTATATTCTTTCCCATCTTAATGCTTGGGTACCTGGGAGGTTAGTAGAGGAAACAGAGGAGAGGCTGAAACAATCCAAACTTCTTCACTGGAGCAAGTGAGCAATTGCTGGCCTCCCCTGAGAGCAGAGGGAGGTAAAGAGCAGGCTTTGTAAAGAAAAGGTTGTGTACAACCATATCGTCCCCGACACTGGGCAGAGCAAGAGTCCAGCATAGTGAAAAAATTGATACTGTCTACATAGACTCTAGGAAAGCTTTTGATTTCATCCACCCTGACATTTTGATCAACAAATGATTGCCAAGTTCAGACTGTCTACTCCACATCATGCTGAAGTAGCTAAAGCCTCACCTGACAGAAAGACTTCCCCTGAGATGGGAGTTGGGAGTCCTCAGTTAGTGTAGACTCAGCCCCTTCCTGTGACCTTAAGGTTCTCTTTAGAGGAGTAATGTGCTTAGTAGGTTGTAGTCAGAAATACTTTTGAAAACGAGGCAACATGTAAACATAGGATTAGGAGTAAGTAACATTAATAGAACCAGGCTCAAGATACAGATAATTATACATACATACATACATCTGTATATATGTACACACACACACACACACGCACACACACACACACACACACACACACACACACACACACACACACACACACGTATAAATCAGAAAGCAGTACAGGTACCAGAAGGAAACGGAACTCAAGAATGCTGCTGCTGTCACTATTACATGACACATGAAAATCCAGACACAAGCTGGGCCGTGGTGGTGCACACCTTTAATCCCAGAACTCAGGAGGCAGAGGCAGGCAGATCTCTGTGATTTCAAGGCCAGCCTGGTCTACAGAGCAAGTTCCAGGACAGCCAGGGCTACATAGAGAAACCATGTCTTGACAAACAAACAAACAAACAAACAAAAACTAAACAAACAAAAAAAACCCAATAACAAACAAAAAATCCAGACACACACAACTCTAGAACCCGAGGCCTTTGACATCAAATTAATTGTCCATTCTCTTTATTTTGTGGTAAACAGCTAGGCCAAGAGAGGAAGTTCTACATCATGGCCACAGAGCTAGCTAATTGCACCATGGAAACCAAACAATTTAAGTTCTTTTTGCTGTAAACTGTTACTGTGGATTTAAAAAAATGACTTTCTTAAGATGTGTTTTACAAATCATGTTATTCACTTATTTCAAGAATACAAGTTTTCCCCTCAGTTTATTTACCAAGCTATGCATCCATCACCATCAATCAGTATTGACACATGTCTGTCAACCTCATATGATGACTGTGTCACTGACTGTATAATTTTTTTGTCACATGCTTCTTTCCTAGAACCTAGGTGGCTGCCACTAATCTGCTTCCTATCTTTATACATTTGGGTTTTCTGGACATTTCGAATAATTGAAATG
This sequence comes from Peromyscus eremicus, assembly GCF_949786415.1. Classification (NCBI taxonomy): domain Eukaryota; kingdom Metazoa; phylum Chordata; class Mammalia; order Rodentia; family Cricetidae; genus Peromyscus; species Peromyscus eremicus. The sequence continues at coordinate 134,183,592 of NC_081420.1, forward strand.
TTACAACATGTGGTTCTCTGTGTCTGACTTCTATAGTTAACATGCTTTGAGATTCATCCATGTAGTGTGTATCAATGATTAATTTCATTTTGGTTTTGATTAGTATTTCTTTTTATCAGATATTCATTTACCAGTTGGTAGATATTCAGGTTGTTTTCACTTTGGGCTATTAGAAATAATATTCTAATAGTGTTCATGTATTATTGTTTATCTCTTGTGTTCAGTAACTCTTTCCCCCAAATTGGGGCTAACTTTTCCATTAGGTGTGGGCTGGTCTATCCTTTTCCTTCAGGTTTTAGCAGTGGTCTTTCCTCCCAGATACCAACTCAGGTTGTTATAGATGTTCTAATAAATAACCATAGAAGATTAAATGGGCCATTAAAGAAAAGACTTCATCTAATAACAACATTTTATCCTGTGATGATCTATGACAAACTGTTAGCCAAATACCCTTCTTCTTTATAGATAATAAATTATTGGAATTTAAAATGTAACAAAATAACAAAACAACATGTAAGATGAGGTACGTTGTATATGATACTAGCTGCCATCAAGTTAATTTGCAACTTTAAAAAAATCTAGAGAGATGGCTCAGTGGTTAAGAGCACTGGCTGTTCTGGAAGACTGATGGTTGATTCCCAGCACCCACAGGGTGGCCCACAACTGTAATTCCAGTTAGGAGATCTGACACCCTCTTCTGGCCTCCAGGGGCACTGCATGCATGTGTACAAAGACATGCATACAAATACAGCACCCATACCCATTAAATTAAATTAAATTAAAAATGAAAAACAAAGCCCATGGATTTTCCTCTTAAAGAAGCTTCGTGAACAGATTTAAGTCTGTGTGAGACACAGTGAAGGAAGGCAGTAATGTCTGGTTATTTTTACCTAAACAGTGAAGGATGACATTTGTCCTTTGGTGTTCATAGAAGTAATTTCACTGTGCTCCTAAGAAATAAGGCCAGTTATTGAGTATGTCTGAAATACACAGGATATTGAAGACATTGTTCCCACGACCTAAAAAAAGGAAAAAATAATACTGTTAGTTGGATTTTGTGGCATATACCTGTAATCCAAGCATTCCAGAGCTGGAACAGGAGGATTGAAATTTCAAGGTCTTCTTGGGCTGTGTAGAGATATCAGAAGGGAGGGAGAGATTGAGATTTTTCTATTACCATTCTCTTGTAAATAGCTAGCCCATTTATTGTTCTAGACTTGTCCAGTTTCACAGTAATTTCACATCTATTCTCCTTTTGACTTCACTTTGAGCTATGGGTGGTTCTGCAGCAACCTGTGAGGTAGACCCCAGTACATGGTAGTCCCAAATCCTTTCCAATCCAGTTCTGATTTGTTCCTATCTCATCATTTTCTCTCTTGTAAACAGAGCCTCATCACAGTGTGCCGCTTACTGCCTCTTGAGTACCCGGCATCCTTGGTTCCCTCTGTTTCTTCTTCACTGTCCTTTTGTATCTTTGCCCATTTGGAGGATGATTGCACCTGTAGGCAGACATACACATCACCTCTTCTGTAGTAAATGCTCCCCTTTCCTTTGTCTCGGCAGAGGTCATTATGTTCTTTTTGGTGACTGTGCTAGCTTGATAATGCAACATAAAGCACGTTACCTGAATGATCTTCAATAGGGGCTAACTTTTCTGAGTTTTTCTTTATCTGGGATGTGTTTTTGTCTTCCAGAGGAATTTTATGAAATCTTAACACCAAATTATGATCTGTGAAATATTAATTGTTTAGTGTTAAAGATAGACATATGCAAATGGACACAAGCTTATATGTATAGTCAGTCCTTGACTTTGAGCACAACAATCCTATTTTATTTACCTTTCTATCATAACCACCTAGCCCATGTCCCAATACATACAAAATTAGGTTGAACCATTGTAAAGCAAGTAGGGAAGATATTCTTGTCATCACTTTTCAGATTTGCAATAAGTAATAAAATAATTACTAAGCAATAAAATAATCGTGTGTGTGTGTGTGTGTGTGTGTGTGTGTGTGTGTGTGAGAGAGAGAGAGAGAGAGAGAGAGAGAGAGAGACCGTGTAACTGTGATTGTACGACTATGTGAGTGCGTGTACATGTAGAGGCCAGAGGTTGATGTCGATGTCTTCCTAAATTACTCCCCACTTTTTGAGGCAATGTCTCTCACTGAACCGGAAACTCACTGATTTGGCCAGACTCGTTGGCAGCAAGCCCAGGGATCCTATTTCACCACCTGCCCGGGGCTTACAGATGTGTGCTGTGGCACCTGGGTTTTTACATGGTCCCTGTGTTCAGTCCACAAACACTTTACTAACTGAACTGTCTCCCTAGTTCTTAAGAGACATAATAATTTAACCATTGAGTCCCAGCCCTCTTCCTCTGAATTCACCATTAGAACTTTCAAAGACCCATGGAGGACTTGAATTCAGATGGAGCATATCAAAGGTAGGCTTTATCAGAGTATTGTCTGAGACCTACCTATCACACGCTGCGCTGACTTCTGAAAATGCTTGTTAAAAATATATAATCAAATCTCACAAATGCAATATTGAAGAAAAAAAAAACAGACAAGGAAGCCAGACAAATTAATGGTAATCATAGAAGTACCATAAGTGCTAATTTTACAGAAATAACAATTAGTGCTATGAGCAACTACGCACCACCCATCTGGATAACTTGGACAAATGGAGAAATTCTTATAAATACTCAGCCTACCATGACTGAGTCATGAAGACTCAGAAAAATCTGTGAAAGTTCTTTGTCTTTTAATCACTCAATGAACCAGCCTTTTTTTTCTAAGAATTTATTTGATTTGTAACTCTGTGTGTGTGTGTGTGTGTGTGTGTGTGTGTATGCATGTGTGTGTGTTTATGTGCATATGCCTGCCGTACCCACAGAGGCCCAGAAAGGGGTATCAGATCCCTAGAAGCTGGAGTTAAAGGAGACTGTCGCCTGATATGGGTGATGGGAGCCAAACTTAGTTCTCTGCAGGAACAGTATGTGCTCTTAACTGCTGAGCCATCCCTCTAGTCCCAAAGTTAAATTTGGACCTAAGTCAGTAACTTAGAAAGGCCCAGGGCCATGTGGTTTCACTGGTGAATTCCTTCAAACATTTAAATAAGAATTAACACTGTGGACTGGGGAGAGTGCTCTGCTCTGCTCTGCTCTGCTCTGCTCTGCTCTGCTCTTGTGGAGAATGGAGAATGGATTCACCTGACACACACATTCCCAGCACAGCTGCCTGTGACTCTAATACCAAGGGATCGATCCATAGACACATATACGTACATAGTATATTTTTTGCATAAGTGTTAGCCTCAAAAAGGTTCCAAAAATATTAATTATGGACCTCATAGCCAACCTCCAGACCAAACTTCTGAGGGAAGGATCTGGAGACCTTGGCTGAAGAAGACGTCTCTACCAAGTTGTTCTTAAGCATTGGATTCTGGGAACCTTAAAGGAAGGAGAACATCTGTATTGAATGCCCAAGAATTCCTCAATTCAACCCCTAAGTAAATATCCCTTGGTTAAGAAGTTGTTGATTTGAGTCACTCACCTTCTCCTTTGAGGAAAATTCATGTCCTATTTTGGGTGCTAATAAAAATAAGAACGCAATGCCATAGAAATTTGTAGTTTTATACTTTCTATTTAAAATAGTATTCTAATGTGGGCTATCTAAAGACATGGGAAAATAACTTCATTGAGGCCGGGGAAAATAGGGCTGGTGCTAGGACCCAGCAGAACTCAGCAACTTTGGTTGGAGATGAAACATCACCTCATGGGTGTGGTGCAGTTTTAAGCAGGTACAGCAAAGCCAGTTCTTCCACATGTGCGCTACTCTGAGGCTATTGCAGTTCTCTCCAAACCATCTCCAGGATTTTAGCCGCTTTCACACCTGCTCGCTAACCCGCAGGCATGTTTCTGGCAAAGGCGATCCTGGAAGGGGCAGATCGGGGTCTTGGGGGGGCTCTCGGAGGCCTTCTTGGAGGAGGTACTCAGGGAAGAGGAGGCGGAGGCAACATCGGAGGGATCATTGGAGGAATTGTCAATTTTATCAGCGAGGCTGCTGCTGCTCAGTATACCCCCGAGCCGCCTCCCCCGCAGCAGCGGCATTTTACCACTGTGGAGGCCTCGGAAAGTGAGGAAGTCAGGCGGTTTCGGCAACAGTTTGCACAACTGGCTGGGCCCGACATGGAGGTGGGTGCCAAGGACCTGATGAATATTCTCAACAAAGTCCTTTCCAAGCACAAGGATCTGAAGACCGATGGCTTCAGCCTTGACACCTGCAGGAGCATTGTGTCGGTCATGGACAGTGACACGACAGGGAAGCTGGGCTTTGAGGAGTTTAAGTACCTGTGGAACAACATCAAGAAGTGGCAGTGTGTTTTTAAGCAGTATGACAGCGACCATTCTGGCTCTCTCCGAAGCTCCCAGCTGCGCAGTGCTGTGCAGGCTGCAGGCTTCCAGCTAAATGAGCAGCTTTACCTAATGATTGTCCGTCGGTATGCTGATGAGGATGGCAGTATGGATTTCAACAACTTCATCTGCTGCCTGGTCCGTCTGGATGCCATGTTTCGCGCTTTCAAGTCTCTGGATCGTGATGCGGACGGCCTGATTCAGGTGTCCATCCGAGAATGGCTGCAGCTGACCATGTATTCCTGAAGTGGATAGAGAGAGACAGAGACGCTCCACAGAGGACAGGACTGCAGAAAGCCTTGCTGTGTGAGCCAGAGCTCATATTCCACCCAACAGCTACCATTTCTGGGGCTTGCGGGGGGTGGGGGGGGTTCTTTTATAATGCTGCATATTCCTGATCATCTACACTACAGTGCTTAATTAAAACTAATTTTGGACAAAAAGTGTTGTGAGTGTTCGTATATTGGGTTTTTTTGAGGTGATATGTAGAGACATGTACATGTGATGAGGAGGTACTGTTGACTTATTGGTTATTACTTATTGGTGAATAGATTAACATTGTTTACGATCCTGGACTAAATCAAGAAAGCATCAGGAGGTAGGATTTTTTTTTCCCCTTTGAGAAGCTGAGAAGGAAAGATTAAGGACTGTCCTACGCATAATTTCACATCTGGTCTTTATATTATAAAGAAGTGTACTTTCCAGAGAACTAACTTTATTGTATAGCGATAGGTTCAAAAATGTAAGATTAAGCAATTTTATTCAGGGGTATCATTTTATAAAAGATATCAAGCACCTACCTAAAAGTCTAGAGTCCTTTGGCTGTTTTCTAGTAAGACCAACAGAGCAGCTTTTTGTTAGTGTTTGTAAAGAGTCCAGGGTCTTGAGGAGTAAAAACGTATTCCAGTTGTTCAAAATGTCTTTAGCCATCATAATGAATCAAAATGATCACCCTTATGTTTGCTTCATACAAAATCAGGCGCACCCAGGTGATGGTAGCCAGCTCTTGTCCCGTCTTGCCCTACCTTAGAGCAAGGAAAATTCTTTTGCTTATCTTTGGAAACGACAGGCAGGGAGGAAAAAAAAAAAAGAATAGGAAAAACACATAATTAGCAGTCAGTGAAGTGGAATGTGGAGCAGCGTAGACAGCAAATGTTGCCGACTTTTATTGCGGTGGTTGGAAGTCCTGGCTGCAGTTTAGCCTTGCAGGTGGAGTCCTTTAGCAACGAGTGACTGACTCCTCCTCCAGATGAAGTGAGTCTCTTCTAAACCCTCTTCTTTAAGCTCCTCAGGTCATGCTAATGCTGGGCTGACAGTCCTAAGCGCTTTAGATCATGCCTGTCTCCCCGTGTTTTTCAAATCTGTCTCAGCCAGAACTGCCAAGCAGGTGAGTCAGTGCCACCTCCATTCAAGAAAGGGAAGATAGGAATAGTGAGAACCTGCCACCCTACCGCTGAGTTAACCAGCCTTTCTGGTATATAACTCTTAACCTGGCTTTATTGTTTTGGTACGAGCTGTTTGTTACAACTAAGCCAGCCAAACCCCGGACCCACGCGAGGCTTGGTTGCAAGTCTTTGTTCACCCACGCCCCAGTCTTCAGTGTTTTCCACTCTCTGCTGTGTTTGGTGCATTCTTTCCATCCTGGGCCGCTTTGGAGAGTCCTTCTGAGATCAAAACTAATTTAGAAGAAAGTTGTAACTATGGAAACGGTGTAGCTGGCCCCTTAGGAGGTCTGGAGCTCACGTCAGAAAGCCCCAATGATGTTGGGAGAGGTTGGCATTGAGCCTCTGTGTGCACCATCACCACCATCCATCATGTAGTATTTATGAACTACCACACACATAATTCTGAGCCAAGCACAGAGATCACATCTACTTTCTTAAAGGAACTTGTAATTTAACTTGGTCTGATAGTCTGCTTAGACCAGCTGTGGGTATATAAGCACGAGGCTGCTGCCAGCAACCACATACTCATACCAGCCTCACTATTGTAGAATAAATCCAGGAATACATCAGACACGGGAGCAGGAGAGTAGCCAGGAAAGAGAAAACTGCCGAGATGTCTATCGGGACTCTCAGAATATGTTTCTAATTTGATTTCCACATTGTGGTTGTGGAAAGGACAATGAAGAGCTTGTATTTTTCCCTCCAAATTTCATCATAAATGTTTTATGCAAGTTAAGGCTGTCATCGCTACTAGAAGTGGCATTAAGTATTTCCCTCGTTCCTCCAGCTAAGAGAATACCTATTTCATGATTCTCCTCTAACGTGTGCATGAAAAACATCCAGAAGCCACCTAAGTTTCTCTTCTGTTGTTTTCTACATTCATATAAAATTTATCTAAATTACCCCAGTCACCATTGTAGATACTAGAAGATTTAGTCCAAACTCAAGATTGTCCTAAGTAGGAAAGTCTTAGGCTATTGTATAGGACCAACAGTTCAAACAGGACTGAGTTTCTAAGTTTTCATTCAATATTTATTATTTAAAACTTCATTTTCAAGGTTAGAGAACATATTAGTTTGCAACTTCAAAAAATGTACCGTGTTCCTGGGCATGGAGTCACGTGTCTATGATCATCACACTTGGGACAAAGGCCTGGGGGTCAGGAGTTCAAGTCAAGCCTTGACTATGTAGTTAGTGAGCTTGAGACCAGCTTTGGTTACATAAGACCCTCTCTCAATCTCTATAGCCCCCATGCAAAAATTATCCATTTCTATATGGAAAAGTACTTATAGCCTATGACGAAGGCTTTTGATTCATCCACTCTACTGTCAGTGAATGTCTAACATTAAAGAATACAGTCCAGGCGGTAAACTGAGAATGAGAAAGAGAAGAATATATGATATTGTGCTATCTGCAAATTTACATTTCAAAAAACTGCATATAACTTTGGAAATACCTTTATCTTAATTGTATCCACTAAGTTCTATAACTATAAAAGCACAGAAGGAAATATGTACTGTTTATCTGAAAGCAAGAAACTTCCAGAAAACATCCACAATGTGTATGTCATCTTGAAGGTCACTTGAATATGTTTTAGTTTTAAAGCTTTATCTTCAGAGCAACCCTGTACCTGAATGTGAATTGATCTTGAAGAATGTCAGAATTACCATTTGAAAGTGCTCACATAATGCTAAGTATATTAAAATAGTTTAATTACAGTAAAAATTGATAGTATTCTTATATATGTGGTAGAAATATACTCTCAGTTGGAATACCCACATAATTGGGATACCTTTCCTTGCCTGTTTTGATTACTGAGACAAACAATAATAGTGTTCCTCAGGGTATAATGTGTCATCACAGATGGAGACTTAAGACAGACAAGTAGAATATATTTTATAGCAATGTTTTGAATGTTACTCTGAGAACATTGGTTATCTCTCATTCCCAAAGATGATATCAATTATAACACAACAAAAAGAAAAAGAAAAATCATCCTTGGGAACTAACCCTTGTAAAATGTATTCAAAATTGTATCCTTAAATCTTATAAAATCTTATAGAAGACTCAAAACCTTATAAAATATCTGATTCTAAATGACAAAATACATTAAGTTCTGAAACATCCTCAAAGAACTGATGCCTGAGAATCAGGCCATTTATTCTTCCTGAGATTTTTTTAAAATTTATTTTTATGTGTATGGATGTTCTGCTGTGTGTATGGCTATGCACCACGTGTGTGCAGTACCTGCAGAGGCCAGAAAAGGGCATCAGATTCCCCTTAGACTGGAGTTATGGATGGTTGTTAGCTGCCACATGGGTGCTGGAAATTGAAACTGGTCTCTAGGCCCACTCCTAAGATTTTAAACAGCTAATACAAGGACAAGTCACCTAGGCTTCCCATTGCTCCTAGAAGCCAAGGCAGCAGGTGAAAGGTGCTGGGTGACAGGACTCACTATTAAGTCCTTCCACACTTTTTTCTGACCCTGCTAACCTCCAGGAAAGGGATGAAGTCCACAGCTGGAGCTCACTGAAGCTTGGCCATGCTTCTTTTTGCAGTGACTTTGTGTAACTCCTCAGTGCCAACTCTGGACTATTCCTCTGCTCTGCCTTGGCAAAGGATGTGGAGAAATGACTAGGACCTTCCATTGAAAGGTTTATTTCTTCATTTAAATGTAACTATGAAAAAAATTTAAGACCAGGTGCTATTATTAAGTTTATAATTCTTCCTAGGGAAGTTTTAAGGAAACTACCATAGATTTATAGAACAATTTTTTTTAAATCACAGATCTGATTCAAAAATATGAAAATTAAAAAGAATGTATGTTGTTATATAACTCTTTGTACATTTAAAAATATACTTCATCAAACTGTTAGATGTGAATGATTGATGGTCAAACTACTTAAATTTAATTGCAGTTATAGAAATGGTGAGTTTTATTAACTTGAAATGAAATGCATGTCTTGGTTTCATTAGTGGTTTCTACAGTTTCTTCCAGTTCTAAATTTTATTATACTGATTTAGAAGCCTCAGTAGTATGTTATTAATCCAATAAAGTAATCTCTGCAAGTAATTTCCATATTGATTTTTCCTCCTTTACGTTACTAGAAAGAAAAATTACATAGTCTTTCTCATGTGAGTCAAGGGTCTGCCATTATGTAATCATATCAATAAAAAAACATGTCCATTGAAGAACGCTTAGCCATCATATACTAATGTAAATTTGGGCACTAACACTTTGCCTTGTTTCTTGTGGTAATAGGAAGGGTCTGTTGCATTTTCATTTCTGCAAAAAGAGTTGGGGTGCTTGACCTGTGTCCCACACAGGGTTGATGGTGTAGTGAGGACTGCTCATTCACGACTCCTGTATTGCTCAGGGAAAGTCAACTGCATAGGAAGCTTACCTATGTAGAGCAATTTTGCTATAATTCAGTAAGCTCCTCAGTATCTAAGGCTCATGAAAAACCACTGTGTACAGTATATAAAGAATTAAATTGTGATGGTACAAGAAGCTATTGTGCTCCTTCAGATGCTGTCTTCTTTGATGCTTCCATGGTGGTGACATACAGATGTTCACTGTGGCAGTGACTACCTACCTGGTGTATGTGATTTCAGTCAGACACTTCAAGTAGATGCATCCAGCTGGATATAACTTATACAGCAGTAAAGTTGATTTTTAAAAAATAGTTATCCTCGAGATGGTTTCTAGGCAAATAGAGAACTTGAATGACTTTAGGTTTTGTCTTAGAATAAATCCTAATACTTGGGGGAAATCTTAAAATCTCTGTTTCTGCTTTTCTGGTGGAAACATGAAATTAAATTATTCCTTTTAGTTTCCGCCCTGCAGTAAGATAAAGTAATATGAAGAAAGTGATTTGACTTTTTGAGGTTTGGCTGTTGAGAGGCTGGTGAAAACCTCCCTAGAAAATGTGCTTACAGAGAGCCACCCTCCAGGTCAGGGGCTTTTGTGGACACCCCCTTTCTCAAGTGCACCTGCTGGTTGTGTGAAGGGGACGATCCGTGCATGATGATGCCACGTGTCCTTTGTGAACCTTTTTGAACCTTTGTGAGATGAAGTATTGCCCCGGTCTTGTCCCTGGTGCATGGTTTGTCAGGAGTTTCATCCCTTGAGGATTGTGTTGCCGAAACAATACTCACATCTGGGATTCTCTCATAGTCCTAGTCACCTCCCCCTCCTCCATCTTCCTGTTTCACTCTCCATCTCATTTCCCCCTGTTTCCTCTTGTGTCTGTTCTCTGTCTCTTGTCCCCTGTGTTCTGACCTACCTCCTCTCTTCCTTTTTCTTCTCTATTCAAGACAAGGTTTCATCTTGTAGCCCTGGATGTCCTGGAACTCACTCTGTAGAACACGCTGGCCTCGAACTCAGAGATCCACCTGCCTCTGCCTCCTTAGTGCTGGGATTAAAGGTGGGCACCACCAAGCCTCGTTCTTTTTTTCCTCTTTATCGTAAACTCTCATTCTCTTGGTAGTTAAGTTATGTACCAGCCTGGGTGGGATCACTCATCCTTTGTTCTCTGTTGTCATGACACCCCTCCTGAACTGTATCATGCTCGTTGTGTTTGGTTTTCACTGACGCCAAAGTACAGGCACTTCTGGGACCACAGATCCCCAAGGGGTTGTTGGGTCTGCCACATCAGCTCCAAATTAAGCCAAAAAACTAAAGAATGCAGCTTGATTAATGCCTCAGTTTCTCTTTTTTCTTTCACTGGTGCTGGCCATCTTGGCAGGACCATTTTCACTGTGGACCCAAAGCTTCATTTCCACTAAGGATTAGAATCCTAGTCCCTGTCTCCCTGAAGGGTCCTCATCAAAGCAATTCCAAACTTAGGCACCACAGTGAGTGTCGGTGGGTCGCTTTCCATGGCCTCGGGGGTAAGCATTTATAGTTATTATTGGATGTAGCATGTTCTGCCTCCTGAACTGGCAATGGGTAGCCCTTCCCTTGTTGTCGTTCTCAGTCGGGAAGCTTCTCTCCATAGTGTCCCCGTGCGTGATTCTGCAGCGCTACGCGGCAGGCTTGTGCTTCACCTGGTGTGACTAACGCTAATCCAATAACTGCCTTCCTAACTGATGGCTGTCTTTCCACAGAATAATGATGGCAGTATTGACTTCCGAGAGTATGTGATCGGCCTGGCTGTCTTGTGCAACCCTGCCAACACAGAGGAGATCATCCAGGTGGCATTTAAGGTACTGCCAATCCCACTGACCGCATCTCGGTTGGCCTTGTAAATATGTGTTGACTCTAACTCCATTATTTGAAAAGTCGGTGAATCTGTTCCCTGAGTTTATAGATCTGCTGTGACATGTTCAGCAGGATAATGTGATTAAGTCGATTGCTACTGAGAATAAAGAGAACACAGGCATCCATTTAAACAACAGTGGATGCAGTCTAGGTGTGAGCATCAAGACTGAAGAGCAGGTGATTTGGCAAATTAATGTTATTTCTTTTCAGCCCTCTTTTGAAGTCCTGAAGTAAGATTTATAAATAAATACCACTCCTTGCCCCTCATCCTAATTCATCTAGAAAGTTCTGATCTGCCCTTCCTTTTGCATCTGTTAGATCATTTAAGTGGCGCTTTGGTGCTAGAGTTTATTTTGTGTGGTGATGTCAGGCCAACATCATCATAAATGTCCCCAGTTTCTACCCTACTGATCTTACTGTAATATCCAACATATTTTCAGCGTAGTGCAGGGATCTAAATTAGGAGAAAAAATCTTTCTTATCCCCAGCAAAGCTTGAGGAAACTGTGTATTGTGAAGATCCGGACTGCACTGGCCGCTCACACATGCTATACACTAAAGCGCATGTCCTGAGAGTGGAAACGCTTCATCTGTAGTGTTTCACCGCTGTGTGTCCTGCGTTCTGAGTTCATGGGGCATCTCTCAGCTGAGGCAGTGCCCCTCATCTCCCCACTGGCCTTGCCAGGCAGGCTTCATTGACTTGTACAGCAACAGCCTCAGCTTCTGTGTAGCATGAAAGCCAGTGACCGTCTCTCCCATCTCTTCCTCTTCTCTCTCCCTGGCTTTCTCTGAGACGGAGATCCCACTGTGGTTCCAACCAGCCTTTCCCCTTCTCTTTTATCTAAACACTTCTCTGGCCAAGATTCCTTTTTTGTGTTTTAGAGGCCACAAGGGGTGGTGTTCTATCAATGTTGGAAGCACCCCCAGGGCACCTTCTATTGCAGATTGCTTTAAACTGAGCGAACTGGGTGTGAAGAAACCCGGTGACTGATGCACAGCAGATGGGCGTGATGCAGGGGCCAGACTCTTTTTCCAAAATTCCAAACCTTCAGCTTTTAGACTTACTCATCAAAAAACCTACAGTGACGCAGAGAGCTAACTCACCCCAATCCAGACATCTCTGTTTCTGTTTTGGGGTTGTATGTGTAATTACACGTTTAGCTGAGCAAATAGTCACTCTTGGTTTGCCAATGAAAGACCCAATAGAAAAGTTAGCCCTCAATCACAGTAATTACTGTTTTTAAAGAAACCATGAAAATCTTGACCAGCCTAGACCTTGGTTTGAAGATGGAAGAAAGGAAGACTTACATCTATAATTAGCTCATTTTTCTCTATGGCAAGGCTCATGATTTACATTGGTTTTTATTTACCTATCTCTTTATGTATTTACTTATCTACTTTTTTTTTTTTTCTAAGACAAGATGTCACTCTATAGCCCAGGCTGGCTCAAACTTGAAGTTCTTCTGTCTCAGCCCCTTGAGTGTTAGGGTGACTGGTACAGGCCACCATGCCAGCTCAAACTGGTTATCCAAAGCTGCCTTTTTAGTATGTTTTACGTTTTGGGAATATTCTTACGTGTTCTTTGTTTTCAGTTAGTTATTTGCTTTCATAGAATACAGAATCCTGTCACATCCTTTTCTGTGGTAAGCACATTACAGCTAACTTTCTATCTGTGATTCCCTCTTTACATTGAGCTCTAGGTAGAATAGCAGAGGTGCCACTGAGCCCTGGCCGTTACTGTTTGAAGTCTAACATATATAAGGAACCTGCGGTCTACAATTTATGACAACCTGTCAGTTCTTCTCTTTCCAGTCACCTTCACCCCCAGTTAAAAGCTCAACAGCAGGGAATTGGCCAGAAGCCTGTTTTCCCTTCTTGGGGTAACAAATCCCAACTTTGAGCTATGCATTTTTTTCTCTCACTCAGTGTTAAATATTCACTTACATTTCTTTCCATGATTATCAGACCTCACTAATGCCAATTTTTCCATGTCTTTGATCCAATGTTTGGTCTGAAATAGAGATTTCAAGTACCGGGGCCTTTTAGTCCTGACCTCCAGCATTTGCTAGCTCTGCCATTTACAGGTTGTATGTCCTGGGACAGAACTGCCTACCTTCATTGGGCCTCCGCTGCTGCGTGTCTAAGAGGGCTGCAGTGGCACCTGTTGGCAAAGTATATTGAGAACATTAAGGATTCGTACATGTAAAGGGAACTGGATACCTTTGATCAGTGCCTGTAAAGAAGAAGTTCTAATGAAAAATTCTTAATACCCGGACAGGATTTTGATTATCCATTATCCATCGTTTACTCCTTTTCCGCTGCGTGGCTTTTCACCTCCCTAGGCCACTGCTTTTCTTTCCACCTCTAAGTACAATCACCTTTCATGCCTGGTGTTAGCTGCCCGTCTCCTGCCCTCTCTTCTGGAACTTCTTAGAAATGCCCATGCCAGTTGTTACCGCGAATCACTTGGTTTGTTCCTTGATTCTCATTGCCACCTCCCTTTTGGTTCTCTGAAACTGGAAGTGTCTCATCCCCTAGTTACCAAATCTAGCAAATACTTAGTTCTCCTTGCTCTTCCGCATAGTCCGGTGCCTGTTACCACTGTCAAGTCTCGTTCTGTTAAAACCCCGTTAGCTTCAGAAGACACACAGTCCTCTGCTTCTAAGTCTCAGTTCCTCTTCTGTCCACATGTCTCAATGGGGGACTGTCCCAGGGCTGTGCCTTTACTCTGTACTCCATACCTTCTTTACAGACAAGCTGCAACACCCATGGTTTCAGGTCTTACCCACATTTCTACCTGGAACCTCAATCTCTTGAGCTCATAGCTGATTCTTTCTTTTTTTCCTTCCTTCCTTCCTTCCTTCCTTCCTTCCTTCCTTCCTTCCTTCCTTCCTTCCTTCCTTCCTTCCTTCCTTCCTTCCATTCCTCCTCCCTCCCTCCCTCCCTCCCTCCCATCCTTCCTTCCAGTACCTCTAACTCAGATTTAACTTTTCTAGGTCCAGCTCTAATCTCACTTGGCAGTAGTTCTCATGACGGTTTCTCCTCAGCTACCCAGCCAGAAAACTCCAGTTGTTTGTCTCCTTCCCATCACTACAAACCTTTTCTGCACCCCATCTGTGCTGCTTGTACAGCCTGCCCTTCCTGTCCTGCTTGTCCACCCTAGACTTACTTGGTTTTCTTGCTTGGAAAGGACCCTTGCCCCCATCCTGTCCTACACACTGCGTCAGAGGCCTCCTTCAGAATACATGTGATCACACCACTTCCGCTTGCAAGTATTTGGTGGGGCCATGTGCATCCACCATGATCTGGTTCTGGCTTTTCCATCAGTCTCTGGACTTAAGTCCCAGGGACTCACCTACCATTCCTTTTATCTTCTGGGAACATCTCTTTGCATCATGAGAGCCAACTGTAATGACAGCCTTTGTGGACCTCTCAGAGTAAGATTCATCATGTCCCTCCAGGGCTCCCATGTCTTTTACTATGCACTATTGGCACGGCCTCTATTCTAATTCTGTCTTTTTCCATGACCAAACTACTGTCGGTTTTTAAGTCTTCTAAGAGTAGCAGAGACCATTCTCTCCCTGCCCCCCTCACATGCATATACATTATGTATGTATCCGGAACTATACATGTAACTGTTTCCATTATTAAAGACTTTACTTTCCAGTGCTGTTCAATACAGTAGGCTTCAGGGCCCTACCTCTGTGTGCTGTTTTCCTTGCAGCTCTTTGATGTTGACGAGGATGGCTACATAACAGAGGAGGAGTTTTGCACCATTCTGCAGGCTTCTCTTGGAGTGCCCGACCTTGAAGTTTCTGGTCTCTTCAGGGAAATTGCCCAGGGGGACTCTGTTTCCTACGGTGAGTAAGCAATCCCCAAATCCCCATTCATTTATGAGAAGAGCATCCAGGCTATTAATTGAGAGTCAGATGAGTGTGTTTCCCTTGGCTAACTATTGGTAATAGCAATGATGATGACTGTAATATTGTTATGATGGTGATAGTAATAGCTAATTATTGAAAACTTACACACCAGCTACTCTTTTATGCTTTGTGTATATAAACTTGTTTAATCAGTATCCTGCTTTTTTCACATCTGTGTTTGGCAAAGAACAAAGTAACTTTCTGATGACTGTCCACCTGAAGATGGTCCGAGCCAGGATTCAAAGAGTCTGGCAGTAGAGCCTGGACCATTGACTACACCTCAGTGCCTTTCATATCTGCTGTGAGTGTGACCAGGCTGCCCTGAGTAAGCCAGTCAAGCTAGGCTGTAATTGCAGCAGAGGAGTGTGGACCAAGGCACTGACAGTAGTAGTAGTAGCTGAATCTTTACTGAGATTTCATGTAGTAGTTAATGTAAACGTGGCAGCCTTTGTCTTTGGCATCCTAGAGCAACCCCCATGAGGGAGTGACCATGACAGAAGAAGGCCTGTGGTACTGTGTATAGACACAGAGCCGTGCATTGGCTTCTCCTTCCTCCTGATGGTTCAAGACCCTACATCAAAACAATGGTGTTGAATCACTTTCCCTGTATTTCGCAGTGTAGTCTTTGAGAAATGTACCTTTGTGCAGAGGTCTAGGTGTTGTTTCCTGCTTAGCTTTGATGTGGTCCTGGATGCCAGGCTGACTTATCTTCCCCTAACTTTCCCCTCTGGCTTGAGGGACACGAACTACCTAATTACATTGCTCTGAAGGTGTTCACAGAGGTTCAGCTTATTAATACTCATGGGATGGGGAAATCAGGTCACATACTTCTCTTACTCTGTGTTTAGTTACTGGAATTTTGTCTGCTCCATATTCTCTTTTAGATAATTACATGCAAAGGGCCATGAATCTTTTGAGTTCATTAAAAAGAATCTTCAAAAACTTGTGTTAACTAAATTTTCTTTGGCTATTTGCTTCCATAACACTCTCTATTACTCATAAATATCTATTTTTAAAGCTTTTTTTAAAATTTATGTGTTTATTTTTATGCCTCTGTGAGTTCATGTGCCCCATGTACATGCAGGAGCCCAAGAAGGTCAGAAGAGGGCATCAGATCCCCCGGAACTGGAGTTAGAGAAGGTTGTGAGCCTACGTGTGGGTGTTGGGAATGAACCACTGAACCATCTCTCCAGCCCCAGAATTACCAAGTTTTGACAAAGTGTTTCATTGGAAGATAATAATTTTAATTCCATTAAAATTATTTGTAGATAGCCATACTTTTGTCAGTTTAAATAATCTGTTAGAGAATTATGCTACATTATTTTGGGGTTTTTTTTTTAGATTTATTTATTTTATGTGTAGGAGTTTTTTACTTATATGGATGTTTGTGAACCATATGCATATCTGGTATCCACAGAAGTCAGAACAGGGCATGGATCTCCTGAAACTAGAATAATGGACAATTGTGAGCTGCCGTGTGGAAGCTGGGAATCAAATCCAGGTCCTCTGCAAGGACAAGTGCTCTTGACTGCTGAGACATGTCACCAGTCCCAGGAAATTTTTTTCCTTTAATTACATTTTTTCATATGATTTATTCTGATCATAAGTAATATATTTATTTGAAAAAATTCATACATGTATATATAGATGTTTGGTTTTTTTGATCATATCTACCCGCATGTTCTCTTTCTCTAACACCCTTCAGGCCCTTTTGGTACATGTCCCTTCCAACATTACTTCCCTTTTTTGCAAATAACCCACTGAGTTCAATTAGCACTGCACATATGCACATGGGTATGGGACCATCCACTGGGACATGGGCAATCTGGCAATCTACCAGTGACCAGAGTTTAGTTTTGTTTTGCAGTTCAGGCTTTTTCTTTTCAGAATACATAGAAGCTCTCTCTTCCCCTAGTATTGTACAAGTCCAAATTTAAAAAAAAAATTTTGAGGTATTTAAGTATTTCTTAAAATAAGTGTTGACATGTTTTAGTTTTGTCTATGGTTTTGAACTTTATATAAATGAGCTCTTATAATCTGTGTTCTTTTGTAGCGGCATTTTTCACTTAGCATGTAGTCACAAACTCATCATCATTGCTCACCCACTTCCTTGAGGTCATTATGCTCCATGAATATGCTACAGTTTAATTCATTGCTGCTGCTGATAGACATCTGAGCCATTTTCCTTTTTCCCTATTATGAATGATGTTGCTATGAATATTTTCATATATGTCTCCCAGGTGCAATTCACAATTTCCAAAGGTTGTGTACCTCGGAATAGAATTAGTGAGTCATTAAAATATGTATCTTCACGCCGGGCGGTGGTGGCGCACGCCTTTAATCCCAGCACTCGGGAGGCAGAGCCAGGCGGATCTCTGTGAGTTCAAGGCCAGCCTGGTCTCCAAAGCGAGTTCCAGGAAAGGCGCAAAACTACACAGAGAAACCCTGTCTTGAAAAACCAAAAAAAAAAAAAAAAAAAAAAAAATATGTATCTTCAACTTGACTAAATATTGGAAAAACTCCTACAGAGCGGTTGTACAATTCATCTTCTCATCAGCAGTTTTTTTGAGTTGAGTAACAGGATTCTGCAGTAATTGCATGATTAAGATCTTTTTGTTAAGTTTCATCGTGCCAAATGAAGAAACACCCTAATTGATTGATTTTTTTTTTTTCCTTTCTTCTAGAGGAATTCAAAAGTTTTGCCCTAAAGCACCCGGAATATGCCAAGATCTTTACAACGTACTTAGACCTCCAGACATGCCATGTATTTTCATTGCCAGATGAAGTCCAGACAGCTCGGTCTGTGGCTAGTAATAAAGTCAGTCCTGAGAACCATGAGGAGGGCACCTCAGACAAGAAGGCTGATTAATCTGTGTTCCCGGGGAGGAAAGCTGTGCTTCTGCCTGCCATTGGAAAGGTGTTGATTGACAATATTGTAAATGTACTTACCAAGTAATGATGTTCAAAACAGAAAGCTTTTTTACTAAAATGACATATTTTCTTCCTAAAATACTTTTATTAACTTGCATATATCAAGTAAGTTCCTTTTGTCTTATATTGTGTTTTTACCAGTTGCTTTAACTGGTGATAAGTGCTGTATATTTTTATGAATTTTTCAGTTCAATTTTCATAATAAACTCATTAGTCTTCCTCTGTATGGGCCAGCATTAATCAATGCCATGAGTTTAGCAAGTACAAATGATTTTCAGCCCTTTCACATAATAATAATACTATGTTTTCTCTGTTTACTTCCCTTTCTGAAAATAAGGATAAGGAATCTGAAAAATATGGCAGAATTTTATACCTCTATCTCTGCAGATTTATTTTCCCATTTAAATTTCAGTTCCCTCGGTCAGTCACTGGCTAGGAGAGGGGAGTGCACCCTTAGCTAGATGACATTTTCTAAGGGCACACAATCCCCTTGGCATGCATCTCTATTGCAAGTTTCTTTAAAATGCCTGCTAAGGTCAGCAGATCCTTTGATGCTATCCATAGTGTAGAAGGGACCATGTTTTGAAATGACTGCTGTGGCCACAAGCTGAGTGGGAATTGCCTTATTGAAGGGAACAGTGATTGCCTAATGAGAAAATGAATTGTTTGCTACAGAGTTGAATTTAATTTGAGTTGGATGGTTCTGAAGGTAGCACTTTCCCAATAAATAAATCAGATTTGTTCTATTTATATAATGGTCAAATTAGTATTTTGTACCATCCAATCCAAGAGAGAGTTTTATTGTGTTTAATTTTCCTCTCAAACTTTAGAGTGTGTCAGAAATATCCACATGGAAAACAGACGCTTCCAATGTGTCACCAACAGCCAAGGAATCAAAAAGCTTAGTTTGTCATTGTATGGCCACAAGCTATGCCCGGGCAGAAATCCAGCAGCAACATATCCCCTCTAGGTTAGGTGAAAAATTCTCCAAATGCCATTTTTATTGGGACCCATGTCTGCATGCTCTTAATATTACTTATATTTCAGGTTTCAAAAAAAGAAGCAATTTATTAAAAGAATGTACAAAAATAATTGGTTAATATTCTTCATTCAGTCTTTGAAACCAAATTCTTTGCTCTGGCTAGGTTTCAGAATCTATTAGACAGTCCACCTTAAGTTAGAGTTTTAAAGTCACAGCTTTGAGGCCCCAAAGTCTCCTGAAAGTGTTGGAGACTGTATTTAGTCAAGTGCCATGATTTTAAACTACTTTTACACACAAGCAAGTGTCTCCTAAGTTAATGGCTAAATACATATTTGGATAATTGAGTAACAAAGTTTTATCCTTAAGTGTATGTAATTATTTGCTTTTCATGTGTCTTAAAGCATTTTAAGAGGCATTAGAAGAGTGGAAGCTATTGCTTAAGTAATTAATTACACTAAGTAATGTTTACACTGATAGCTGCCATATGTGGTGAATGTATGTACTCAGGTGAGCACAGAAAGCCCACATGTTAATCTGCTAATCATGGGAGAGTAACATTAGGAGCTAGAGGCTGTAGCTGGAGTTTTCCTGCCTGACCCACAGTCAGGGCAAATCTCTTTCACCTGCCAGTCCCACAGCCTCTCAGACCCGACCAAGTAAACACAGAGACTTATGTTGCTTTCAAACTGTATGGCCGTGGCAGGCTTCTTGCTAACTGTTCTTATAGCTTAAATTAATCCATTTCCTTTAATCTATACCTTGCTACATGGCTCGTGGCTTACCGGCATCTTCACAAGCTGTTTCTCATCGTGGTGGCTGGCAGTGTCTCTCTGACTCAGCCTTCCACTTCCCAGCTTTATTCTCCTCCTTGCCCCGCCTATACTTCCTGCCTAGCCAACGGACAATCAGTGTTTTATTGATTAATTAGCAACACATTTGCCATACATCCCACAGCAAGAGGCTTTCTACGGAGCTCTCAAAAATGATCTCACTGTTTCCTGGTTCGTAGACCTCCACTTCTGTCAGTATGGCATTTCTATTTTATGATTTCGTCAATGAACAAACAAATTTGCAATGTAAAACTTGACGACAACAAAGTTCTGGTTTTATGATGTTTACCTCAAATATACTTTTTTACTTAAAATACAGTTTGAGTTTACATAATTATGGATGTAGTTTATCATTTTTTTTCATTGATGTTATTATGCTCTAGAGAAAAAACTTAAAACTCTACCCAAAGTAGTAGTAGTGGTGATTTTTAGATTTTTTTTTAATGTTATGTGCATGTTTTTGCCTGCATGTGTGTCTGGTCATCATGTGTGTGCAGTACCCATGGCCAAAGAGGATCCCCTGGACCTGGAGTTATGAATGGTTGTTAATCACTGTGTGGGTGCTGGAACAAAACCTGGGTCCTCTAGAAGAGCAACCCCAGTGCTCTTACCCAACTGAGCTAGCTCTCCAGCCCATGTCGTTATTCTTAAGAGGCTTGACTTGACTGGATGAATACTTGGCTGAATACTTGGCCTAATGAGTGGCCCTGGACCTTCCTGCCCTGAAATTTTCTTTTAGAGAAGCTTTGCTCCTCTTAAGATTGAAGATTAGAAATTAAGTTCCACTATAGTCATATATATGAATCTGTAGAGGGAAAATGAGAAATATTATTTCTTAAAACATTTTGTAAACCAAATGCATTTCAATCAAATTAGTTCTCTTGGGAGATTATGATGTACCAAGTTGCTTAGAGACCAAGATGTTTGCATTATAGGTGGTTAACTTTCCTCTTCCAGGTGTGATAATTAGTGGTGATAACTGTAAATGGATATAGATTTAAATTACATTTGCAGCTGGGTGCAGTGATACACACCTTTAATCCCAGCCCTCGGGAGGCAGAGGCAGGTGGATGTCTGAGTTCGAGGCCAGTCTGGTCTACAAAGCAAGTTCCAGGATAGCCAGGGCTACACAGAGAAACCTTGTCTCAAACAAACAAACAAAAAACCCCACATTCATTTATTTGGGAGTGGGGGCATAGGCATGCTGTGACCATCCTGTGTGGAGGTCAGAGGACAACTTATTGGAGTCAGTTCTCTATTTCCAACATGTGAGTTCTGGGAAGTGAACTCAGGTCATCAGACTTGGCAGCAAGTGGCTTTCTTCAGTGAGCCACCTCACCAGCCCACTTCTGGTGGGTGTTTAAAGGAGAATGGCTCCCTTTTGGAAGGTATGTGTTCTCTACTCTGCATGAGGCACAGCAGAAAAGCTTCTTGATTCACAGGCCCAGGAACTCCCATTATATCATTCTAAACACAGGATAGTTAATTGAAGGCAACGTGTTTTTCTCAAATGGAAGGACATGGACTGTATGGAATAGACAAGCTGTCTGCTGTGAAAGTTCTTGGATGTTTGGTCTTTATATAGCAATCATTGAAGAAGATAGTCTACTTGTAGAAAGCCATTTTCTAGGAAAGCAAACATATTTATGATGTGTTAGCCGCCGCCGCCCCCCCCCCTCCGCATACACACACACTTGGATGAACTCTGTTTTTTTGTTGTTCTTGTTTAAATTGTTGTTATGTCTTAGAAGTCAAATCCCTTCCTTCCACGGGTTATGTGTTTGAACATTTGGTCACCGGCTGGTGGTACAGTGTTGAGAGGTGATGCAAATTTTAGGAGGTAAGAGCCTCGATGGAGGAGGTGGATCTCCGGGGAGAGGCCTTGAGGTTTGAGCCTGGTCCAGCTTCTTGTCCTCTCTGCTTCTTAGTCCTAAGTAGCTCGTTTGAACACTCAGTGGAGCATGGGTATTCTGTCACTAGTTCCAGTGAACAAAAACTGGAACTTGGTAAGTGGTAAAGTGTACAATTATGTCAGAATTTGCCTGATTCCAACAGTCAGACTTTTAACCATGAGGTCAAGCACCACACTGCCTGCTTTATAGAATTTACAAATTTAGCATCTGTCACGTGTTTTCCCACTTGTAGGTTCTAGATATTATATTGTGACTTAGTTCTTAAATGGAAAACAGATAGATGCCATTAGAATGGTTCTGGGACTCAGAGAGATGCCTGAACACTTTCTGGACTCCCAGCACTGACATGGAGGCTCTAACCAGGTGTAACCCCAGTTTCAGGGGATCTGAAGCCCTCTTCTGGCCTCTATGAGCACCAGCAACATACATTCAGACAAACACTCATATACATAAAAGAAAAAGAAATTTAAAACAAAGAAAAAAGAATGGTCTGAACAATGAGCCATGACCAAGATGGGGTAAGATAAATGAACTGCCAGCCAGTGAGGGTAACACAGCTATCCTTCGTTATGGTCCTACCTTCCTGTGTGAGTTCTCCAGGTTTCTGTAAATTAGAGGTGAGGGGAGCTTCAGAATGCTACAGAAGCATTTCCCTGTGGACAGTGCTGGAGTATCAGGTCTCCACTTCTCACCCTCTGCTGAGGTGCCACTGCAGTCACAGAAGAGCGTGGAGGAGGAGCTGAGGGTCAAGGAGGTGCTAGGGTCAAGGCCTTCATTCCAGCTGTTGGGGGATGTTGTTTGTGTTGCTCACGCTCGCCCCCTCCTGAGAATTCTCTTGCCTTGCAGGAAGCCTGGCAATCATTTTCAAAGAAGACATCACTTCTCCAGTTAAAGCTTAGCAAAAGCCACAGTTAGAGTGTGGGTAAATGAAAACATTCAGCCCGGGACACGACATCTTTATGGCCTGACTCCTCCCCTCATGCTACATCTCAGCTGCCCTCAGTCTCACCAGTTTCTGATGACAAACCAAATCCCTGGACCTGATGTCTTGCTTTCGTGTGAGCTGGCTAAAGCCAGTTCCAGTCTCGGAGTGGCTCTGCGGCCTTTTTGGATAGACTTCCCCTGATCTTCCCATGGCTTTCTGCTCTTCAGGTTTTAAGAACACCTCCACACAGTGCAGCTCACAGGGTTGTATAGTCATCACCATGATCTAATGCTATCACACTATTATCTTCATTCAGATTTTAAATCAAATGTCCTATCATCTTTGGGAATTGCCTGTTATCAATCAAGCAGAGCTATGGGCACTCTCAAGCCCATCACCATTCTTCTTGTTACACTTACCTGAAATTAGTTACTTATGCACATCTTTGTTGTCTGCCATTTCTAGTACTTAGGTTTCCCTGACACTTGATGTTTGCTGAAGAAATAATGGTAACGTTATCTTTTGTTTATTGTTCCTCACATGGTATAAGAAAAAAATCTTTACAACAAACTTGAAAACCTGGGATTATTGTCTCTAAAGCTCACATAAAAGTTAAGGCTGGAGGTTTACTTCTTGTCGAGAGTTACGTAACTGTGAACACTGGGGTAGGAATCCAAACCCAAGGCTGCCTAGCTGTCCATGAGATGACTTTTGATTAAGCTAATGTAATCCGGACCCATAAAATAACCAAGGAATTACATGTCAGCCCGAAGCTTCCAGAAACATGGAAACTAGATAATCTGAGAAGCCTTAAACCACAAAACCTCTAGAATGCTAAACATCATAAGCATGAACGGAAACACAGAGGAGTGTGCAATGTATGAAGGGCAGTCCTCAATGCCAAACCTCAAAGAGCTACAACCCGGGCTGTCTGAAGGGATGAAGGCTGAGGCTGTCCTGTGGATGTGGGCCAGCCTCACTAAGGAAGAGGCTCTAGGAGCAAAAGGTAAGACTTTTGTCTAAGATGGTGGGGATTGGCACAGGCATCTCAGGGGAGAAGAATATGTTGACTAGATTCTCAGTGTGAGACAAATGAAAATTCATCTTCTGGCTGAGAGACAAGGAGGACAGTTTTTCTCATCCTGGGTACCAGAACGTAGGGAGAGAGCTGATATTTTCATTTTCCATTTCAATTCTTTTAACTGTATGGGGACACACTCCTTGGTCTGATATATGTCCAGGTGAATGTCCTGTGTGCATTTATGAAGATAATATACATCTCAAATGGGTATTTTATAGTCTATCCTTTCTTACAATTCCTCCCTCCCTGGTGGTGGTGGTGGTGGTGGTGGTGGTGGTGGTGGTGTGTGTGTGTGTGTGTGTGTGTGTTTATGTATGGTAGACTTGATGCAGCTTGATTTCAAACAGTACTAGGCCTTTAATATGGGATGCTTATAACAGTATACTTTGACTTCTCCACCCCATGATGGGTACTGATGTCAAGTATTGTGTTTGCATCTTAAAACTCTCAAGTAACACTTTTACCGTTTTTATTCTAATCAGTAAATTGTATGTAAGAGAAAGAATCCAAGAGGGTAAAAAAAACTCTTTTATATTTATCTCCATATTTACTTCCTATTTCTTAAATCTCTCTCTCTCTCTCTCTCTCTCTCTCTCTCTCTCTCTCTCTCTCTCTCTGTTTCTTTTTGTAATTCCACCTTTCATTACTTCAGAATGTTGTTGAACAATTCTTAAACATATGCTTTATGAAAATAATTCTTAAAACTTCCCTTGGTTTGAATAGGTTTCTGTTTTCATTTCTGAAGATTATTTTTTTCTGGATAAATAATCCTGGGTGTCCCCACCCCCCCCCACCCCCCCACCCCCCCTCCCCCCGCCACACGCAGACACACAAACACACGTTAAGAATTTAGAGACCCGCTGTCATCTTCCTCTTGCTTCTGATGAACAATTAACAGCAGTTTTCTTCATAATCTTCTCCTATGTAATGAATTCTCTTGTTTTCATTTTATTCTTTTTTGTGTGTGTGTATGAGTGTTTCACCTGCATGCATGTCTATTTACCATGTATGTGCAGTGCCCATGGATAACAGAAGAGGGCGTCAGTCCCCTGGAACTGGAGTTACATATGGTTGTGAGTTGCCCTGTGAGTGCTGGGAATTAAACCTGGGTCCAATGCAACCAATGCTCTTAACCACTGAGCCATCTCTATAATGTATTCTTATCATCAGGCTACTTGTAACATTTTTCTCTTATTTCTATTTTTAGAGAATTGTATTATGGTTTACCTAGATGTGATCTTTCTTATGGTGTGTGTGTGTGTGTCTGTTTTATTGCTTCTTTTATTTTTTGAGGTTATAGTATAATTATATAATTTCCCCCTTCCCTTTGCTCCCTCCAAACTCTCCCATGCATTTCTCCTTGTTCTTTTTCAAATCCGTACGCTTGTTTTCCTTATTCTTTTCTCATTGATTGTCATTGTGTGTGTGTGTGTGTGTGTGTGTGTGTGTATGTTCCTAAATATATAAATGCAGCCTGCTCAGTATGTATGTTACTTGTCTTCACATGGTTTGTTTCTAGGGCTGATCATTTGGTATTGGATAGTAGAGTGGTGTGCTCTTCCCTGGGGAAGACTGCTTATCCCACTCTCGGCCTTCCTTAGTTGCCTGTAGTTATTTGTGTAGGACTTAGGGCTCCTGGACTTTCCCTGTCCATGTTAGCATGTCTATTGCTGTTGTCCTTGGTCAGCTCATGTTTAGGCAGTCATGTTGGTGTTGGTATTTCTTTTGTTGAATTTTTCCCACTACTTTAGCTTGCTATTTCCATATTCACGTTTATAGAACAAATGTCTGAGGGAAGTTCTCCAAAAATATTGGAACTGATAAAAGAAGAAATCTTGGGAGCTGGAGAGATGGCTCAGAGGTTAAGAGCACTGGCTGCTCTTCCAGAGGTCCTGAGTTCAATTCCCAGCAACCACATGGTGGCTCACAACCATCTGTAATGAGATCTGGTGTCCTCTTCTGGCTTGCAGGCATACATGCAGGCAGAATACTGTATACATAATAAGTAAATCTTTAAAAAAAAAAAACACAGAAAAACCCTGTCTCCAAAAAAGAAGAAATCTTGAGACATTGTGGGAAAGGAAAGAATATGGTAAACAAAGAGAGTGGTTTTAGTAGACCCTTGAGTTGTCTAAATTATGTTTGATAACTAAATCAGAAATGACCCTGTATGATTAGCTCTAAGTGTATCTAGGAACAATATTGAAGATGATCATTTTATAAATGTGTGAAGGTAAAGGGACACCAAAGTGACACCTCTGTACTTAAGCTGGTAGATGACACCCAGATATGAAGTGAGTGGACCTATCCAGACATCAAGTGAATGCACCTACCCAGAGCAATCACTCAAAAACCTGTAAGAGGTGCTCAAAAACACTATCAATAAATAGATGGAATTAGAAAAATGTTCAGAACGTCAGGGGAGACAAAAATCAAAAGCAGCAAAAAACCCAAACCAAAACAAAAGACAGATGAAAGCCTTAACATCTTAATAACTGAATGGAATGTGAGTACCTAAACAGACCATTTAAAAGGCAGATATTAGTCTGTTGAATTTTAAAAACTACACAATTGAATACTGTCTGTAAGAAACTCACTTCAAGCATAACCATGTTAGGTATTATATTAGAGTTGTCCAAAGAAACAGACTGAGAGCAGAAAGATGTATGTGTATGTTGTGTATATGTGTATATGTATATATATGTGTATGTACATACCAATATGTGTATATGTATGTTCATAGAGAGAGAGAAAGAATTTAAAGACTTCTTACACAACTATAGAGGCTGGCAGATCAAAATCTTCCAAGTCTGTGGTAGGTTGGAGACCCAAGGAAGGCTTGAGGTTACATCACAAACTCAGACACAGTTTGAAGGCAGTTTCCTTTTCCTAAGGGGACCCCAGCCTGATTTTCCTTAACTGGGTGCTGAGTATGAGCCTCTCGTTTATTCAAAAATTGGGGAAATGAGAGCCAGCAGGATGACTCCACTAGGAAAGGCAACTCTACATGCACACCTGCTTGTGTATCCTTTCTCCCTTCACCCCCACCTCTGTCCCACATGTGTGCAATTGATGAAATAAATAAAACTGGGGGAAAGACCCTTCAGAGACTGACCGGCCCACTGAGATGGAACTGAATTGAAATGGCACTGACCACCTTACCTCCATAAAGCCCGACTGGTAGACCACAGTGGTGATCTGAGTCTCCTAATATTAGTGTTGGTTCAGAGCCAATGTCCAATAATTCTCAAAAGGCCTGCTACTTCCTTTTCTACAATACAACCACCTTACCATTCCTGGTGAGGAAGGTTGGGGAAATTTTTTTATTTTAAAACTTAACAAGTGTCCAATCTATGAGGGTTAAAATTACCCCAAGACAGAAAGCAGGTGGTACATGACAGGTATGCAAATGAAAGTTTTTCAAAAGAATGGCACCTTCCCCTGAACCTTCTGTAAAACTAATTAGAACTTTAGTGATGTGGATAAGTCCAGAGCTAAATGATACTGGGAATCTTTACCTTCTTAATAGCCATGCATTATCCTCTTCCATATGTGACTTGACATTCTTGAGAGCATTAGGTGAATCCATTGAATGTAAGAACAGAACCCTGATTTCCAACCAACCAATGAGTTACAGATGTTGTTAGATGGCTCCTGAGGCCTATAGCAGTTTTCCTTGCTTTGTTTTAGCTTGCCTTATGTGTTTCCAGTGTGGATTTGAAAAGTCCCTCATGTGTATCCAGTGTGCATTTGAAAAGTGCCTTGATTTATGGTATTTTTTATTCTATCACTATAAAGCATCATGAAACTCTTACTACATTGGAACATGGAATCTGAGAAATCTGAATCTGTGTTTCCAGGCCATGGTCACTCACATTTGGCTCCAGAATAAAGTATCTCTTTTATTCTATGAGGTGACGGTTGTTTTTGTGTCAACAGACAACTAATAAGGAATTAGCTTTTGTGATTATGGAGGCTGACAAGTTGCTAGAGACCAAAGTCAGGCTTGCAATTTGAAGAGGCACTATTTCAGTTCAGGTCAAAAGGCAGGAGATCACCAGTGTCTGTGTCCAAGGCAGGAGGAGGAGAATTCTTCTTCTCATGGAGGCCTTTCTTATTCTCCTCAGACCTTCAGGAGGATGTGTGGGGTCCACCTACTTTTAAGAGGCAATCTGCTTTACTTGATTCTACTGACTCAAATATTAATCTCATCTAGAAATACATACAAAGATTGCTTACAACTGGTTGAGCATCACATGGTCCAGGTTAGTTGAAATTAAGTATAGCATGACCTTTGGTCTAAAGCTACACAAGCTTTACTATAAAATACAAATCTGCCACACTGTCTAAGTGAAACATAGGAACTATTTGGGCTCTATATTATTCTGCTACTATAACAAAATATTCACAGCTGGGCACTTACATCTTAGTCTCCCATTTTTCAAGGGTACAAGCCTGAAGAGTCTAGTGCTGGCTGTGGGGATGATGAGAACAGGAGCTATAATCTGGTCAGGTTGGGTGGGGACCCCAAAGCAAGGATTCTGAGAACATCCTTGCTGGAGGCCGGGGATGCCAGAAGGGAGCTCTGGTTCCTGTCTCTTTGTTATCTCCTAAATGAACATCTCTGCCTGGAGGCTATATGTGACTAGATGCTGCAACTGAACAAGCTCTACTGTTACACAGACCCACACCCCTAGGCTCCCACCTATGTATCGATAGGAAATTTCTCTCTAAAACTCCTCCTTTGTGGTCCACAAATTTCATTCTTTGAAATCCTAGGGGCAAGAGACAAGAACCTTGAATTCCTGAGTAAAGACAAGACCCAGAAATCTGGAAAGCCACCGGCTCAGGCAACTTTGCTGATCATTAAGTTTTCTAGAACCCGGGCTCCCCAAGACAGATTCTATTTTTCTCATGGGTGTCCCAATATTCCTGTATCACTTGGTATCCTCTGTCTGTGGTAACCCCCTCAAACAGAATCACAGAGGACGCATGTGTGAGGGACAAGAAGCTAAAGAGTGACCATTCTCTAGGAGTACTTTTACTTCATCTGAGAACACAACCTCAGTGACCTAGTACCCCCTCACCCCAGAAGCCCACACTCTTAAAGGCTACACCACCTTTTAGCATCACCACAAGAGATCCAACTCCCAACACACAAACCTCCAGGCGACAAAGCACATTTGAAATGTAGCAAATTCTAAGAATAAACAGAGTTTTAGACTAACATGAAACAAAAATTGATAAACAGTGCATCATCAAAATTTAAATCTTTTGTTCCATGAGACCTTATTGAGATGAGAGGATGAACTACATAGTTAGAGTAATTTTTTACAAATCAGATATCCAAAAAAGTAGTATCTAAAATATATAAAGAACTCCTCAAACCCATTGGCAAAAACAAGACAATCCAATTAGAAAATGATTAAAAGATACAAGCAGACACTTCACCACAGAGATTTAGCAGATGGTTGATAAGCACATGAAAGAATGTTCAACATTATTATATCAGGAGGTGCAAATGAAGTCCCAATGAAACCCACCTACATACCATCAAAATGACTAGAATAAAAACTGTGACACTCTCAGTTACTGACAAGGAAGTGGGGAGCTAGAACACCCATGTAATGCTGTCAAGGGTGTAACCTGATGTGACACTGTGGAAAACAGGTACCTGGCAACTTCTTTAAAAAAAAAAAAAATTAAACAACTCAGTGACCAAACCACTGCTCTAAACATTTGCCTAAGAAAAGTGAATGTTTATGTTCCCACAAGTTTCACATAAACATTTATATCGACCTTGTTCTTAATTACAAAAATGTGTAGCCAAACCAAATCTACATTAAGAAGTGGATAAACTGTAATATTTCTGGAATATTGTAAGAAATAAATTTGGGGTTGTAAAGAAAGAGACCACTCCTCCAAGTGAAGTGTCTGGACAAGGCAAACTTTACTCTTGACCAAGGGGATATGCTCAGAAGATCAAACCCAGGAAATGCACTTGCTCTTCTAATTTGGGTGGTGACTGTGTCTTTTCCCCATTGGCTGGGGACTCTCACAGTCTTATTCGATTGGCCAGTTTTAAAGAACTGACTCCTAAGGAATGAGAGAGGAAGAGGAAAGAGGTCCTGGAATGCAGAAGGGGCTTTTATGTAAATAAACATTTTACCAGGTTGGTGGAGGGCCTTAAGACATTTATGTAAAAGTCTTATAAGGTGAGGAAGATAAAAGATTTGAATTTCATGTCCTAAACACAAGTTCTAAAATTTGATAGAAAAGACTCATATTTAATATTTCTTACACTATGGAGTAAAAAAGAACAAACAATTGATAAAAATCAACAATCTTGATGAATCTGTATGTTACAAAAATGTATAACACAAGAGAAGAGCTAATTTCTCCTGGCTGCATACAAATGATAATTCCTTCTACAGAGCATTATTGAAATGACAGAATTATGAACATGGAAAAAGATTAGTGTTCACCGTAGGCCAAGCTATAGGAAGGCTGGAAGGAGTGGGATGTGGGTAGCTGTAAACAGCCACATAAGGAACCCATGTAATGGGAGTACTCTATGTCAACGCCATCATCCTGATCATGGCAGCTTTGCTAAGTGCTACCCCAGAGGACACGGCACAAAGAGGTCACAGGATTTCCGTTACAATTGCAGGTGAATTTACAGTTACCTCCCCCCAAAACACAATCTGTTAAAAAAAAAAAAGTTGGAAAAAGTGATTACAAGAAAAGTCATCTTAGGAATGTAACGTGAGCATCAACACATCTTGAGAATGTTTTAAAATCACAAAGGAACACTATGAGACAAATTTTGTCAGTGTTTTTGGAGTTTATATCAAATGAGTATTTTTAAGATTTACTTTTAATTATGTGTATGGAGTAGGGTTGTGCACATGAGTGCCCTCAGAGTCCAGAAGTGTGCATTGAATCTCCCAGAGCTGGAGTTACAGTCGGTTGTGAGATGCCCAACATTGGTACTAGGAACCCAACTTGGGTCCTCTTTGAGAGTAGTAAGCACTCTTAATTGCTGAGCCATCTCTAAAACCCCTCAAATATTTTAAATGAAAATTTAATAAATCGGTTGGGGATTTAGCTCAGTGGTAGAGTGCTTGCCTAGCAAGCACAAGGTCCTGGCTTCGATCCTCGGCTCAAAAAAAAAAAAAAAGAGAGAAAATCTAATAAATCTAATTTAAGGAAAAATACACATTCTATACATATAGTGAAACACAGATATGTACAATTATAATGTGCCACTTTAAAATAAAGTGGATTTTTGTTGTGGAAACACAGATATGTACAATTATAATGTGCCACTTTAAAATAAAGTGGGTTTTTGTTGTTTTGTGTATGTTTTTTGTTTGTTTGTTTTTGGTTTTGAGACAGAGTTTCTCTGTGTAGCCCTTGCTCTCCTGGAATTTACTCTGTAGACCAGGCTGGCCTGGAACTCGGAGATCCACCTGCCTCTGCTTCTTGAGTGTTGGGATTAAAGGTGTGGGCCACCAGCAGCAGCATAAAAGATTTTGTTGTTGTTGTTTGTTTGTTTGTTTTTTAAGAGAAGGGGCTAGAGAGACAGCTCATCGATTAAGAGCACTGGCTACTCTTCCAAAGGACCCAGATTGCATTCCCAGCACCCACATGGCACCTCACAGCTGTCTGTCTCTGGCCTCCACAAACACTGCATGCAGGTGGTGTGCATAGACCCACATGCAAGCAAAACATCTATACACATAAACAAAAAATAATTAAAACAATAGAGAAATCCTGAATAATTCTACAATCATGGAAATTTGATTAGTGGTCTATAGGTAATCCCTAAGTAGCCCCCTAATATATCTGCATGTGGTGTTAAAACTTTAAACACTGAAGCAATGATTGCTCCACAGTTGTGTATGCTCTAGCAGAGTAGGAGAGTCACCTTGATAACCTAACAAGGAAAAGCATCCTAACTATTGTACTTCATTTATGAGTAAATTATCAAATTTGATTGAAATGCATAAAGGACATGAATTTACGGTCTCATTCCAAGAATCTAAGAAGGCTTTAGCATTAGAGAATATGTTTGTGTAATCGAATTCACATTTTATTTGTTTTCTATAGCACCTGGTACTGATTCATCTCACTGTGTGATCACTGCATGTCCCGGGGCTGAAACAGAAGTGTCCATAGGCTGCACTGATTCCTCCTGTGGGGCTTGAGGGAGAAGAAATGTCTTTGCCTGTTGCACCTTCTATAGGCTGCCACTTTCCCCAGCTCATGGCTCTCTCCTCTGTCTTCAAAGATTGCTAAGATAATAAAGTTGTTTTCACTCCATTTTGTTCTAACCCCTTTGCCTGGATTTCTACTTTCAAGAGTCCACCATGGAAATCCAGAATAGTTTGATTGATTAGTAACTTTAATTACATCTACAATCTTAAATTTTTTTTTTGCCAAGCAAAGGAGCATATTCATGGGTTAAAAAAACATAGGAAAGGAGTATTTAGGAGGTCAATAGTCTGCCTATATATTCTTCAGGAAGTAAACATCACAGTATAAAAACTGTATTAGTCAGTTTTCCATTACTATAACAAAATACCATGAAAATCAACTTTCAAAGAGGAAAGATGAATTTGGTTCACAGTTTTGAAGGTTCCAGAATCTAGCTTGACAACTTCTTGTGGCAAGGCAGTAAGATCATGGTGAGGAGTGCTTCACGTTGGAGCAAGCTACTTCACAGCAAACAGAAAGTGAGAAGGAGGAAGGGGGTAGGGTACCAACACCTCTTCCCAGAGCACGCCTGTCATGATCCAATGTCTTTCCACTGGGCCTAACCCACCAAAACTTCTGCTACCTCCCAATGGCTCCATGGCCCAGGGACAAAGAGCTAACACATGGGCTTTGGAAGATACGTATGTGAAGCATAGCATCACAATAGGTTAAACAAGACATTCACAGAATTCTTCCTCCCCTTGTAATAAGCATCTTGGTACAGAGAGAGACTTCCTTCGCTTGATTATGTACCAGAAACCCCAAGAAAATACACACTTAGGAGAGCATTCCTCTAAAACCCAGAAGGAGACAAGAATCTACTTTCCTGATGCCTGTGACTCCTAAGTCACCAAGTCACCGAGTCACCGAGTCACTGCTGTAGTGGAAGCTGTATTCAACACACAGAGACAAGAAAAGCCAGGCACAGGAAAGGGAAAATAAAACAAAATTTAACAGTCTACAGATTAATTAGTACAGTTCACAAGGGCACTACCCTGAGCTAGGCATGCTCATCCAGGCGCTCAGAAGGCTAAAGAAGGAGGAGCATCACAAGTTTGGGAGTTCAAGGTCAGCCTGGGCTAGAGAGAGCAGGACACCATCTCAGAAACAGAACAAAATAGAACAAGACTGCTATCCAACCACTGTAAAACGAAATGCTTTAAAGAAGGGCGTGTAAGGATAATCTACAATAAATTCACAAAAACTTTGTTGAGGAAATTCTGAAAACGTTATTGGAATTCATTCACTAAAGACAAGGAAAAATAGGAAGACACAATTAAATTTATCGGCTGACTTCATGGACTAACCACGAAGGTTTCCGTCAATATCTCATAAATTCCAAGTGCTTACAGAGAAGCTCCTCTGTGGTAGGCGAGGGCTTCTGTGTACAGGGGCAGAGCTGATAAGCACAGATGAGGAAGCTGTAAAGTGCGTGGGTGTACTCAGGGCAGAAGGCTGTGAACTGCAAAGAGGGCCCAAGAAAGGCCATGTTTGATGCAGGGGACTTGTCACATCACATGTGACACCTAAAGCAGTGTCGTGGGTGTCATAGTGATCCAGGTTGGAAGGATGCAAGAGAGAGATTGACAGAGGAGCAGTGAGCTGGAAGACGGGCTTCTCCTGCACTCACCCTACTTCCTTCATTTAAACTCCTTTAACACACATTTGCTAAGCACGTTGTGTACTGCCAGGGTAGATGTCAGGGACACAATAGTGAAAAGGACAAACCGTCTTTGTCTTCACCGGACACAGCGGAGAAAGCAGATATTTTAAAATGAATGCGCATGGAGCGTCCCTAATCTGGAAGTTTGAAATCTAAAATGCCCCAAATGCCAAACCTTTTTGAGCACGCCCATGATCTCCCAAGTAGAAAAGTTCACACCTGATCTTAGGATCAGGTCATGGTGAAAATCCAGAAACACTGAAGATGTGTTACAAAATTATCATCAGGGAGTCAACAAGATGGGCAAACGTGCTTGTGGCTCAGCCTGATGACCTGAGTTCTACCCCCCGGCTCAGCCTGGTGTCCTGAGTTCTATCCCTGGAGCCCATGTGGTGGAAGGAGAGAAATTATTCCTCTAAATTGTCTTCTAACCTCCACAAGTACACCATGGTTTGTGTATGCATGCACACACACTCACAAAATAAAGAAATGAAATAAAAAATGTTGTGAAATGTAAACGTACTTGGTGTTTAAACTTGATCCTGTGAATTGAAGTCCTGATGGGGGAGCCTTATCTGTAATAAAGATTCTACCAGGCTGGATTGATTGAGTAGAACTTCTATGTCCATGGAAACCTGGACCCCTGCAATGTGCATGTCAGGAGCCAAATTAGCTTGGACTATCCTTAGACCCCTTAAAAGGCAGTCCTTGTCGAGTTCTGTATTGGACCTAAAGGTTTTGTGACTATTGGGTGAGATCTAGCTCCCAGCAACTCAAAGGTAATAACACCTCAGGTAACAGCTGAGACCTGTACAAGATTTCTCTGCTCTGCTGTGCACAGCCTACCTGAATGCCCCACCAACACAATTTTAAAAGTGCCTTGAGTTGGAAATTTCTTTGTTATGTTACTATAAAAACATCATGAAAATGTTACCAGATTCGAACATGAATATTGAAGTAACTTAAACCTAAGTTCCTGGGCCATTGGTACTCAAATTTGATATCGGAATAAAATATATCTGTCATTGTCTGTGAGGTAAGAACTGGTTTTGCATTGACAGGTCCATTCCCAAGGCATCTTTATGCATATGTGCAGACATTCTGTAATATGAAAAAAATCCAACATCTAGAAACATTTTTGGCTTCAAGCATTTTAGATTAAGGATATTCACCCTTAGTGATATGTGTGATGAGTTATAGAAAGCAAAACAAAACCAAACCACATATGAGTGTTTGTACAGTGACACAGGTATAATTGTGATCCAGGGGGAAATCACAATGGAGTAGCTGTGAGCCAGAAGACGGGTGTCTGCTTCCCTTTTCCTACTTTCCTTCAGCTAGAGCAGTGTTCCCAACCTCCCTAATGCTGCGGCCTGTTAATACAGATCCTCGTGTTGTGCTGACCCCAACCATAACATTATTTTGTTGCTACTTCATAACTATAATTTCACTACTGTGATGAATCATAATGTAAATATCTAATATGTAGGGTATTTGATATAAGACCCTCGAAGGTTGAGGGCCACAGATTTAAAGTCTCTTAATCTTGGAACAAAGCGAACTCTATCTAAAGCTATGAGGAAGCCTTCTCTGCTTAGTGGGCCAGGAAGAAAGAACAGAAGTTAGATCTCGTGGGGAGGAGGGAGTGTTTCTTCTGGTGAAACAAAATGTTCTTGAAAAACAAGTGTTATTCATGGAGTTAGTCCTGGTTTATATCCCTGTTGCTGTGATAAACACCATGATCAAAGGCAACTTGGGGAGGAAAGGGTTTATTTCATATTAAAGTTTCAGATTAAAATCCATCATTGAGGGAAGTCAGGCAGGAACCTGGGGGCAGGAACAGAAAAGGAAGCCATGGAGGAGTGCTACCCCCAATTTCTGTTTTCTTCAATGGAAGAACAGTCAAAATATACACTCACAAAGGTTATTAGACTTTATGGACTAAATCATCTGCTTTATTAGTGTTTCAAGCTAGAATTCCACAGGAAAAATGACTAAGCTGAAATTATTGAAACAAAAATCTTTCCCCTAGATGTAATTGTTAAAAAAAAAAGGAAAAGCCATTAATTTCTTTTAAGTAGTAAACACGAGCCTTGTAAACAGTGTGTGGAGGGCTCAGACCACCATTTACTGTAGTTAATTCATTTCAGGTACACTGGCTGGAGAAAACTACTGATGTGCCAAATCTTCAAAGAAACAGACAGGAGAAAATATAAAAGGCTAAAATGGCTTCCTAGCATAGATAGTTTCTTTGGAGATGCAGCCTGTACACCCTCCTTTGGCTCTGAAATTTCCCCCAAACACCTGGTGCTAATTGGCAGGCCATGGAACCTTTGGTAAGTGGCAGAACCTGGTAGATGGGGGCTAAATCTTTGGGAAGTGCTTTTGAAGGGGATGTCTGGACTCCCCCCACCCACCCCACTGCAGTGAGGTGAGTAGGTTTCCTAGGTCATCTACTTCCATGTATCATGAGATTTTTGTCTTGCCAGAGGCCGGAAGTGAGCACAGACCAAACCTCTGAAACCATAAGCCAAAATCAGTCTTCCCTCAGTTTAATTTGGTTATTTTAGGCATGTTGTCATAGCAATAGGAAGCTGTAAAACACTTTGGTAAATGCGGCATCTTCTCAAGGCGTCAGCCCTGCCGTGTGGTCTTGGCTTTGCCTATACAGGCAGATGCTCTTTTCATTGAATCTCTCCCACACTTGTGTGGCACCTCTTACCCATCTCCCTTTGCTACAGCGTCTCAAATCAGTAACTACACACTCTCATGACTCGAAAACTGCTTCCTGAAAACAAAAACAAATGAATAAAACACACACACAAAAATCCTGATAGGGAACCGCCACCGTTTCCCCGGGGCAGTCTGGCTCTTTCTTTAAATGACAGGGAGACAGAAACCCAGCTCCGGGGTGGATGGTCCTCAGACTGCTGTGGCTGCTCTCTCCCACCACGGCTTTGCCGCTTTTGCTTTGTAAGTTAGGGACACTGCTCATCAGTTTAGCTGATGGTGAGTGGTGTGGGGACGGCTCACGTGAGCGACTCCTACCATCCTGTGGAGGTAGCAGCTCTGCAGCTCTCTAGGCCTCTAGAGTGGGGGTGGGGTGGACTGGGGTGTATCTGGAGACTCATGAGCTGTTAATTTCCTCGAGCTCTGGGTTCTTCCATTCACCGATTCAGTAGGTCATTGCAGTAACGGACCTTTGTAGGAGTGATCCCTACCTTGGAAGGTGTGTGTTAATACTGGAGGTTGCTCCCTGAAGGTCCCAGCCCCACTGGTACTGGCCGAGTACATCAACATGCATTTAGGCTGGAAGTGGCTGGGTGTCTGAAGCTCAGGCCCTTGTCAGCTACCAGGTTCTTTTGTTTCTTTAGCACTAGGCAATGACCTACTGAATCGGTGAACGGAAGAACCCAGAGCTCGAGGAAATTAACAGCTCTAGGCATTGAACCCAGGACCTCAGGCATGCTAGGCAAGAGTCCTATCACTGTACCATACATCCAGCTCTGCTCAAACTCCCTCTGTGGTCTGTCTAGGTTGGCCTTGACTTTGTGATCTGTGGCCTTAGCTTCCCAAGTATAAAACAACAGGCGTGAACCACCAACCCTGGCTTTCTTTATTTTTCTTAAAGAAAGGAAGAAATGCTCTGAGTGTGAGTGGGAAGTTTTGCTGGCTGCTCCTGATGAGAGTCAGTTGCAGGAAATCCACCTCTGAGCTCTGATTGTGTCCTCCCTGACATGGTCCCTCCTCAGACCAAACCCATCTGGTTCATTCAGATAATGATGTTTAATTTTTAAAATCATACTCTAGTTTTAGGGAGTTGGGAGGGGAAAGTTGGTTCCTGTTGGAAGTGATTTGTGAGTAGGTGCCAGAGACAGATTAAAAGGGTACAGTTTGGCTGTCTTTGGTGACTCCAGGAGACCCAAGGGACTGATTTGGTTCAAGGTTTCAAAGCAGGCTTCATTATTTTTCCTGAGTTTGGAAATCATTTTACCTCACTAAAGGCTCCCACTGGGCAAGACTGAGAAACATGCCTGTCCTGAGGAAGGTAACTTACAGTCCTCAGGAGCTATCCATAGGATGCGAGCTCCCAGCACCCAGTAAGCACTCAGAGCACCACCCCCACCTCCAATCTATTCCAATTCAGAGCTCTCATTCAGGAAGCCCCAGCATAATGCAAGTTCATTTCCCATCTCTTCCCCCCAACCCCCCCCCCCAAGTCCTTTGGAGGTGGTTGGGCCAATAAGCATCAATCTTTCCTACTTCCTGGGATACCTCTAGCCTCTCCACACATCTATAAATGAGTGTCTTAGGACATTGGAAGGACCGCCAGGCAGAGATTTGTGGGAGAAAAACATCAACTTATACCCACCAGATTCTTGCATTTTTAGAGGCTCACATGATCATGTTGGCTAAAAAGAAATACTTAAAAATGGCATAAAGGATACGTGTTGCAGGGTTTTCATCTCACTTCACTCTCTGTCTGTCTCTCTGTCTCTGTCTCTGTCTCTCTCTCTCTCTCCACACACACACACACACACACACACACACACACACACACACACACAGAGGTATGCATCTCCCCCACACATGCACACACATATAGTTAGTCAGATTTCGAAAAGTAACACACACAAAAAAGAAAAACTACAGATGGGGAAACCGAGTCACAGAGAGGGCAAAAAACCATAGCAATCCGTGAGGAAACAAGGGCACTAACACCACAGAATCCAGGCACTATTTACAGCCTGAGAGGAAGGCGCACTGTGGCAGAAGGGATGGAGGGGTCCTCATGCTGAGCACCCATCCACACCCATGTCACCTGGATTCTCTCCTAACCCCACTGGCCTGTGCTGCCTATTCTGGGCTCCCGTCCCCATTGTGCACATGCATCCTGTCTCAAGCCTGTCTATCAGGCTCTCTGGGAACAAACAAGGATTTTCTTCCAACTCCAGGACACTCTCTCCCACCCTGAGTACCGGCTCCACCCTGGGAAGCCATGCGTCACTGGCTGGGGCTTGGTGACCTCTGCAGGAACTCCTCCATAAATGCACAGACAATGGCCCAGGAAGCACCAGCCTTTCATGTGCCTGAGGGGCTGCATTCATGCTCATATGACTTCGGTCCCCGTCCATAGCTTCAGAGTCCTCTCCTGTATTATTATCTCATGGGGGGCGCACCAAGCAAGGTCCTGGGTGTGGACAGAGCCAACATGATCATTTTCTTTTCGATATGTGGAGATAGAGATGAAAAGACGAAGTGGCTGAAGGCTGGTGTGTCCCTGAGGTGAGAGTTAGGAGTCTTGGATTCCTGGACTCCCCCCCTGCCTCAAGGCATGGAACTTCTGTCCCCAGTGTTGGGAGCAAACAGTTGCTTTGCCTCACCAGAACTCCATTGGGTATGGACTTGTCTTACCTCAGTAAGATGTAGAGGGATGAACACGGTGCTCATCCTGTGAGCCCTGGCTCACAGAACAGCTACTGTCCTCTAAGATGGCAGA
This sequence comes from Peromyscus eremicus, assembly GCF_949786415.1. Lineage (NCBI taxonomy): Eukaryota > Metazoa > Chordata > Mammalia > Rodentia > Cricetidae > Peromyscus > Peromyscus eremicus. Next base: position 134,222,720 of record NC_081420.1, read on the forward strand.
GGCCATGATTTCAGGATACAGGTTCCTCATCTGGCAGCGTGAAGAAACTGTCGGCTGATGAGAATTTGTCCTTAATCCTCGGCCCACGTCTCATTTGTAAAAGTGGAGACCATTCCAGTTCCTGTGGACTCCTAGGTGTGTTCCGGATATCTCAAGGGAACTGTTTCCCAAGCCCTTCTGGGTCCCAGTGAAAGTGTAGCAGTCCCAGGTTCTTGACCAGTCCAAGCGTGAACTTGCCATGCATGTGCTCGGCAAGTGACTCAGAAGGTGCTGTCCTGGGTCAGCTTGGGTCTTGGCCTCCCAGCCTCCCAGCTCCAGGCACCCCTTCAAGATGCGCCATGTCTCCCCAAAGGCATCACTTTGGAGTCTGCTTCTGATTTGTCTGGCCCATCTCACTTTCCATCATCTGCCTCTGAACTTTACATCTGGATGGTCTTGCAGTACCATCTGGGCCTGGACATACACTGCAGCTCTAAGTCCTTTAAGAAGAATGTTAACAATGATTAGAGTCTGTTTTCTTCTGTGTCACATGAGTCGATCTGATGTCATTATGCACAGTGTGAGCTTTGCTAAGGATCAAGACTGATTTTTTCTTATTATGTGCAGGAAATATGTAAAAGCAGCAACAGTAACAACAATAGTAGTGCCATAGAAACTGCGTGGATTAGGAGAGAGGTCAGCACCATGTGCCTGGACAAAAGGACTTGGAAGCTGATCCTGCAAGGTTCGTGTTTAGACAAGAAAGAGTGTATGGTGGAGAGGGGTGCCTTAAGGGGGTGTGATGTGCAAAGACAAGGGCCAACTGGACTTGCAACAGCTTGCCAACACTCAGGTAGGTAGGAACGCAGGGGGATGGCCAGTCACGGCCAGGAGGTAGGTGGAAATGGGAAATCCTGAAAGCTCACATAGAAGCAATGATAATGTTTACTCAGACAGTGCCATCATCCTGGGACAGTGCTGGTGTGAAGAGGGAGATGAGGAAATAAAAGTGGTTGCAAACTTTCAAACCTCTCAAAGCTGAAACACAGAAGCAAGGCAGGTGGCAAATGAGGAGTCTGCGGTCATCTGAAGAAGTCTTGCCCTCCCTCAAATTCAGGGTAGCCAAACAGAGCCCCCAAAGCTTTATATGAAGCCAGAAACTCAGATGTTTTATACAGAATCTCTCAACTTGAAAAGCCCTGGGTAAAATAGTAAAACATGCCTGGGTCTCCAGCTGGTGGACAAGGTACCTGCTGGTGATTTCCTGCGACAGAGGTGTAAGTCCTCCCTTGACCTACCCTGAACTGTGAAGTGCCACAGCCACTTAGTGACTCTTGGGCATCTTTCTGAGTGATCACAAATGGATATGGTCTGTTCCTGGTGATAGAGCAGGGGGAAAGATCTCTCAGGATGTAGAGCAAGGGCATGTGCTTATGTTTCACAGGGATGTAATCAAAGCAAATTGGGTGAAGAAAACCTGAGAAAATCAATGGCCGAAGCAGGGATGAAACGTGTCTCCATGGCCTCTTCAGTAGTTAGCTTTGATATCCTGACAACTGCTGGGTTCCAAAGGCAATTCTAGAACCAGTCTTAAGACATGCTGAGAAACAGAGAGGCCGGATGAAGAGAAAACAGGGTGGGTGGTGGTGTGTTGAGGGGGGCAGGGAGAAGTGTCATTCCCACTCTCAAATGTCTGCAGGGTGGTCAGGTATCAGCTTCTTTGGTGTGACTCTAAGGACCATGGGAGACAGACCCTGACCTAACCCAGATGTCTAAAGGGAGAATGGGCTGCATTTAAGTACCCACCCCACTCTGTGTGTATAGGAATCCAGGCATGTGTTAAACAGTCACTGTTTGGGGAGATAAGTGGAGGGAAGGGCTCCTTTGAATGGGCTCTGGAGTCCCCTCTGCCCTGGAAATGCTGTGCCTTGTCATACTTGTCTTAACAGTCACAGCGTGTGATTTCCAACTCACTTAATTTTCAGCCATGAGTTCTTTAAATTCTGTCTCTGGAAATGGGACACTCAGCACAGTAACAGACCCAGAAGTATTGTACTCTAGAGGCATGGGGTCAGGGAGACAAAGGTTACTAACAGTGTTGTAATTTGTGATCACCTCAGAATAATTAAGTATAAAGCAGGCTTCCATGAACCAGGAAGGGAAATGGCTAGGACATGGGAGTCTAAAATTCATAAAATGTCAAGTGGGGCTCTTTTTCTTTGTATAGTCTAGAAGTAAATCCTCTATCTGATATATTGCTAGCCAAGATTTTCTCCTGCTCTGTGTCTTTTCACTTCCTTGACCATTTCCTTGCTGTACAGAAGCTGTTTTAGAAAAGAAAAAACTTCCAGTTATATTTTAATTAATTAATTAATGTGTGTGTGTGTGTGTGTGTGTGTGTGTGTGTGTGCGCGCACACGCATGCGCGCGCGCGCGCGCGCCCATGCGTGCGTGCGCATGCATGGATACATTAGCCACAGCATGTATGTCGAGGTCAGAGGACAACTTGTAAAAGTAGCTTCTCCCTTTTTCTCTTATAGGTCCTGATGATGTAACTCAGGCTGTCTGTCAGGCTTGGTGGCAAGCATCTTTACCAGCTGAGCTATCTCACTGGCCACGTGGAGATATTTTGATTTTGTTTTTGTTTTTCAGTTTCCTAAGATCTCATTTATTGATTTGTTGGTCTTATTTCCTGCACAACCAGGGTTCTACTCAGAAAGCATGCCTCTGCTCATATGTTGAAGTATGCTCCAACCTCATACGCTGAAGTCATTAATCTGCCAGACATCGGATTTGTGCGGGCTGAGATGTAAGGATCTAATTCAATTCTTCTACGTGTCGATACCCAGTTCCCCCACCACCAGGTCTTGATGACACCGTGTTATTTCCAATGTGTATGTCTGGCATTTTTGTCAAAAACCAGCTGGTTGTAGTTGCTTGCCCTTACTTCTGGGTCCTCTAGGCCAATCCACTGATCCTCTATGGATCCTCTGGGCAGAAGTCATCATTCCCCATCTGCTGTGAGTAACCACCCCTTCAGTGTATAGAACGGGGCCTCTATGCCAATCCACTGATCTGGGTGTCTATTATTATTTAGTCTGGAGAAGAGGGCTAGGGCCAGGGGTATAGGGAAATCAATCCTGACCATGGTATCAAAAGGTACAATGGGCTGCCTTCCAAAGCATTGTGTATCTGTCACAATAGGCATCCAATCTCCCATTCAATAGTCACTGTTTGGGGACAGCTTCACACCCACAACCACATAAGTAGTCCTGGTTGAGCTCAGGAGCTCATTAACAAAGCTAAACAAAAGAAACGTAGTGGGAGGGAGACATTTGGGGATAAAGAACTCGATGGGAGTAGGAAAGGAATAAGAGAGAGTGGGAGAGGTAACTATGACCACAGTGTACTATATATGTGTACGAAATTATCCAAGAGTAAATTAATAAAAAATAAGGAAGTCAAACGGATGAGTCATTGAACTAAACTCACTCTGCAGGTAACATGAGAAAAAATAAGAAAGAAACGGAAATCAAGCAATTAGAAAGTAATGAAGGATTCACAAAGACCCCCCAAGTGACCAAACAGTAGGGGAAGCTGGAGACTTATAATTACATGTGTGAGTCCTCTGTGGCAGGCAGGTTCCCTGCCCCTGGCTCTCCTCCTCCTTACTGTGTTCTCGGACACAGTGGGGCCAGAGGCACACCCTTTGGGGAAATGGTCTCTGCTACCCCACATTTTAGGCAGTATGCCCATCATTTGTGGCTTTCTACAGAAAGAACTTGGGATGGAAGAACAGAAGCGAATGCTGGGAAGCCATCGCTCCATTACACAGCAGGGAAAGCAGAGGCCCGAAGAGTGATTCTGTGCAGATGCAGTGGGAGATTTGAGACATGTGGGACCTGCACTAGTTTTTTTTTTTTTTCTTTTTAATTAACAAGGGGAAAAGTTGATGCTGGGAAAGGCAGAGCTTGAACTTCTGCCTTAAAAATATTGCCTGTTGGAATTAACATGGAAACCCTCTCAAACGAAGCTGTTTCTTCTGTTCCACACACTGAAAGTCAACTTTCTACTGACAGGATCAAGGTTGGGATATATGTACTTGAAAGAGCCAGAATCTGTGGTGTACAATGTTCACAGGCTGGTCAGGGCCTGGCAGCCTTTGAATAGACCTTGCTTGAAAGGTGGAAAGAGGTTTTCCCTGCAGCACTGGTTTCCAAGCCAGTAGGATCGTATCTCTGAAGGTCAAGAAACAGCTATCACCCAGCCTGTCTGTATTGCCTTAGGTATTTTCAAGTCTGGAAACGTCACAGATTGTCCTTGGGTGGTGGGCTTTAGGATATCATCACAATCATCCTTTTTCCTTGCCCCCCCTTTTCTCTCCCTCCTCTCTTTATCCCTCCTGGACATCTCGGCTGATGAGGCCCCCTGCTCCATCTCTCTGTGTCCCTGTCCCTGTCCCATGCAGTTGGCCAGACCCTTTAAACACAGATTCAGGCTGCTCAGCTCCAAAACTCTCCAGATTCCTTCCTAAGTTGAGAGAGAAAGCCACACCCTTCAGAACTGCCAGAAGGAGCCGGAAAACCAGGCCACCAGTCCACTTCTCCTTTCCGCTCAGCTCTCTTTATTCACACCTCCCATGCACTGGTCTTCTTGGTGTTCAGCCTCTGCCCACCAACGCTGGCGGACGCTGCTACTCCCTCTGACCCAGTCAATCCTCCTCAGCTCTCCACAGGACTGAGGCCTCTTGATCTTTTTGTCTCTCAGCTCCAGAGGCCTCGGAGAAGGTGCCTCTGAGCACCAGCCAAGGGCCTTTCTAGGGCTTTCTAGGGCTTGTCAGTACTTCAGTATTTTCTTCAGAACCCCCATCAGTGTATTATCATGTTGTATTTATTTTGCTTGTTTCTTTCTAGACTTTTCTTTCTTCTTGAGTGTAAGGAAGGACTGGAGCTGTCACTCAAGTTTTGAGATTTGTCACTATAGTTTCGACTCCTAGAACTGTTTTTGTCCAGGATTAGAGGTCAGGGAATGTTTGTGGCAGGAAGGCAGGCCAGAAGGAAGGGAGGGAAGAGAAAGCACATTAGTGACTCTTCTTATTGCTGTGATCAGATAGTGACAACGAGCCACTCAAGGGAGAATTTCTTTTGTCACATGGCTTGAGGACACAGTTAGTCCCGTAGGGGAAGGCTTGGTACCAGGAGGGGCTTGTGGCTGTGATGGCAGGAGCTTGCTTACATGTAGGCAGGTCAGAAAGACCACGGGAATTGTGGGCACTCATGTGGCTTTCTCCTGTTCCTCTTTTTATTCCTGGAAAGGCTTCAAGCTAAGTCTCTCTTTAAACAGCCCCACAGACACACTCAGAGGTATGTTTCCTAACTGATGTTGAGTCCTGTCAAGCTGGCAACTGAGAACACCCATCACAGAAGGGATAGAGGAAAGAGGAAATCTCTTGAATCTGTAGATATTCTAGATGGTTTGGGCCACAAGAGAGTGATACTTACAAGTCTTAACTGTGGACTTTAAGACCCCAGAGCAGCAATATTTTGCAGCAAGCAAAATACTCGAGGAACCACCACACTATAGGCTGTCCACTGTATTGCCTATATGTAGGGTCTGCAGAGGCCAAGAGAGGAGAGACTGGCCAGCAGGTGAGAACTCTCAGTTCAGACATGTGTGGGCCTGTTCCTACCTGGGAAATGTCTGATGCCAGCACTGGCCATTGCCTGAACTGCTGCAGGAGAAGGGTTTCCTTCAGGTAACAGATTTAGAGACAGAGCCCGGGTACTAGATGTGGGGCCTGAGGAAAGAGCAACTCCAAGACATCTTGGGTCTTCTGACTCACTGGCAGGAGCTGGTCGTGGGTTGGTACTTAAACATATCTGCCACATGACAAATGATGGCATGGGATGGGGGAAGCTTGCTCCGAGGAGGTGAGATGACAATAAATGGCCTTTGGCATCCCTGAGAGCATCCCCATGGGTAGACACAAGTTACAGAAATGTAATCCGTCATCCACCAGGGGGAGGCTGTGAAGAAGACGCTACCACAGACTCAAGTTTTGGAAGGAGAGTGAGGATGGTGTGTGTGTGTGTGTGTGTGTGTGTGTGTGTGTGTGTGTGTGTGTGTGCCTGGCCAGCCTCAGGTTCGATGACACCCAGACCAGGTTCCCTTCCTGCTGCTACCAAGTGGACTCTCAGAAGCCTCCGGGAGGGGGTTCAGCCCATCATGGAAAAGTCAGTTCCCTGGGGCTCTTACTTATAACTTTGTTTGCAGATAGGGAGCCTTTTCCGCCTCGCTCCTCATCCCGAGCCTTTCTGCCTGTAACAATCACATTATTTAATTTAGACGAGTGAAGTTACCTTGGATCAATTATACTTATTTTTCCTGTGTAATTTCCAAAGCTTAATATCTGCATTCGGGCCCAGCCTGGGGGACAGCTTGTCTAGCAGAGTCCTAAACGATTTCAGCCTTTAATTCAATTGTACTTCTACCATGGCCTGAGCAGCAAGCATAATTCTTTTATCCCTAAGATGTCTCATTAGCAATAATCTAATAGCTCACATTAAAATATAGGTCACTGAGGTGGGCTGCTGATAGAAAACTTGTCATAACTTTGAAGGCTGGACAGTGGCTTTAGTGGGACTGGGTCCCCCCCAATGCAGTCACACCCCTGCTTCAGGCTTAATGCTGAAGCAATTGATTCAACAAAACAGTTTACTTTCTGCAGTTCAAGGTTGAGAAGTAACTTTGGCCCAGAAATGAGTTGATGTCTACAATGATGGGTGGGATGAAGTAGAGGGCAACATTTCTTGTCAACATAACATAATAAGAAAGTTCTTTGGCCACAGACATTGGCTGGAATTTCATTCCAGTCGTGACAGGAGCACACATGATCTCCAGGGGCACAGCTTGCTTTCCCTGGCCTCAGTTTTTATACTCATAAAAGGGAATGATGGTGAAGTCAGGTGCCATGGCACCTAGACTCTGGTACTCCGTGTTCCCACTTGTCCTGGAGTGCTCTTGGTGTTTTCTTCCCAATCAATTTGCTTTCCCTAATCAAACCCATTTGTTTAAAGAAAGGAAATTCACATATCAACTTGGCAAAATCTCAAGAACATTTCCAGAAGGATTCATGCAGAATGATAGCGTTTACATAAACTTCCAACACATTTGAAGTGATGCTTTCTATTGTTTAGACAGGCAAAAGGGATTCATGCCATCAGAGGTCAAAGTAAAGGTTACCTTTGGGCAGAAGTGAGGGGATGCTCGTTGGAAGCGTTGACAGGGTAACTTTTGTAAGGTTGCTTATTTCTTTTTAGTGTCCTTTTAGTAGTTAAATGGGTATATTTACTAGTTGAAAAGTTAATTGGCAAGTAGTTCAGTTTTCTTTGAGTATAAAGTCATATACACTCATACATCTATATAATATAGAACTTTAGGGCAACTCACATATTTTAGGTATGTATATGCATATGTATATCTAATGATACATGGTAAGTATATTATGTACATCCATGTATGATGTATATTGCACAAATATAGATACATTACATGTATTTAACATGTGGTAAATCTGCACAAACATTTATGCACAGTAGCCTTGGTATCAGGCCACAGAGGATCTACCTGCAGTGCCTGTGTCCTTGGAGGCTACATATCCACTCCTGAGGACAGCTCTTAGGTCATCTCCTAAGATCCCAGACCCTTCACCTCCTCCTTCTCCCCACTTTTCCCATAGAAACGTGTGTTCTAATACGATGCTGGGACAGTGTTAGAACTGATATTAACTAACCACCTCGCCCCATTGAGGCAATGGGACTTGCTGATCTCCTCATAGAGAAGTGTGAACTATGGATGACCTCTCAGTACAGGCCACAATGGCCTATGATGAGACACCGTGATTCCGTTATCACTGAGAAATCAGCCTAATCTGGACCCTCCTCCACCTGCAGCTGTCAAGACTCTGCTTGGACCTATAAACACTTCTTCTGAGTCTCCACCCTTTACAGCCAGCCCACCTGGTGTAATGAGTGGCTGATGAGTGTCACATGAGGACAGGGGTGGGTGGGGTGGGGATCTCATTTCAAGTGTCAGGGGACAAAAATCTGAAGTCTTAGAGTCATGACTAACCTAGAGTGGATATACAACCTGGGGTGGGGTGAAATGTGTGTGGGTTCTTTTTCTTAGATCTCTTGGAGGAGGAGGATGCAGCAGAGGGAAATGGAGAGGAGAGGATGTCTTCAAATGCCAAAGTCTTGGCAAGTGGGAACTGCCCAGGACGGAAGAGAAGGGTATAAAGAGGATAGCATTTGGGGTAGGTTCTAAGGACAGTGGAAGAGATGGACCTAAGAGCCTGGGAAGATCTTGTGAACCTTGAAAACGAAGAGAGATAGAGAAGGCAGTGGCTGACAGGTAGATGTTATTTGTGTTCAGAAATGCATCAGCCTCAAGGTTACTAGCCAAAAAATTTGAGCAGGCTGAGAATGAAAGAATGGAGAACTTGGACAGAAAGGGCCACCAAGTTGCTGGGCCCCTGGTGAAGAGTATATGCCCTGGACTCCCAGTCCCACTCTAGCCCCGCAACCCAAGACAAGGCACTTTTGGCCCCACTATTTAATCTGTGAAATGGATTTAATGCCAATAGTGAACGTTATGTGAAGCAGACTCAGCACAGTGCCTAGTCACTTTGTCCAATGGATGAAGAAGTACCACATCGCTCACTGGGATCCGTTGTGTGTTTAGTATTCATTCAGCATTTAAGCCTCATGGCTACTCAATGAGATAGATTCCATCATGATCTTGTTTCAGAATTGAGAAACCGAGTTACCCAGCAGCCCCAGGGTAAGTGGGTGCCCAGGTTTAATCCCATGTTCCTAATAGGAAGGTCGAGAGCTCCTATGCTGGCTTGTTATGTCAAGGAAGGCAGGAGGCCAGGGCTTCTGGTTTTTACAAACGTGTAGACTCCTGGCCTCAGCTGCAGGCTCACTCAACCCAGTGGTCTAGAACAAAGCCCAGGAGTCTGCTAGAATGGTAAGATCTTGAGAAGTGGCAAATAGGCAGCCATGGTGAGCCTTGAAACCGTAAGTCCTACTGGTATCACAGAGCCTAAAACTCCATGATAGGTGCCATCATACCCCTTTTACAGGTGGGGAAACCGAGATTCAGAATCTGAAGGTCACCCAACACACAATGATATGAGGCTCTGAAGTCAGCTTTTAGTTCTAACTCCAAAAGCTGCACTCTTGGCTGTAACAGCAGCCCACGGTTTCTATCTCATTCTGGTCATGAGGGTTGAAGCTAGGTAGGTCTAACTTAAAATTCTCGGGGAAAAAGCTTCTCCTCCAATAGATTTAGGGGAAGCATTGAGATATATATATATATATATATATATATATATATATATATATATATGCTATTTTAAGTGCTTTGTGCTTATTTACTCACTAATCCTCTCAACAGTTCCATGAGGTAAGTCACCACCACCTCCACCCCTCCTCACCATCTCCACTACCACCACCTCCTCCTCCTCCTCCTCCTCCTCCTCCTCCTCCTCCTCCTCCTCCTCCTCCACCACTACCTCCACCACTACCACACCACCACCACCACCTCCATCTCCACCACCATCACCAGCAGTAGCAGTGGCATCATCATCATCATCATCATACACACTTTTAGGATGAGGAAACTGAGATATGGGCTAACAAAGGAACTCAGGCACTTAGTATTGGGATAGTATTAAAACTCAGGTCACATTGCTCCTAGGCATGCACTTCAGCCCCTGCACAATTCAGCGTCTCCCACAAAGCCCCACACAGTGTTTAAAATGCTTTGTACACTAAATAAAATGGTGACATGTCCTCTATTTTCAGATGAGATGATCAAACACTCTGGAGAGGTTGACTCTTTCCAAACTGACCTCAGATTCAATGCAATCACTGTTGACCTGCGATGACCCCCCTCCCCACCCACCCAAGGCACTTCCAATGAAGAAGGACTGGAGGATTGTTTTTCTCTAGATAAAAATATAAAGTAATGGTTATTAAGCAAGGGCGGTATTTGGTGCTTACAAACAGATAAATAGATCAGTAGAGCAGAAGAGAGAGCCCGGAAGAAGCCCAACCACAGAAGGAAAGTGTTTAAGACAGAGAATTCTTTGCTAATCAAAGCAGAGAAGAAACTACTCGATGGTTCTACCAAAAATAATGAAGTGACATTCCTACCCCACACCTTCTACAAGTGAACTCCCATGGAGTGGATGAAAGACATGACTATGAAGGACTCAAACTGTCACATACTGAAATATAACAAAGGAAAATGTCAGCAAGGGAAGAACTTCTCAAAGTACACAAAGACACATTAACTGTAAGAAAAGATTGATACATTTAATGATAGTAAAACCAATACTTGCTATCAAGTCATGAGTAGAGCACAACCAAATAAAGATGCTTTCATGTAACACATGATGAGCAGGCAGCATACTTCACAAGACCCTGTGAATTAAGAACAGAGAGTCAATAGACAATTGGGTACATGTGCCATGATTCTCCAGAAGAAAAAAAAAACAACACAAAGGACCCACAGGCATGTATGATGAACCGTCAGAGAAGTGCAAACTAACCACAGTAACATACCATCTCACCCTCTGGTCCCCAAGAGTCAACAGCCCAGATGTCAGCAAGGGAAGAGCTGAGGCTGCTGGAGAGAGCTGTAGGTGGCTCCGTCACTTAGAGAACAGTGTATCATTACTTCGTGAAGCTGAGCATAACCTAGAAAACAACAATTCACTTTCAAGAACACTCCCTGGAGAAATTCTTGTAAATGTGGATGAGAGACACGTAAACACGTTTATGTGGGTTGTTTGAAATTCATGCACTCTTCCCAACATTCCCATGCACACATATAAACCCTGGAAACAATCCTAAGCTCCATGTTTTATTTATTATAAATAAATAAATTGTGGTCATTATTTAACAGACTAAATGTATACAGCAATGAAAATTAGAAAACTATGGCAAATGCCATCATTCTGGATGAATCTAAAAAAGTATTATTATGAACTATGATAAAACCAAACAATGCACTATTTGGGAATAAATTCAGGGCTGGTAATACCATGAAGGAAAAGGTAGGGACAATGGTTTCTAAGTTCAGGACAGTGGTTACTATATGTGCAGGAACACATACCGGGAGGAGATGGGCTTGCGGGACATGGGATGTGCTACTTACCTGGGAGGACTGAATGGAGTCTTGCATATTCATATAATAATTATTATAAACTGTGAACTACTCACAACATTTTTATGGTTTTTTATGCTCAATGAATTTCACACTCAATCAAGAATGGGACATTTACACTGTTTCTGAGAAGCGAGTCCATGCTGCAGACGGTTAGTTATGGAATACCTGTCTGTACAACTTGCATGATGGTTTCTGAGCTTCCATCTGCTTTGATACTCCCGGATGGATAAAGCTCCAGTGCCAAGCTGACCATAGCCCTCTGCCCTGGAGAGAGCCAGGAGCCAGGTGTAAGCCCTCTGTCTTCTAACCCGCGTGACCATGGTAAGGCCATCTGAGCGTGTGTCTGGGAAATCTCTTCCTTCTGGGAGACTGCACCGTGTGTTCTGGATATACCTTTCCCATTCTCTTTCCTGGATCTTCTCTTGCTATATGTGTTTTTTTTTCTTCTTCTCATGGTCTGTCTCATCTCCTTGATGGCCTTGGCTACAGTGGCAGTGCCCAATCAGGCCTCAGATACCTTTCTGCTTTACCACCTGCCATTCTTGCTCTCCTCACGTCTGGAACATCTGTCCCTTATTGATGCAGGGGCTGTAGGCCTTTCCCAGAGGAGTATAAGCAAGTTCCATTGGTTAGGGAAGAATTTTAAATTTTGTCCCAAATAAGACAGGAGCCATTGGAGGAAGAGAGTGAGGGTAATGAGGCATGAACATATTGCCAAAACGTCTTCCTGGCAGTTCTAGAGGACTCAAGTCACAGAGAACTGGAGAGAAGCAGGGGAGGCCACCTGGAGACTGTCACAGCCAGCCTGGCAGGAGATGATATGGCTTGGAATAGGAAAGTCACTTCCGATGTGCAGAGATGGGACACGGTTTAGAGTCCACAGAAGCTGTACAGGGTTAGAGACGAGAGCAAGAAGAGTGTAGGCTGACTCCAAGCTCAGTGGTTTGAGGAGCCAGAAAGAGGGAGACATTGTAACCTAGGCTGAGGGCAACTGTGGGAGGGGAAGCTTATGTGTAAGTTAGGGATGGGGCACCAGGGGCTCTGATTTGCTCATGGCCAGTTCCATGCTTCTGGTTTTTCAAGTGGAGCTGCCTAGACTGTAGTGGAAGCCAGAGTGCTGGAACCAGAGCAGAGGTCCAGGTAGAGGGCGGAAATGTGCGGGTCAACCAGAGCAGAGGTCCAGGTAGAGGGTATAAATGTGGGGGTCAACCAGAGCAGAGGTCCAGGTAGAGGGCGGAAATGTGGGGATCAACCAGAGCAGAGGTCCAGGTAGAGGGCGGAAATGTGGGGGTCAACCAGAGCAGAGGTCCAGGTAGAGGGCGGAAATGTGGGGATCAACCAGAGCAGAGGTCCAGGTAGAGGGCGGAAATGTGGGGGTCAACCAGAGCAGAGGTCCAGGTAGAGGGTATAAATGTGGGGGTCAACCAGAGCAGAGGTCCAGGTAGAGGGCGGAAATGTGGGGATCAACCAGAGCAGAGGTCCAGGTAGAGGGTATAAATGTGGGGATCAACCAGAGCAGAGGTCCAGGTAGAGGGCGGAAATGTGGGGGTCAACCAGGGACAGTTGCTCTCTAATACCAGTGACTGTAGAGGGTCAACTGGGCTTCAAGAAGACACCAAGAACTGAGACGTAACTTCCTAGATAAGAAGCTTCAGAAACCTCAAGGGGTTTTAGTGGGAAGTACCCTGGTGGAGACTGATTTCAACTCATGTGGGTTTTGTTTTGAGGAGACTTGTTAGGCTATTTGTATTTAGAACACAACTTAGACCAATGACCAATAACCCTGGGCAGACCAGCTTCAATGAAAGAGATTTAATATCCTAATAGAGAAGGGAAAAGGAGAGAGAGGAGAGATGGGGGAGGAGGGACAGGGAAAGAAGTGGGGAGAGAAGGGGCAGAGGCAGAGAAGGAGGGAGGGAGGGAGGGAGGGAGTGAGGGAGGGAGAGAGAGAAAAATGTACAGGTAGACTTCCCTTTCTCTTTTGCCTTAATTGCTCCTATGATGCCTTGGAGGTATAGACTGTGGAAGAGCCCTCGGGACTCAGCTACTTGGATTCTAGATGCACTCCAGCCCAACCTCTGTTTGTCAAGGCCTGGTGTCTGCAGGGAGATGACCAAAGATGGACTCACAGGACCAGCTATCACTTTGCATCCCATGGCCTGTGTCACCAAGTGCCATGGTAAGTGGAAGTGACGCCTCCCCAGAGACCATGTTAGCTCTGATAATACTCCAGCCTCCTGCCCACCGCTTGCCCTCAGGCTACCCAGTGGGGCAGGATGCAGAGCACAAGAGAAGCCACATGGCCCCAATGGCCCTTAGAACTATGAGCAGGGAGTCTGGGCCGGACATGAAGGAGACGCCTTCTCCTTCAGGCCAGCTGTGTCCCCCAGATGTCTTGGAAGCCACAGGGGGAACTCGGAGGACTTGCCAATAAGCCTTCTGGTACTGTCCATGTAGTTAGAGGAATGCTTCTCTCCACCCCTGCAACAGACACTTCCAGGGTCCTGCCCATCCTCCTTGTCACTCACTGTGTTCTCAGTGCAGACCCCGCCCTGATGCTCCCTGTTGCCAGGACCTGGGGCTCTGCTGAGACCCTTCTCTGGCAGCAGACACATGCTTATCTTAGGTCAGTCTGGAAGCACTGGGGAATCAGTACTTGGGAACTGTTTTCATGGGTAAAACCTCCTAGCTTTCTCCTTGGGGGTGCAGCTCCAAGGTGTATACTGTGCCTCTGAGGTCCCAGCAGGACGACACCAGTAGCCCATGCCATGAGCTGCTCTTTAAGCCACCTTCTCACATCCTTTCCTGTCAGGCTTGCTCAACTCTCTAAAGGGTTCCCATGAGTTCCCTCTTGCACGTACTCTGACTTTTGTTTCAAATTCTGCTTCTGGATGACTCCAACATAAACTAATCCCAACCAAGGAACAAGCTCTCTTCTGCTTCTGTCTGGTGTGAGTTTCTGCAGTAGCAGGTTGTGTCAGACGCCATCTTTATCCTGGATAGGGAAGTTATACAAGTAACTACACCAGACAAATGCACAAAGCCCATATGAAAAGGAGATCTGACTCTTGTGAGCACTGCTTGTTAGGGAAGGTTTGGAATTGGAGGTGCCTTTGGAGGTATTGGAGGGTGAACAGGAATTCCCCAAACAGACAAAAGGATGGAAAGAGCATATTAAAAATGCAGCAGGACATAAAACCATAATATTAGTTCTTTGGTATCACCTATGTTGCTAGAGAAGAAAATATATTTTGAAGATTTATTTTTACTTTTTGTGTATGAGTGTTTTGCCTACATGTATGTCTAAGCATCGTACACACACCTGGTACCTGTGGAGGCTGGAAGAGGAAATGGCAGTTGCAGATCGTTGTGAGCTGCTGTGTGGGTGCTGGGAACCGAACCCAAGTCCTCTTCACGAGCAGCAAGTACTTACAACCGCTGAGCAATCTCTCCAGGTCTAGCAAGCATATTTCGAAGGAGGAGAAAAGGCTTGGGGAAAGTAAGGAGAGAATTAATGACCAAAAGTATGGTTACATGGACAAGCAGAATTTTGTTTGCGCCACAGATGCTGTTTGTGCATCACCTTGAAGAGACAGGAGGACCTTTTGAAATTGTGTTATCTTTTTCTGATTGCCCAAGTATCAAATGCTCATTGTAGAAAAGTGGGCGGATAGATACCAAGTGGCAGAAAGGAGAAAATGAGATTATTTTAAATCTATGGTTCATTCAGTCATACTGGTACATCTCAGTGGGATTTCAGGTGAGGTGTTGGAATTGAGTTTCAAGAATTTCTCTGGCAGCTGGGTATGATTGTATGGCTAGAAAGACAGGGAAATAAGTGAGCAGGAAGGAGTGATGGGAATCCTCTGGGGCTATAGAAGGATTGTCAGGGCTTCATAGGTATTCAGGAATGAAAGTATCAGGGTTTGATGACCAGCTAGACAGGCATGGAGCAGAGGAGAACATGTCAGATCAGCTGAAGGGATTCCGGTGTCTTTATCCATCATAGGTAGAGAGACAAGAAAATGGGGACCAGGAGATCTGGATTTCCCTTTCATCTCTGATACCTCCCACATGTGGGACCTCAGACAGGTCTCTTGAACCTTGGATTATGTGTGTTCCTTCCTCACAGACTTGTCACAGAGGACCAGAGATGATCACCCTTGATGACAGGGAACCCGTAGTCTTCAGTTCTCATCCTGAAACCTCAGGTCCACCCTTTGCCTAATCTCCTGTTTCATGTCATCAGTCCCCAAGAGGTCAAGGTGAAGCTAGCACCCTCTGGGTTTCCCTTCCTCTCCTCTCTGCATCCTCCCCACAGGATACCTGTGTTGCTGGCCCTGTATGTGAAAATTCTCTAAAAATCCCCGTGTATCGGCTGTACCTTTACTCACCCATTCACTCATTTTGTGTACCAGTATGTATCTAGTGAGTTGCAGGTGCCAGAGACACAGAGGTGAATGGGGTAGACAATGCTTTTGCTCTTCTGGAGCTCAACTGCCATTCAAGGAGAGATGAGATTAATTAGTTAATTAATCAGTTAGGTCAGTGATCTGATGGACGGGGGCGAATTTTTAGATTCAAGAGTCTGAGAAGGAATCTCCGCACTAAGACCTGACTAACTCAGATGGAAACAAGAGCAAATGGAAAGGCCCTGGGGTAGCTTTGCGCTGGGAATGTTGAAAGCCTGGAGAGATCAGTGTGACTAAGCTTATTTAATGTCTTCCCATGCTGCGTAAGTGTCATCCTGACTTTCCTGCCTGCTGCCTTTACTGATTTGGCTTCACCAAGTTCCTCTTCTCCAGTGATCACAACCCGGATGGCAGTTCTTTACACATTGGACTGGGAACTCCCGGGTGTCAGGGATTGTCTCCATGGCTCTCCTAGCTGGGTCGATTCAGACACAAGTACAAGTTGGTTCAATAAACTCTGAGGTCCAAAAATCTAACCCTTAAACACTACAGAAGATACTGTTCAGATGGTAGCCATGCTCTTTCCAGCCATTCTCTTAT
Organism: Peromyscus eremicus; assembly: GCF_949786415.1. NCBI lineage: Eukaryota > Metazoa > Chordata > Mammalia > Rodentia > Cricetidae > Peromyscus > Peromyscus eremicus. Next base: position 134,238,949 of record NC_081420.1, read on the forward strand.
TTTGCTTTACCCACACCAGCCCATACCACACCAGTCTTCTCACCCATCCTATGTGTTTATTGATCCTGTTTCCTGTTTTCTTCCTGCTTCCGGGACTGAACCAACCGGCTCCATGACGGTTGTCCCCTTGTGGGAAACTAAAAAAGGCTCCCATTGGCTCTTGGGAGGCATTTGTAAGATGGACGAGGATCAGTGCTCAGGGTCTACAGAACAGGGTCACAGCCTCCAAGGAGAACAGGGTCATAGCCTCCAAAGCCTGCTAGCCTGCTAGTCACAAACAGAGCCAGGAGTAAAATCCTGGGCCGTGACCTTTCAACAAGCTGAGCTGGCCAAAGAAAACTGCCCAAGGGCCCAGCCCTGCCCAGCCCTGCAGCCACCAGTTGCCGTGCTCATCTTGGAGCGCCAAGTTCCCATTTTGCTGGTGGAGAAAACTCTCATCAAGAAGATTAAGTGGGTGTATGACAGTGCTGGTGTAGCTGGAGTGGTGGCTGCTCCCCCTATTCTTTCCAGCCCCACTTTGACAGACATAGGACCCAGTTCTGGGAGTCCGTTGCTTGCTTCCTTTGCTCAGAGATCAGAGCCAGGTGTCTTTGGGAGCCGCGTTCGCTACTCCTGCTGAAGAGAGACACGGAAAGAGTACTTAACCAGGTCTCCACGAGTCCCCGGGAGTCGGGCTCCCGCCGCCACCTCGGAGCCCGTGGGAGCTGCGCCCCCGCCTCTGCCAGTCCGGGCCACGCTGTCAGTCTGCATTAGCGCTAACAGGCTCCAGACCGAGCGGGCTGGGCGCGGGGCTAATGCAATAGGCGCGTTACCTGGGGCACAGGCTACATTACCAGGTCGGCCTCCTCCGGGCGCGGCCAGAGCCAGCCAGCCCGAGTCCTGCTGGCCGCCCCGCGCCCGCAGAGCTCCCGGGGCCCCGCCTGAGTGCCACGCGGCGGAGCTCAGCCCGGGCTGGCGTCTGTGATCCCCGTGCCGCCCACCACGTGAGTGCGCCCTGCGCGCGGGACCGGTAAGTGTGCCGCCTTCCCCGAAGCACATCGCGAGCGGCTGCACCCGCTAGAGTGTCCCGAAGGCTCCCAGGGCTGTTGGGAGCCGTCTCCACTCCCTGGAGCAGGACGGAAGAGGCGAGTCGACTCCGGGCCCCCAACAGCCCGCAAGAAACTTGCCATTTAGGGGTGTGTCGGGGGGGGGGAGGGTGGCGCAGAGAATGACCCAGGTAGAGACGGCAGGGTCTTTAGCCCGACCCACAGGGCGGCCCGAGGAGGTCCCCACCTATGAGTTCTGTCTCAATCGGACGCACGTCACAACCTCTGTCTCCAAATTTTTCCAACTCATGTGCTCCCTTTTCTAGGAAGCCGGAGTCTGCTCAGCGCACGGATCCCAGCGTCCTGGGTTGCCCTGGGTGGTCTCAGTTAGTGCAAACAGACTGCAAGCCCTGGTGACCACTTTTTTCCCTTTCATACAAGCAGAGCTTCGGTGTGTCCCCAGTGCCTCCGAAGTCCCTCTCTCCAGCCGCACCCATGCTTCTGGCGCGAATGAACCCGCAGGTGCAGCCGGAGCTCGGCGGGGCGGACCCGCTGCCTGAGCAGCCCCTACGGCCCTGCAAAACCGCGGATCTGCTGGTGGTGAAGGAGCGCAATGGGGTCCAGTGCCTCTTGGCGTCCCAGGACGGCGACGCGCAGCCTCGGGAGACTTGGGGCAAGAAGATCGATTTCCTACTGTCCGTGGTCGGCTTCGCAGTGGACCTGGCCAACGTGTGGCGCTTCCCCTATCTCTGCTACAAGAATGGTGGTGGTGAGCGCAGGGTTGGCTGAGGCTTTAGACTTGGGTGGCTGCCTGCTCTCGTAGGAAACTGGGAAGGGAGCAAGGATATCCATGGAGGAGGAGAAGAGACACACAAACAAATTTAGTGTTCAGGAAAGAACTCTTTAGGGCGCCGGGAAATAGGATCAGAGTGCTATCCATTAGGGAAATCGAGGCAGGTCCTTGGACAGTGTTTCGCACAGGGGCTCCAGGACAGAATAGGGGGCACCTGGTTGGGTGAAGAACTCTTGAATCAATGCTGCTCCTGCAGCAAAGGGGTGTAGATCTTGAAAGGGTTCCCAAAAAGTTTGGGATGTTCCAGCCAGACATGAGATGAAGGTAATACACTGTTAGCCTTGGGGCTCATACACTAGGCCAAGTAGAATTACAGCCCTTGGATCCCCAGAGGGCTACAAGGGGAAGTGCACATAGCTTCTGTGAGATTAGGCCACTAGATTCCAAGAGCTGAGCTGGACCTTGAGGCAGGAGGCCTGGGAGACTGGAGTGTCCTCTTCAACTTTACAGGCTCTGGCTACATTGTGGAATGGGGTGCAGGTGAGCCTAGAGTAGACATCCAGCAGACAAACTCTTTTTCCCTCTTCTTAATGAACTGCCACTTTACCCATCTGCCCTGGAATGAGAGCACAGAGGTCACATACAGTTAGTTCCGTGGAAGCAGCCTCAAGCTCCGTCCTGGAGGGTTTGGAGCCTAAGATGCCCAAGCCACCCCAGTCCCACCACCTTTATGGAGATGTAAGCTCAGGAGTGCCCTGCATAGGGACATGAGCTTCTAGAGGAATACATTGGGCCACCCCTGATACTACAAGACAAGTCTGACTTGGAATTTAAGGGAAGTCAGTTAGAGGCAGGGTGAGAATTTACAGGGGGTTGCTGGGGGAGCTTGTGACTTTGTCCCCCAGAGTGGAAGATGCATAGCTCTTTGTCTCTGGACACTTGCTTTGGGATAAGCAATACCCAGTATTTGTAAAGAGGGTGTGGTCACCAAAGAGAACAGGTGGCCCCAAGTTGATCCTGTTGCATATAGAAGCATCAGCTCTCACTGAGAAAGCGAGTCAAAACTAGAGCCAACTGATGAGCAGCCACGTGTTCCCTTCCTGACATGGGTCTGTCTGTCACCATTAGGTACTCCAGATAAGTCAGCTGGGACAAAAGTCCCAAGTGTCAAGAAATGTTGCTTCCTGGTCTCTGGTGGCCCTTGCTACTACTCTTCTGGCTCAGTACTCTGACCCACAGATGCTGGTGAGGGAGAGAGAGAAAGCTAAGAAAGAGGAATACAACCTGAAGGTGAAACTTTTCCATGCTTGGTGGCTGCAGATCCGCCGGGGACTCTGGGCAGATTTGAGCTTTCTGGCCCTTAGGGACCAATGGTAGCAACAACAAAAAAGGTAGATTTTCTATATTTGCAGCAAGCAGGGAGATGAAGAGTAAATGACAAATTGGGAGCCCTTAGGACAAGTCACATGTCCTTAGTGACCGTCTGAGGCTGCTTGCCCCTAGACACCAGACACTCTGTCATCAATCAACAATATTTCTCTGGGTTAGCTCAGTGTAGGGCATAACACTAGGCTCCACAGGCGTCACCTGGATGTATAAGCCACCATTCCGCCTGCTGGGAGCATTGATTCCCAGAAGTCCTCGTTGCCGTGCTGTGATCCGTCCTATCTATTGTTATATGCCCACTGAAACTAAGCAACACAGATGGTCAACCCGACATATGAACTAAATAGATATTCCAGGGTTCTCATTGACACTATGTCCGTGTGGCCACTGTCGTGTTGCAGAGAGAACACCTGCTGTGTGCTGGATGATAGATTGGGGTCCTAGGGACAAAGTACAACAAATTTGTCACAGATGTAAAGTTTTCATTGAAATTGACAGAAGTTCCCTTTCCTGGGTATCCTGATCATGGAGTGGCCTATCCTGAGTTGTTCCACAATTTATCTTTTGTGGACCAGTTTTCCAAGCAGGCTAGGGAAAGCTGAGGTCCGTACTCTGGGTTTTTAATCTTCAATAAGGCTCAAATCCTAGGAATGAAGTAGAAGGTTCCTACACACTTGTGTTGAACAAATACATTCATAAAATAACCCAAGCTCTCAGAGATTCATTGCCAATTTCACAAACCATGACAGAAACACAATGTTGGAGATGTTGTGTGTGTGGCAGGGGGCCGTAGCCTAGACATCAGGAGTCTTGGCTGGGAAGTTATAGGCTCCAGTTTCTAACATGTAAGACTTTGGGCAACTCTCCGGGCCTTTGTTTCCTCCTCTGTCCAATAATCTTGTTCACCTAAGGACGGCCAAGGACTAAATGCACTAGTGCATGTGGTGAGCCAGTGTAGCATATGGCGTAGAGAGGGTGGCTTCTGCTTTTATCAGTGTCATTGGGATGCCATAGGAAAGAGATCAGGGAGTGACTGGTGCCATAGAGGTTTAAGGAGGTGCTGCTGAGCAGTGACTCAGGGGAAGTGAGTTCTGGTTGGAACTCAGCTGCTCTGGGCAGAGAGGGCTTGGAAAAACAGTATTTTAGCATCCACCTGGGACAGGCTCCTCAGAAGAGCAACTTCAGCTGGCTAGAGGGCAAGCCAGGAAAGATAAGGCTGAGAGGCAAGTTGGGGCTGGGCTGGAGAAGCCTTGGGTGCTAGGCTGAGGGGGAAGGGCCGCTACACCAGTGAATTTCCATCGCTGGTTAGGAGGTTGGCAGTTGGTCTGGGGATGGGTAGTAGAGCCCTTGGTCTGGAAGAACAGAGCAGTCTGATATTTAGTACTCCCGTCCCTGCTTCCGGGGATGGTCAGCTGCCCCCGCAGGCAGGCCTTGATCTCCCCTGAGACCCCTTACTGTTCTTTGTGGGCCCATTCTCCTTCAGTAATTCTAAATTCAGCTCCAGGGATGGGCAAGTTTGAATCCCAATCCTGCCACTCACTGTGACCTCAGACATCAAAATTTCTGTTATGAAGTGGCACAATCTTAGACGATCTCCACAATCCATTGCTCCCCAGTGCCCCAACTACAGATGGACACAAACCAGGCCTCATCATCCTGTCCTTTAGCAGCAGCCTGGCCCTGGGTCTTTGTGCTCTCTGGTGCCAGTGTTAACATAGAACTCTCCAAGTCTGAGTGTTTATACTGGCCTAGACTGGAGAATGTTTTGAACTGATGAAGGTTCCAATAGTTTATGCCCCTGGCTAATATTTTATGAATGAATTACTGTCAAAGATCAGCTTGTCTGAACATCTTCCTGAAGACCAGCTGCTGCGGTGACAGGATGTGAGTTCCAGATTGCTCCCTTTGAACCCAAGATTGGGTCTGTGCTGGTTTCTGGGAAGGAACAAATGTGTAGGTGAATGAGTACTCATTTCTGGAGGTGGCCTCTGTAGATTATCCTCTGCACATGACATTCTACATTGGATCTTGTGGCGGCGGTGGAGTTTTGGGTTTGAACATGCCCAGCTTTGAATCAGAGTCTGATATTTGCTAGAGAAGTGGCCTTGGACAAGCCATATGGTGTCTCTAAGCCTCAGTTTCCTTGTTCAAAAAAGAAAGGGGGTAATTTTAGCCCTCTCTACAGGGCCAGATAACATCAGACAATATAGATAAAGTACTTGGGATAAGGTCACGTAACAGGGGCTCAGTAGAAATGCTACCATTTTGATATTTTTGATGATACTGGTTACACACTGAACATAGGTGCAGGATGAAGTCTTAATTCTGAAACAAGTAGATTTTATTCTGAAAAGAAATTGATGGAGGAGATGAGGTCAAAGAGAACTCCTTAAGCCTGGGGCCATATTGTGGCAGCTTTAGTAGGCAAAAGTTGGGCTTTGTCCATGTCCAGACCGACTATAGTGTGCCATTATAGATTGCCCACGTGGACTGTGGGCTTAGCATTCCTGCATGGGGTCCCATGAGATGCTAGGATTCTAAGTTCCCAGTATACTTCCCTCACTGCCCAAATGCCTAGGATCCTCAATACTACTAATAAGAGTGGTGCTTATATAGACATCAGGGATTTACCAACTTGATACCTTCATGTCTAGCTTGGATACAGGGCCATCCACATATGGATCTTGATAGTGTGACACTTAATATTTAGCTCAGATGCACAAGGAGCCAAGCAGCATGATACTTGATCAGTGGAGTCTGCACTCCCCTCCCCTTCGAAGGAGTAAGGTACTGATCTGGGCTTATTATCATCCAACAGCCCACTCACTACTCGGAGCTAGCCAGAAGGAGCTGAAGGGCTGTTCCCAACCAAGTGGGGTCTAATGGAGAAAAATGCTGTATCTTGCCCTGTAGTCTCAAACCCAATTGCCTAAGTGAGGATTAAATTCTAGGACCAGTGGGGAAAGGCCCAGGGCTTTCATTAGTGGCACCCTCCAGGTGATTCATAGCAGAGACCTGTTTATTCAGCAGAAATCCATTGGCTAATGCCAACCCCTAGTACAGAGATGTTTGGAAGACAATCCCTGCCTCTAAGGAGTTGTAGTCCACTGTAGATAGTCTAGAAGTTCATGATGTGTTATACTACATTCCAAATGGGGACGGTGAGGTCCTGCTCAGTTCTTTGTGGGTCACATTTCCTGTAGTAATACAGTTCTGAGCATCCCAAACGTTTTCTGAGTTATTTGTCTTAAAGAGACTGGAATGGAGGAGATGGGAACCAGAATCCACAAAGACAGGTCAAGTTTGGGTGTGCCAGTGCAAAGATAGGTGCTGCATGAAAAAAAGTAGCCCCCAAACTTGTCTCCCTAAATCCCACCCACACTACCTCTGAGAGGAGCTGACTCATTCTGCCAGGGTGGCGTGAGTCTTGTAAGGAGCTGTGCTTGGGTATCAAGGCTCAGGTAAGAGGTCATCTTGAGCCAACACAAAAGTGAGAGAGGAATTGTCCCTCCACCCATCCATGCCACCCATCATGGCTCTGGGTTTTCCTGGGCAAATGACCCCATGCACGTTAAATAATGTGCAAGGCCTTGTTGCCTATAGGGGCCTGGGAACAGAACTCAGACACAGGACAGAAGAGCTCACCAGCATATACCAGAGGCTTCTTATGTGGCCAACGGGGCTGAAAATGAGAAGGAGCCAAAGGCCTTGGCCAGCAGAGTTCAATCTAGAGTTCTAAGAGCTGAGAATTCCAAATTTGGAGCTTTTACCAGAACTATTGCAAAGGTCTCTTGTCAAAGAAGGAAGAAGATGTGTTTTAATGAGGAGTTGTGCCTGCAGTTGTTATTTTGAGCTATGTCTACAAGAGGACTGTGTCCCAGTCTTGCAAGAGTTCGGGTAGCTTGCTGAACTTAGACACTAGTCCCTGAGATGCTAGAGGGGGCCAAATCTGGCTATTTTAGGTATTGGCCTAGGCATTGTTGGGCCTGATGGGAGCCTGAGGCAGTGACAGCCCACAGCTGAGCTGCAGGCATCCAGGAAGCTGCTCTTTGCGTGTTTACTCCTTGAACACACCAGAGTTTGGCCAGAATGCTGAGGGAATTCTGTCCTCAGGAGATTGGTCTAGATGACCTTCCTCTCTGGTTGTAGCTTCCAGGGACCACACTCTCTACACCTCATCCTGGTTCCTCAGACTTGGGCCATCACATTCCTCTGGGTGCCCCTTCCTACCCTGTCCCCAACCACCTTTCCTCAGATCCCCTTCACCTTCCCAGGTGTCTATCTAGTGACCTTAGAGGCTGCTGGCTTCTCTTCCTGATGAACCAACATTTACATGGAAAATTCCAGAACCTCCTGTGCCAGTGGGGTTCCTCTATAATGGTGGGATATCTGGCAGTGTAAGTGGTCCTGAGAGATGAATCCTTTTTCATTTTTACTAAAGTGATGCAAAAGCCCTTTGGCCAGAGTCTCTTTCTCAATGGATACTGCTCTTCCTTGTAAGGTGGTGTGAACATGTGTGTGTGTGTGTGTGTGTGTGTGTGCAAAGGTCTAGTCCTAGCATTGCATGAGTATGTACGGGTGTGTGCTGATGTGAAGTCATATGTTTTGGGGGGACCTCCTAGAAGCTGAGTCCCGGGGGGGGGTGTCCTGCTACAGTTTTCCCAGGTCTGTCTAGTGAGCCCTACACTTACACAACACAGGCATTCCAGAGCTGTAACAGGATTCTGGATTTTCAAGGCCTGTGTGAGGCTTGTGGCAATGTACAGCCACACGAGAGACACACAGGGACACAAGGACATGACAGTGATGTTCCTTGCAGACCGGGTACATTTACAAGCAACTTTTAATTCCATGATGCTACTGCTAAGCTGGTTATGAAGAGATGTCCTCAGCCCACCACAGCTACCCTGAAAGCCCCTTCTTAACTCTTCAGCCACACCCCTATTTTTGCTTTTTGTAAGAGAGCTCACACAGTGTGCTAGTTAATGTCCTCTTTTAGCAGAGATGTTGGGTCATTGGATGTTTTCTGGTTTTCATTCATACTCACCATATATCCATTAAAACATTTAAATTAAAATATAATTACACGCCAGGTGGTGGTGACTCACCCCTTTTAATCCCAGCACTCAGGAGGCAGAGGCAGGTGGATCTCTGTGAGTTCGAGGCCAACCTGGGCTACAGAGTGCGTTCCAGCAAAGGCACAAAGCTACACAGAGAAACCCTGTCTCAAAAAAACATACATTTGTATTTATATTTATATCACATACTCTTCCTATCCCCTCCCTCCGACCTCCCGTGTCCCCCTGTGTCACCGTTCTTGAGTCTTCGGGGATTTGCCTTCCGTGAAGCTTGTTGGTCACATCAGAGTCACTCGCTGTGGAGAGCTGTGGTTCCTGCAGCCCCTTCCATGTCTGTGCTTGCTCACCTTGTGGTGACTTGGAGTCAGCAGCAGGGGGGACGGGCTGCACACTGAGTGATTCACTGCGTCAGTGGTACCATCTGGAAGTTTAGAGTTAAGAGCACTGGCTAAAACAGACCTGGGGTGAGTTGGCTGGGTCTCTTACCTCGACCAGGTAGAAGGGAATGTGGACTGTCTGTTGGCAAATCTTAGAACCAACGTCCAACACTGATGTCTGCCTCTTCCCTGCCCCCTCTCCCCTTGGGGTACTGACTTCAGTCTTCAGGTCTACCCAACTGTTTAGGACCTAACTTCCTATTCCGATCCAAGCTCCAGGCCCCCATGGGATGTAGCAAGTGACAGCCGAGTGGGACGCAGGCCAATCAAGCTTAGAACCTAAGATGTAAATGTTTACTAGTGTGGACAAGCGACTTGATTTTTCTGAGTCTCGGTTTCCTTTCCTGTAAAGCAAGAGTGGTGATTATCTCTCAGGGGTAGTTCTAATGAATACTGTGTACCACCCAAGTGGCCTGGCACAGACTGGGTTTCCATTAAAGGGCACATGTTATTTTCACTAAGCTGAGGGACTCCGCTCATCAGCACCGTCCTTATCAACACTATCCCTGCCAGCTATGTGAGCAAATGCCAGAAGGGCCCTTCCTGTGAGAGAGGGGGCAAGGCAGAAGTTAAATGAAAAAAAGGAGACCTTGATACATGGCGTTTCAAACAATTCCAGCCTGGAGCAGACTTTGGAGTGCTGGGTGAGCCTATGACAAACAGACCAGATAGCTTGGCTTGTCCCCAATCCAAAACCACTGCCCTTCCCATATCTTATTCAGACTCATATTTTTTATCTGCACTAGAACCTTCTAGAATCTGCAGGCTATGTTGGGAACAGGCCTAGGACTCAGAAGCCAGGCATATCAGGGCCCAAATTATATATCTATAACTCACCAGGTATATAAGCCTGGTCAGCTCACTTGATTTGACCCCAAGCCCCAGTCTCCTCCTCTGGAGAGCGATCACAGCACTTGTTTGCTGCCAGAGGGGTTCTGGGTAATACAGCTGAACTCAGATACTTGTGATTGCATGATATGTATGATACGAATATGCAGTAGTTTCTGCTACTCTCCAACCTGGACCTATGTCTAGCTGGAAATCACTTGGGTCTTGTAACAACAGGACCAGCACATCGTGCTTTATCCTTGAAAGCCCCAGGCTTTCCATGCAGAAGGCAGACACTGAGTCACTGGGTGAGCTTGCCTTGGATACAGTGTACCTCTGCTCCAGTTCTTTTTAGTGAAGAGCTGCAGTTTCCACTCATAAAATGGAGTCAGCAACGAGCTTAGCTCTGTAGAAATGCCATAAGGATATAATGAGGTTGCATGGAAAGTGCCCATACCACAGCAGGGCCTTGGACAGAGTGAGCTGTTGAGCTATGTGTTAAAATCCTCAGTGTCGTCATCTTTACACACCCTCAACTTGGCTCATTTTCCTGGTGTGGATGGGTCAGAGACTGCCACTGTTAGAGCATCTCAGTCAGATGTCCAGGAGGAGTTGGGTTTTGTGCTGGCTGTGCTAGGAAAGGAACTAGCTACTGTTTTGCTTGGATCCTGTTGACCTGCCATACATACATCCCTGAGTCATGGCACCAGATAACCCATGTAGCTCGTCAAGGGTGTCAGGGCACACAGAAATTTAGCCTTGGCACTGAGACGTGTCTCACTCCACCAGGATTGTCTCCTGTGGCCTAGGACCCCCTTCAGGTTCTACCCCAGGGAATGGGCTTCTTCTGGCCTCTTTGTACCAGCCTTTTCCTCCAGCAGCCTACAGCAGGATGAGCCCCACGGACAGGAAGGAAGTCTGAAGGAGAATCCCTCTGTCACTTATCAACAATGCCATCAGGAAGCGCTGACTTCTCTCTCTGCCTAGCAATGTCCCCCAGGGGACACACTGACCCTGATTGCATCATTTTCTCATGGTTTGCTGTGGCATTCTAATGGGAAAGCAGTAAAATCAGGACTTGGGAAGCCATGTGAGACCTCCCATGATATCAGTTGTGCTGTCTCTCCTTGTCCGGTCTCCTTAGTTTTTGCCTGTGAAAGGAAAGGCTGGGCTTGCCTGGAAGGTTCCAGAGGGAAGTTTCAAGAAAGGGAAGGTTCTGTGTTTAGACTAGTTTGGTAGAGGCTGCATCTTGTGGTGCTTCCCGGCATGTACCATGCACCAAAGTCTATGAGAAGCTGTGGAAACACAGCTCTTTAGCTTTGTTTCACTCAGATTTTATTTATCTGGCTGTAGATGTGCATTATTATGATTATGAACACGATGACTGCCATGTTTGCTGATATATGTATACCAAGCTTTCTTCATAACTCTATTGCCACAAGACACACCTGCCCTGGGAAACCGCCCGATGAAGCAGATGAACAGGATCCTCACAGCTATTGTAGATTCTTGACTGCAGCCCTTTAAGGGGCAGCTATCCTGCAGGTCTAATGCTGTGTGTGTGCTTTGCAGGTGCCTTCCTGATCCCATACACGCTGTTCCTCATCATTGCTGGGATGCCACTGTTTTACATGGAGCTGGCTCTGGGGCAGTACAACCGGGAAGGGGCAGCCACGGTGTGGAAGATCTGCCCTTTCTTCAAAGGTAGGGATGATCTGAGGGACGTCAAATATTTTCTCCAAAGCCTTACTTGGTGCCTTCTGAAGAATCTGCTCCCAAGGGGAGATTTAAGGCAGACCAATTCTCACATGGGGCTCACAGGCATTGACAAGGTCAAGACTGTCCACCATTTAAATTTACACAAAGAAATTAGGTTATATCAAGTGTAGCCTTAAACTTGGACTCCAGGCTAGGTCCCACTGTTGAGTGAATGACTACAGAGTATTTTTATATATGGGAAATACAAAGATAGCAGGGATCTCAGCACACTTACCTCTGCTTTCACTTCTTTCTCTCATGGCAGGCATGATAAGTTGATCATGGATGCCTTCAAGTTCAATCAGAAAGCTGCCTTAGAAAGCTTACAACAGCCATGATAGCTGTAAGATGAACTTGCACTTGAATTTAGAACAGGTCTGTGGGAAGTAACCATGACAACTACCAGTCTCCATCCCCTAGACTGTTGGAAGAAGGGTGTGGAGCAAGGCCAGTATCTCTCAAACACTGGTTAGAAAAATAGTGACATTGAGGACAAATATGTCTCCCATGAGCTTCTTCCTCAGTGGCAAGAGTCTCTTCAGCATCTTGTATATACTCAGTCCATGGTAAGGACAGGTTGACATAAAGGTCTTACAAAATACATGGATTAGCATCTTTTCTGTTTAGTTACCTGAAATCCAACTCAATATGGCTTTTAGTACTCTTTATGTTTTTACAAATTTTGACTATTTATAAACTTAGCATACAAAGTGATGGCCTTCATTATGGAATTTTCATATATATGTATATGACTCAAATCAAACCAGTGAAAGCTTCTCGGGGTTCTTAAAGAAGCCATGAATAATATATATATATATATATATATATATATATATATATAAAATTAGACTTTGACTTATTGGCTTATGTTAAAGTCTGGGGTCTGGTCAGGTGCAACTTGATCCAGGTGCTCAAAGAGTACTGTCTGGTCTGGAATCTCTGTCTCAGGTCTATTTTCTCCTATACTGACATCATTCCCAGATGCATTCTTATCAACTGCTAACAAAGACGGCCACTAGCAGCTACAGGTTAAATTCTGCCAAATATAACAGTTGAAAACAACAAACATATGTGCAAACAACAACAATAACAATAACAAATCCTTATGTACTTATGGCTTCACTAAAAAGACCCAGAGAAAGCTTCACTGGTTTGGCTTGAGTCCTATGACTGTCTGTTAACCAATCAGTATAGCTACAGGGAAGCAACACTCTGTTTGGCCAAGACTGTATCAAGGAAGCTGGGATTAAATCTCAGCACTAAGAATTAGTGAGGATCATCAGGTGTGGTGGCACATGCCTTTGATACCAGCACTTGGGAGGTAGAGCCACATAGATCTCTGTGAGTTTGAGGCCAGCCTGGTCTACAAAGCAAGTTCCAGGACAGCTAGGCTGTTACACAGAGAAAAAAAGAATCTTGAAAAAAAGAAGAAAAAAGAAAATGCTGAGGATAATCCCTTAAAGCAATGAGTGTGTAAGAAAATTTTCTACTCTTAAAAAAAAAAAAAGAGCCACAGCTATAATCCTCCAGGAGCTTCGTAAGTTTTCAGTCAGTATGTTAACACAGGACACAGCTGTTTGAGGTTGGACCCTGTGAGCACACTGCTGAGAACCTGTCCGGGAGTGCTTGGTTGGGAGAGCTTCCCCTAGAAGCAGGTCCTGGGGAAGGATTTACACATAAGGAGTACCAGGGAAGGTGACAGGGTCTTAGGAACATCAGTTGGAGACTGGAAGCCTGTCTCTAGTGAAGGAGCCCGTCACTGGCCAGTTTCACTGCAGGTAGGGAGAGAGATGTGAAACACACCCCTGTGTTATCCTGATTGAGTGACGAGGGAGCTGTAGTGTTTACACTCCAATACCTGATATAATTTTAAGGCCCCGGCACTTCTGTTTACCTGATGAGTGGACCAAGAGAGCTACAGTGGCGGAAGATTATGGGTGGGCCTCTGGCAATCTGATCCAGAAAAGGGAAGGTGCAGGAGTGTGCTGTGGCTGGAGCCCACTTCCAGGGGTGAGGGGGAGAGCCTTGGGACTGGGACGAAAGCCTGACCTCTTTGTCCCCACACAGGAGTGGGCTACGCAGTGATCCTCATTGCCCTCTATGTTGGCTTTTACTACAATGTCATCATTGCCTGGTCACTCTACTACCTCTTTGCATCCTTCACCTTGAACCTGCCCTGGACCAACTGCGGCCATGCCTGGAACAGCCCCAACTGCACTGACCCCAAACTCCTCAACGCCTCGGTGCTGGGAGACCATACCAAATACTCCAAATACAAGTTCACACCGGCTGCCGAGTTTTATGAGTAAGTCATGGGTGCCTCACCTGCATACTCAGGCCTGGACAGGAGCTGAGCCAGGCATTCAGGAAAGCTACAGAGCAGCTAGGGGCATGGCAGTCAGCATTTGAAAGGTGCAGGCTTGATGCCAAGTTAAGAACAGAAGATACAGGAGTGTATAGAGCACCTGGTGGAGCCTCTGGTATAGGACAGGAGAGTGGAGGTTGGGAGCCAGTATGTCAGCATTTGGACAGGAAGCAAGATGGTATTAAAGGTGGTGTGTGGTCTGTAGGACATAAAAGGCAGAGAACTTAAGAACTAAAACTAAGTATGCGGAAGAGTGGGAACTCACAGGAAGGACAGCTGCTCAGAGGAAGTGACTGTAGGAACTGATGATGTCAGCCAAGAAAATATCCTGAAGCTAACTGGTAGATAGTGTCTCCATAACTGGAATCTACATCTGTCTGGTCCTGAAGCTGTTCTTCCATATACCTCATGCTGGGGGCCCCCATTTGGGGGAATCAAACCAGATGTATGCAACTTAGAAACAGTATGTTTACAGTGGTGTGTGTGTGTGTGTGTGTGTGTGTGTGTGTGTGTGTGTGTGTATGTGTGTGGTGTGTGTGTGTGTGTGGTATGAGTGTGTGTGTGTGTGTGTGTGTGTGGTATGAGTGTGTGGTGTGTGTGTGTGTGTGTGTGTGTGGTATGAGAGTATGTGTGTGTGTGTGTCATTGGCTGGTGGCAGTGGACAGAATATTTTAAAAAAATATATAGCATTTCAGTTGGAGTAATTTCAGAAGAAGAAAAGCTGTAAGAACAGTACATGGGGCCCTTCCTCCCCAGCTTCTAATGTTGACACCTTGGGTAGCTGCTTTGTACTATGGAAATCAGAAAATTAATGCTCACATGTTATTAGCTAGTCTACTGAAGACCTCATGTGAATTTCACACTTCCTGACATCATGTTATGATATTTGGTTGTCACATCTGCTTAGTCCCCTCCAATATGGGTGCGTTCTTTGAGCTTTCCTTGGGTTTCATGACCTTGACACTTCTAGAGAGTACTGGCCAGTGAGTCTATGAAATATATGTCAAGATGGATTTATTTGTTGTTTTCTCACATTCTGATTGAGGTTGTACACTTTTGTCAAGGGCACCATAGAGGCACTGTGGTGCTTTTCTCAGTGAGCCTTGTCTGTAGGACATGATGCCAATCTGTCTTGTTACCTGTGATGTTAACCTTGAACGTGGCAAAGGTGGAAGCTGCCAGCGTCTTCCAGGATAGAGATATTTTTACTTTGGTAATTTTTGCCTTTCAGAGAGGTACTTTAAGGTTATGCAAGTATCCTGTTTCTCATACTTTAACTTATAGTGCCTATTATTAATTTTTGCAGGTAAGGATTTCTGTTATAGCGTTTAATTGTCGCTTGCTATTTCCATCATTCCTTCTAGAATAACTGAGTAGAGCCCTCCTGTAAAGACCAGCTTTTCCCCTCGTGTATTTAATCCAGTTTACTCACTTGAATCAGAATGGGATCCTGAATATTTATTTGATCTGTGGTTGACTCCTGAGCCATCATTATTCACCCTGTTGGCCTCTTGGTCTCCGCTCTGTTTACCTAGGTCTTGGTGAAGGGAGTGGCTGGCTTGTTTTCTGTCACATAACTTAAAACGTTTGTATGTTTCTGTCCTCAGAAGACAACCTCAATTGATCCCTCCAATACGAGTGAGCCTCATTTGAACAATACCCTATACGCATGTCGGTGGTTGAGCACAAAGTCCAGACCACAGGCGTGCAACAGGACAGGTAGACCCCACTGCACTCCCCCTTCAAGGCTCATGCGATCCATTGCAGAAGCCCCACACTCTGCTAAACAAAAACATAGATTATATATTCTGATTTATCTCCCAGGTCATACACAAACCCCAACAGACGAAAGTACAGATACCACCAAAGTCCAACTTGGTGAACCATGAGTTTTATTGGGGTTATTTACAGGGAAGTCAGTAAGGGGTTGGTTACTTACTGGAGCAGAAATGACTCAAGGACAGTTGTATCACCAAAGCCCACCCCAGCATGGATGACAGACAGCTCCCCAAAGCTGGGATCCTGGAGCACACTGCACAATCTGTAGATGGCTCAACAGGTTGGAGAGTGTCCTTTTCAAGTGACTGTGGTCGAAAGCTTTTCTAGGCATACCTGCTGGTTTCTGCTTCTTCCAGGCAGCTCAGAGTCTTCGCAGCTTCTCTCCTCTGAGAGTCTTGTTGGCAGCTCTGTTCTCAGAGGAACCGTCAGCTTTTATTGCTTACTCTGGCATTCAGTGGCCTAGTTAATCTGGTCAGTTTCAAGTTGTTTACCTTTCTGCTTACGGAGCTTCCCATTAGGATGGAACCTGGTTAGTACTATCTTTTCGTTATGACCATTGTGACCTGAAATGTTGCTTGCTCTGTGAATGAGGAAATGGGAGCAAATCAGCAAATGCCTCGTCCCAGGTGCCCAGTTTCGAAGTAGCATTGGAAGCGAGTTTGTCCCTAGCACAGTCCAAGGACCAAGCTCTTAGTATAGTGAAGTGAAATCTTGGCTACACATTACAGTCACCTGGGGAGTTTCAAAAGGCTCTGCTGCCAGGATCTTACCAGCCTGGGTACATCTAGGGCACATGGACTTTTGTTATCAGTCTCTCCCCAGAATCCTACCATCCAGCCATCATCAAAAGGATTAGTCCTTACAGTTCCCTGTCCCTGTGGGGTCTCATGCCATAGGAAATCTAGCACCTCCTTCATTCTTCTCCAGAGGAGCATGGACTCAGACCCCAGAGCTGTAGCTAAAGTTCTGGGAGTTCTTTCATATTTTATGAGTGTGGTTTGGACAGGGAAGCAGTGAAAAATGGAGGCTGGGGGTACTGCTGATCCATGCTTCCCGGCATGCTCCTCTCCCAGAGCAAACAGCATTGTTTTTCTTTAGCTCCCGGCGGTCATTGTTCTTATAAATTAAAGTGGTAAATGAAAGCCCCCCATCTTGGTCTGGTTAGTATTTGACTCCTCCCCTGAGTGGCCAGCATGTCGACTCCCACAGAGAGGCACAGCAGGAGGGAGTAGAGACCTAGTGCTATTGTTGCTCTGAGCTCCTTCCAGGCCCAACCTCGTGGTGGAAGGAGAACATTCTTGTCTAAGGTTACACAGGGGCCTGGGGGCCTAGGGAAGAGAGCAGAAAGCAGGGAGAGTGTCGGAAACCTTCCACTCTATAGATTTCTCCTTTCCCATCCTCTGTCTCCTGCTCCCACAAGCCTTCATGGCTACCCTGAACTGGGTTCTGAGCATGCTTTTACATCTGAATCCTACCTTATTCTCCCCATTTGTGGAGGCAGAAAATGAGTGGCGCTGTCAGACAACTAAGTAGAGGCCCAGCTTTAGGTCTGAGGCAGAGCGGGGCCTCCGCATCTGCCCCAGGTCTCAGAGGTCTGGCTCAGGAGTGAAGGGGCCTCTGCTGGTAGTCAGGAGACCTTCTCACACCTCCCTTTCCTCAGTCCTGCCTATAAACTTTCCAGAGCACAGCATTGTCGTGGGCTGCCTTTGGATTTTCTGTAGTACATTTCCCTTTTATTGAAATACTTCTGCTTTTAAGACAACTCAACTCTGTCTGGAGAGCCAGCAAATGTGAGTCCCAGTGCCAGCGCTGTGGAGGTTGGGTAATTCCTTCTTTTTCCCCAGGCATGCTGGTCAAGTTTGTTGCCATCTTGTACTCATTTAGGCTGACAGACTGAACACATCATTCAAGGGAACAAAACTACTCTCCCCAGACTCTGGGCCTGAAGCCACACAGCTCCACTGCTGAAGGCCACTAAGGTCTTTATCTAGAAAAGACACCTTCAGTGAACGTGTCAGGATAGAAAATTTTTACCCATGACACCATTGGCGAGGAAGGGAATTCTCCCTCCTCCCTAATACTAACCCTTCACGCTTAAATGTCAAGTGAGAAATGGAGCCATTTTGGCCCGAAGGCTTAGGAAAACCTGGATGGTGCCCTCAGTGATGATTCACATCCATTAAGCTGCCAGAAAAGGAATACAAACCCAAGCTACTCATGCCAACCCCACAGCCTGGGAGGTTGGCCCTCAATTCTCTTCTCCATGATCAGCTCTGGAGTCTGGTTCTTCAGATGCATGTGGGGAAGCATGTTCCGTGAGAGCAACTTCAGTTGTGTGACTAGACATTCAGGTATTTTCCCAAGTTTCAGGCAAGCAGGGGTGAGTCTTTGCAAAGAGAGAGAGAGAGAGAGAGAGAGAGAGAGAGAGAGAGAGAGAGAGAGAGAGCTAATGCATGTGTGATTTTTAACAGTCAAATTAGCCAAATGACAATTGGCACACTGGACTCATAAAACTATGACATGAAGCAGAATGAAGCATCAAGTGAGGCTAGACTATTCATTCTATTTTTGGTCACATTCAGCCATTCATTCCACTCTATCCTCACTGCCTCCTTTTCTCCTTTCTTCTCTTCCCATCTCTTCTCTTTTCCTTCCCACCTTCCATCATTTCTTTCTTTGGAAATAAAGGCTCTAAGTCAGGGAACCACTTCCGATTTGAGAACAGCAGGATTCAAAGGTTGGCCAGGCTGACAAATCGGGTTGGGAAATGTATTCTAGGATGCAGGAGCAGAAGTTTCCAAGACTCTTGCCTAGGGTCTGGGGAGCATCTGAGGAGTATAGACAAATGTCTTGCTGTTGCGGGGAGCAAAAGGCAGGTGTGGCGAGAGAGGCATGAACTTGGCAGTGGTGAGCTCTGAAGGCTGCCTGATGCTGGCGGGCTTATATACCTCCTAGAGCTAGACTTCACAACTTGACATGTGTAATTTAGGGTAGGATGATTCTTTCTGGGGAGCGGGGTGGGGTAGCCATGGTCCTGTATGTTTGGCAGTGACCTTGGCCTCTACTCAGTGGATACCAGCACCAGCTGTTTCCCTCCATGTATAATGTGTTAGATCCAGACACAGGAAGTAGTGTCTCAGTGAGAAGCTCCGTTTTAGGTGATAGGGGGCCTCTGAGGATTTGGAGACAAAAAAGTGACAGGGTTAGACCGATGTGCACAGGTGTCATCTCCCAGTAGTAGAGAGTGGATTTAAGAGAGCTAGTGTGAGTCAGAGAGACCAGGATTGAGGGATCCAGTGACCTTTTCAATAGTCTTGGAGGGAGAGGATAAGGGGTCTGATATGGGACAGGCTAGTGAGAACCAGAGCCAGGACTAGCAACAGCCAGGCACAGGGACTGTTTAGGAGGATTTGAGACATGGTGAGCAGTATGAAGCCAAATCAGGTGACCTAGGGCTTCAGAGACTGGCTATTGGGGAATGGGGGTCTCTGTAGGTCTTGATCACTCACACAGCTTCATTCATCATTCACAAATAATGTCTTCCACCTCTGCGCCCAGCTCATCCTGTGCTCTCCTGGCTGCTAGCATGGCCTGCTCATGCTCTTTGTGGGGTCTTGTGAATGCTCTTCAGCTTCCTCTGCAGACACCTGCTACTGTTCCCTGAAGCCTAGCCCCAGATGCATTGATAGCCACAGCTGCCATTTGTGAAGCATTTCCTGGGCTCAAGGTATGGCCAACATCTGCAACTGAATCCTTATGAGGGCCCTTTGCTAAAGATGTTAGCATGAGCCTCTTTGCATGGGCCCTATCCCGGGTGCTTCATGCAGGCTAGAGTCACCAGCCTCTAACACATAGCCTGGATCAAAGCAGAGCTACAGAGGGCTTGGGGCTAGGCATGGGATCAGGTTAAACAGGATCCAGGGACAGGGCCCACTGTGGGAGCCTGGAAAGCTTCTGTGCCACGTTCTTCTACTTCCTTTCACGTTCATGCAAATACTAGACATCCGATAGCGATGAATGAATTACTAAATGAATGAATGAATGAATGAATGAATGAATGAAGCAGATAGCATTAGCAGTGGTCTTCACACTTTTACAGGCCACTCACAAGTGTTAACTCCTCAGAGGAAAGCTCGTGGATCTCCAGACTGGGAGTATACACTCTCAGCAGCACTGAGCCTGATTTTTTGAGCTGGTCTAGTCAAGGTGGTTCAACTTCCCATTACCCTTACCTGTGCGCTCCTCCAAGCACCCAGGCTTCCACAAGAGTTATAAGCCCACTTCTCAGAAGTCTCCCTGAGCCTTCTCTTCCTCAAGTACAGAAAGCCAATTGTATTATACCATTAAAGTAGACAGTTTCTGGAAGGCTCAAATTGGTCTAGCAGAAGCCTGTCATTTTGGTAGGCCTCTGTTGTAGTAGGTTCAATCTTTGGCTGTCAATCAAAGACATTACTGCCCAAATACCAACTCCCCAGAGGCTCTGACTTAATTGGTTAAGAGTGAATAGACAGCAGCAGATCTCTTTATGCTATAAAACATCTTTTAAAAGATTGATTTTGTCTGTTCTGGTGGCTCATGGGAGACTGAAGCAGGAAGATTGCCGTGGGTTCCAGGCCAGCCTCGGCTACATAGTGAAACAGAACATCCAACAGCAACAAGGAAGAAAAAGATTTATTTTGACATTAGATGATTAATACTAATGTGTGAGTTGAGAATCCTGTTCCTGAAGGGGAACAATGCTCATAGATGGGGCTGCGCTCACAACTGGTGCCCCTGGCAGGTTCCGAATTATATTCAAATTAAAGCCTTTATTTCATAATTCTCTTTAGGTGAAGGTGGAAGAAGAGAAAGAAAACGGGGAGGGGGGGAGAAAAAGAGGAAAGGAGGATGAGAAAGGGTTTTGGGGACAAAGAGGAAGAGGGTGCTAAGAAGGCAGATACACGTATGTATACATAAATATTAGATAACAAATATAAATATTTATATAGATATATTTTAGACAATTAACTGTCTTCCCATCAAAGATGTAAGGTTTTTTTGCCACCAGTGTGTCCTTTTGAATGAATGTTTTATTCTAAGGAAGGATAGCGTAGGAACCTGCTGCTTGCATGTAACACTTCAGTGTTATATAACCAGCCTCTCTCTGAAGCTGAACACAGACATTTGTAGAATGACACACGGAAGTGAAATCCCTATGTGGAGAAATGGGAGGTTGCCTTGGGCGGTATGAAGGACCTGGAGAGCTGGCCTTTCCCACAAGGAGAAGGAGGACTTACGAGAAGAACCAGCATGTCGGAGACTCACCTTTCTTTCTTCCCTAGCTCTTCCTAGAGTGGTTCTGGGTCCTCATTTCTAAAACAGAAGATGGACTGCTGGGTTTAACTACAAGAGTTGAGAACATTTGTCTGTTCTGAATACAACACGTAGCTGCCAGACCTGGGCTGAGCCCTGGAAACCCAGGAGTGATTTATCTACCTCTCTCTCCTGGAAGACCTTTGTGTGGTGAACCTCGATATCACACTGTGAAAAATGTGTCTATTCTGAACAGGAACAGACGAATGTCTGTGTCTTGCCATTATCTCTGCAGTGCTACAGAATAGCACGTGTGCTGATACTAGGTAGTTAAAGTAATCTAGAGATGATATAGAGTGCACAAAAGAAGCTGTGTATGAAATACCCAGTACAATGCCATTTTATCTAAGGGGCTTGAGCATCTACAGATTTCGGTATCTGTGGAAGGTTGTGGAACCAATCCCCCAGGGATACTGAGAGATAACTATGCAGTCAGCCTTGGTGTCCCAAGTAGATGCTCTTCTGGCAGATGAGTCAGGAGCCATGGGAACTGAAAGGGTTAAAGATATATGGCAAGGGTTATTGGTGAATCCTTCTGGAGGAAAAGACATTGGAGGCAGCATTGTCGGCCAGCTGTGGCCTTTGAGTGTGGCACTCAGAGGCAGGTAGGTGGAGAGCATTCTGGGGGCCCCCTATAGCTCCCTGACTACTCACATTTGCAACTCTTTATTGTGATTTTACACTTAATGCCACTGCCGATGTTGGATATAACCCCATGAAGGCAGGGACTGCATGGCAGGGGCCTCCCAGGTGTGTCTGTGGTCCAGATAGGCCAGCCTGGAGCTGACCTTTCGAGAGGAATGCATGGCATAGGTGTGGTCAAAGGTCCCACTAAGGTACTCTCTATTCTCCTTGCTGACTTCCTAGGGTGTAGAGTTATCTGTGAGCCTCTGCACCCTGTGGGACACCCAGTTCCTGGGTCCTGAGCTACTATGTTATCTATTTGTCTTATTGACTTTGGGTTCTAATTAACAAGCGGTCATTTTCTTACTGTCCTGATTTTCATACCCTCACTGTACGTGGTATGCGAGGGTCTCAGGCTTTCAGAATGCTTATTCTGTCTGTTTTCATTGCTTAAAAATGCATTTTATGGAAGGACAACATAGCACAAAGAAATGCATATCAAAAAGGGACAGCTCAGTGACTGTCACAAACTGAACACAGCCATGTGACCAGCACCCAGCTCAGGAAACAGGTCCCTAGGAATGCCCATGGGTCCCTCCCTAGGCCACAACCCTCACTTCCAGCCCAGATTGACTTCTGACCATCTAGATTAATTTTCCATGTTTCACAGAACTTCATATGCATGAAATCAGACAGAAAATGCTCATTTGATTGTCTGCCATAAGATATGAAAGGTTCATTTCCGTGGGCATAGATGCTTCCTAGTACGCCACACTCTGTCCATTCTACCATTGGTGGATTTTTGTTTTGGGGGTTATTTTGTGTGGGTGAACACTAATTCTACTAGTGGTGGATTTTACTGTTTAGGGGTTGTTGTGTATGTGTGGACACTGTTCTTTCTCCTACTGAGAACTGCCAGTTTAGAAAGTGAACTCTAGAGAACAGGGGCCTTCCCTGTCTTATCATCATGTTCTCAGGGCCAGTAAGTGGCACTCCAGCAGGCCATCCTGGGTGCGGGCCGTAGCTGAGTGGCGGGTCCTGTCTCCATCCCTAGGCACTTGGTCATCCTCCCTGACGCTGCCCTCTTTCCTGCTCGCAGGCGCGGTGTTCTTCATCTGCACGAGAGCAGTGGGATCCATGACATCGGCCTGCCCCAGTGGCAGCTGCTGCTCTGTCTGACGGTCGTCATCATCGTCCTGTACTTCAGCCTCTGGAAGGGCGTGAAGACGTCGGGAAAGGTGATGTCTCTGTGCCTCTCTAGCTTGGATATTGGCTTTGGAAATGCACATCTTGTTTTGTGTTCTCCCAGCTATGACCATGTGGTTGGTGCAAATCGGTGGGTCTAGGACCCCAGGTTCAGGGCATCCCCTCAGCTCTACCACCATGTGGACAAATCTGTTACCCTAAACCTGACTCCGCCCAACAGCAGCGTCAAGGGTGCAAGTAGATCGGGCCTACTCATAATTTCCCTTGAAAGCTTCCATAATAGCTTGGGGCATTGCCTAAAGTCTGAGACCAAGGCTAAAGATTTTTGACCTTTAATTCTCATCTGAAACTGCGTGTAAGCATTGCATTGTACTCAGGAAATCGACGATTCGCATTACTATAAATAAGTCCATGCTGAATTTTTGGGAGAAAGATGTTTTGAAAGATAATTAGATGCATGTTTTTGTTCTAATGCAGCGTTGGGCACCCACAACTGTCTAGATAATTAGGAGAACATAAGGTTAGGTAGAGCGTGAAGGTGGCATTCTGAACTTGGATGATGTTGCCTCCTGTGGTCAGCTCTCAGCGATGGTGAATACTTACGGAGGCTCCAGTTGATTCTCAGCTTGGGGAATAACATGGGGGTAACAACCCTACTGGGACTCTATGTTGCCTAGAATTCTACTGTAATTAAAGACGATAGAGCTAGGAAGTGTTCTTTCTAATGTTTTACTTAGATAATTGTTTGGAACAAGCCACACCAAAATATAGTGTGTTAAAATGGTAAATATTTTATCATGTCTTATAGTTCTGGGAATGGACTGGGCTCAGGTAGATAGTTCTTCTTCTCTGTGTGATATTGCCTGGGCCATGTCTGGAGCCTTGACTGGGACATCCTAGGTGGTCAGGACTGGCTGGGAGCTGATTTGGAGTTGTCCATCTGAGGGCTTAGGATTGTTTCCACGTAGCGTTTCTGTGTTTCCTGGATATCTCATATCATGACAGCTGACTTCCCGGAGCACACTCACACATGCAGTAGTTCTTCCAGTCTCTGCTTACATCATGCTTGCTCTTTGTCCCAGTGTCAAAACCAGTCCAGGATCACTATCGACCTGATGCTCGGCACATAGCAGGTCTCCAGTAAATGCTTAGTAATGGGTTGAAGGATGAGTGGGTAAGTTCAGGGGACTTTATGAAGTGCTTAGCTCAACTTATTAAGCTTTTATGGGCACCTACTATGTGCTATCCTAGAGGCTAGGACTAGCAGTACACAAAGAGAGGACAGATTATTTCCTCAGTTGCTTTCATCTGTTTGTGTTGGGGTCAGCAGAGGTGTCCAGTATTTATCTATGTGCAGCCTCCTTCAAATAAATACCAGTGGCCACAAACTACACTTGTTCTTATTGTGTAGTTTTTATTTTAAACTTAATTTTACCTTAGAATAATTTCATGTTAGGTAGTCCAGCTTTATCTCTTTTTTCAGTTATACCTTAATAAAACTATCAACTGCAGGTCTTGAAACTGTTATTAAGCCAACTTATCAGGTAGTTACATCTAGACAGACAGATGTAGCTACGTGTATGTTTACCTGTACTTTGATGAGATAGGCAATATTTCCTACCATGGGTCATGGTCAAAAAGCCTGAGATGCTGCATTTGGGCAATGGATGCTTTTTCAGCTGAGAAGGTCTACAAAGGCCATGGAGAAGGTGATGTTTGTGTTACACCTGTTAGGACAGGCATGGGTAGAAGTGAGGAGGAGGAAAAGTTTCTCACTGGAAGGAACTGTGAGCAAAGCTGCTAAGGTGTGGGAGCCCTAGACAAGCCTTGCTTAGGGTTCTCTGTGTGCTCTTGGTACCAGGAGCAGGCCTCACAGTCCATCCAGAGAGCTGCAGAAGATGGATGTGGGGCCATCAGTGTCCTAATATGGCAACCCAAGCTCATTCCTCACAGTCATGAGCAGACCATAAGCTGCCGGGAGGGAGACTTGTGTTACCTAGAGATCAGCAGGAGAAGGAATGGCTGAGCATGCCCAGATCCTCTTGCCAAATGTGCTTTCTAAGGTGAGGAGTGTTTCCCCAGGAAAGCGCTCTCCGTGTGGAAACAGGAAGAGGGATGTGAGTGGGTCTGCAGGGTCAGCTGAAGCCAGGGCCCCCATTTGTATAAGTCCCCTAGAATTCTGAGGTTTGAGCACACAGAGGTCCCAGGTGGTCCACAGGGGAGGACATTCCTAGAATTGGCTTCACTTGGCACATTCCGACGCTGTCTTTAATTGTTTTTATAAACTGGCCGAAGAGGAATCCAAGAGTATTGCTTATTTCTTTCCAAGACAGAACACAAGCTTTTCTTAGTCTGCCTCCAGAGTCACAGAGGGGACCTGTGATGACGCATGAGTGAAACATGGGCAAGTGAAGATGGCGTGGAAAGATACTGACTGCTTGGCTCTTGGGAAGGTGGAGTGTAGTCTGAACCAGGGGAGGGGGGTACCCCCGACCACACACTCCGTGACAGCTGTGTTGGCCCGGTGAACACCTCAGAAGAGAAGGCGGTTAGAAGCAGTGTTCACTCACCTCCCCATCATCTGAGTTCCCACCCAATCCTCTACACACTGCACTGAGTTTGAGAAACGTCAGAGGCCCCTCTTCCAGCGACATGAGAGGAGGTGGCAGAGCTGTCCAGGACCAGCCATTTGTTACCTACTGCGCTGCCGGCCTTGGGGCTGTTTGGAAGGTGGGAACATATAGGCCATGTCCGGAATTCTAGCAAGAGGTGGTGGAATTGAGAAGAGACAGAAAGCCAGACAAATTCAGAGATTAACTGAGTTTTAGAATATTTAGTAGATAAAAAGCTTTTTGCTTGCATTTGCATTTATAGTCAAGTCATAATTCTAGCTGTCTTCCTATTTCTGCGTCAGTACAAGCTGGTCCTGTCTTACTTCACAACTTGACTAAGTTATGAACTGAGTTACACACAACAGGGTCATTTGCATATGGTCCATGCTTACACTAAACTATGTATAGCATGCTGTTTTCTTCAGCAATGTTAGTGTTATGCCATGCCCTACACATTCTTCTGTATGAAAGATTATCTTCATTGTTAGTGAAAATGGCCCTGGAACTCAGTTCAAAGACCACAAAACCTAAGTCTGGAAAAGTTAATGAAGTTTCACAGAGATACAGTGTGGATATTTACTTTATTATTTATTTTAATTCTTATTTGTATGCACATGTGTATGTTTTGTATGTGTGGATTACACATGTGTATTTGGGTGTGTGTGTGTGTATATGTGAAGCCCAGAGGGAAGACTATGGATTTTCACTCCTGTACACTGTTGTTGTTGTTTATTTGTTTGCTTGTTTGTTTAAGAGAGAGTTTCTCATTGGCCTGGCACTTGGCAAGTAGGCTAGGCTAGCTGGCCCTGAACTGTAGGGAGCTTCCTCCCAGAGGTGTGTGTCCAGGGAGATGCTGCTGTTTCATTATTGTTTTTTGTTTGTTTGTTTGCTTGTTTGTTTGTTTGTTTGTTTTTTCGAGACAGGGTTTCTCTGTGTAGCTTTGCGCCTTTCCTGGATCTCGCTCTGTAGACCAGGCTGGCCTTGAACTCACAAAGATCCACCTGCCTCTGCCTCCTGAGTGCTGGGATTAAAGGTGTGCACCACAAAGGCGTGTTCCATTATTGAAAGTATGCAAGCCTAGCTATGCACCCAGGCATCGGGCCAAGAATGGTCTTGGTCAGGGTGAGTTCCCTGGGCTACTACCGTTGATGTCACTCAGAAGCTCATTAGAAATGGGAGCTCCTACCCACTCACACCAAATTAGAATCTCTCCAGGAAGGGGCAAAAATCTGAACTTTACTGGGGTGCCCCTCAGGGTCCTCGTAGATCCACAGTTGGAGAAGTTCTAGTTGGTGTTGTGCTCTGACACTGAGACTATATATACCCATACCACTTGGAGGAAGCTCTGCCATCTGAGCTCATAAAGCTCTTCCTTTATGAGCCACAGTCCTCTTCATTTTTATGATCAGCCATTGGTTTGAGTATGTTACTGTGGAACTTCAGAAATTATCCACAGACACAGCCAAGTGGACAAGAATTTATGTTTAAGCATGGACAAGGTGGAACATGCCCTTAATCCCAGCACTCAGGAAACAGAGTTTGAGGTCAGTCTGATCTATTAGAGCAGGTTAGCCAGGGCTACCTAGTGAAACTCTGTCTCAAAACAAAAACAAACAAGCAAAACAAAAATAAAAAACAGTAACAACTAAAACAACAAAAACCCCAACCCAAAACTGTTTAAAGTGACAGAATAGAGAAAAAGGAATTACTTGTTCATTTTGTCCTTTATCTCACATTTAAGATGAGGCCTGGGATGAAGATGACAGAGCTCAGAGGGCTTTTCCTTTGCTGTGTGCACAGGGGCACACATGGATGTGAGGGAGCTGTCCACCAGCTTTTGACAAAAGGTTCTAGATGGCTGAAAACACATTTGCCACCAAAAGCTTTAATTTTGAATGTATGATCATGGTGGAAAAAAGCTGTTTTTCCTTGATGCCTGACACCCTCACAGTGGTCTCCATTATACCCTGGTGCATTCTTTGGGCAAATTAAATCTGTGTTGGAGCCTCAGTCATGGCCAGTGTAGGGCCACCTCCAGACTCCTTGGGAGATTCCTTGGAGTCGGAACACTGGGTGCTGTTTCCATGAGAGGAGTGTGGTCACACCCAGCCTGCTGGGTAGGACAGTGCAGCTGGGCCACAGCTGTTGACATGAGTTGTAGGAGACTGTAGCTATTAGAATAAGGATGGATGATGGCTCTTCTTTGTTCCAATTGCCAAGGGATGAGATCTGTTTGTCCCGGTTGGAGAGATTGAATCATCTGAGACCAATGTGAGGCCACCCAGATGCAACAGCTTCACTTTCAAGGGCATGTTTTTCTCCCCATTTGTTATCAAGTTTGTCCCCCATGTTTCTGTACCCACAGCCCCTCAAAGAACACAGAAGTTGGTGTTCTCAAAGACATGCACAGAACTGTGGAGTGGCTAACTGGATGCCGTTAAACAGGGGAGCCTTTCTGGTTTCCTCTGAAGCAGATGTGCCCCCCAACTGATGGGCCTACTCTGTTTCCTCACCCATTCTTTTGCCCATATTTTCATCCTTTCTTTGACCAACTCTCATTCACTGAGGCTCTGGTTTGTAACACACCTGCTCTTGCATCCATCTATCCCTCCGCTCAACCATCTGCCCACTTAACTACCCATCCATTGATTTAACCAAAAACACAAATCTATATTCAACCATCCATCCCGTCTTCTAACAACCTTTCATCTATGAATGTTCACTTATTCACCTAACAGACATTTCAAAAGACCCATATAGACCAGGAATAAGGAAATAAAGGAGGTAAATTCCAGTTTCTAAACACAGATACGGAAAATGTGTGAATTTGTCACTAATATATCAATCTTTGTTTTGAGCCCATATCTTTCCAGGCTGGCAAAGAACTTTACCGTTAGTCATGTCTTCCATGTTCCCTCTAGGGTTGTGTATGGACTCTTTAGGGGCAGAGTGCTGTAGGGGGAACCCACCCGTTCCTTAAGCTACGTGTCCACTCATGTTTCAGTGGTGCTTTCCTTGGCCCTAGCTCAGTGTTCTGTTTGGGGCCCAACTTCTCCACAAAGAAAAATGCTACAGCCCACAGCTGCATCAAGAGTGAAGGCATTTAACCTTGGCTGCCCATTGACCTCTGTTGGGAAAAAATATTGGAGTTGAGGCTGTACCTTAGGCCATTTGAACCAGAAATCCCAAGACTGGGAACTCTCTTCCACATTCTTGTATATATTGGTTAAATGTAGTGTATAGCCAAGAGCATGAAGGATCAGAGATGATACCAACCCTCCTAGTCCTGTCTTTCTTTCTCTGTTCCTGCAAGCTGGGCTGGGCATGGCTATCTGCTTTGATTCTAAAGGTAATCTCTTCCCTTTTGTGTTTCTGCAAAGATAATTTGTCTTGGTCTCGATCTGCTCCTACTGAGGTGGAGAATTTTTTTTCTGTTTTCTGTCCATTCCCATGCACCACAGACTTGAGAGAAGGCAATTAAATGTGGATAAAGACAAAGAGAGAAGTTAAGTGTTTTGCACATATCTGTAATCCCAGCACTTGGGAGACTGAGACAGGAGGATTGTGAGTTTGAGGGATCCTGGGCCACAAGTGAGCTGATGTCTCATAAAATAAAAGATGCATCTCAGTGGGAGAACCCTTGCTTGACGTGTGGAAGGCTCTGGGTTCTATCCTCAACACTGAAGGAAACACAAGCACATATATACAAGAAGAGAAAGTGTTAAAGGAGATGGCAAAGGAGGGGAAGGAAAATGGAGAGAGAGGAGAGGGAGAGAGACCGGACGTTTTAATAGACCGCCTCTAAGCTGAGGGCAACAGCCAGTGCCTATGGTGTGATGGAGGCAAGCCCGACAGGGTTTGGGTGGTGTGCTCAGTTCCATAGGAAGTAGCCTAAAGGGGCTGGGAAAGGCAGCTTTGTTGACAAAGAGGTCTCAGGGCTTGGAGAAGCCAGTTTCGCCCCTGGTGACTGCCATTTCTGTCTGAGCCCTGTTCTCTAAGCGACTGACTTAATCAGTTCTGAGCTTCTTTAGGGAGCCCTGCATCTGTTCCTTGTCCTGTCCCTGGAGTCTGGCCAAGGACTTGGCCCCGAGATGAAGATGGTACCTCAAACACTAGGAGAAGGAAGCTGGGGGAGGGCATGTTTAGCTTTCTGGGAAAAGACCTGGTATCCTTGACCTAGTACCTCCCCGGGTCACAGGCAGAGCGAGACTCTCATTTCCAGTTTGTCTATTGCTCAGGTCGTGTGGATCACAGCCACCCTGCCTTACTTTGTGCTGTTTGTGCTCCTGGTCCATGGTGTCACGCTGCCTGGTGCCTCCAATGGCATCAATGCCTACCTGCACATTGACTTCTACCGCCTCAAAGAGGCCACGGTGAGTGCCCAGTGGCCACCGAGCATTGGGCCAGGTGGTGATGGGTGTGGTAACAGGATTAAGAAAGGTACATTTCAATGTGCTTCTTTCTTGGTTGAGTGTCCAGCCTACCACTATGCGATAGAGCAAGGACCAAGAAGCAACCTCTTCCTTGTGTAATGCTTAGAAAGATGATAGACCATAGGTCATGGGTTACCTTGAAACTTATGAAGCACAGCAGGCTTCCATATGGTCTGCACCTGTTCAGCTACCCTCATTCACCCAGATATGTAGAAACTGAGTCCTTAGTGTAGTGTCAGTGAGTGGATCCACCTTTCCCCATTGTAATGGAAGGTTGGGGAAATCCAGAATAATACAAGTAGAGGTGTGGCAGGCATCATCACATTCAAATGCCTTAGTTTAGGTGTACTGGATATACTTATTATATATATTTACACACACACACACACACACACACACACACACACACACACACATATATATATATATATGGGCAAGCATGGATGCTGGAGAAGTGAGACTAACTAGGGCTAAACCATGACACAGAGATTGGAGAAGGGCTCATATCTTTAGTCCACCAGGCATATGCTTTTGTCACCAGGGAGAGGGGATTGGAAAGCCAACTCCATTGTCTCCAAAGGCCCCCATTGGTTACCTGTGTCTGCAGCTGGAAGACACATTATCTTCTGAAGATGCCATCTTCATAACTCCTGAGATGGATGGAACCCTTTGGTCTTGCCCTGATAACATTCTAGCCTAGAAATTTTAGTTTATTAACTTTCTTGAAAATCTGGATGTTAAATGGATCCACTGGGCTTCCCCTGGGATGGGATTACTCTGGTACCCAAGGCCAGGAGATGCTAGGGAAATTCAAGCCTGTTATTATACTGCCTACGTCTGCTTCAGACCATGTTTTCTGGTCTATGGCACTCTCAGGGAGGCAGTGCAGTTCTGTAGGAAGTAGAGATGGTGATGACTTTTGTTCACTGTTTTCAGGTATGGATTGATGCTGCAACTCAGATATTTTTTTCCCTGGGGGCTGGATTTGGAGTCTTGATTGCATTTGCCAGTTACAATAAATTTGACAACAACTGTTACAGGTAAGCAAGCACCCTAGCAGAGCTTGCCAATGCTTTGAATCCTGGGGTTGGTCCTTATAGGGATGGAGAGAGGGCTTTATCTGGACAAGAAGCCACCAGTCTTCTGTGGATCATCCTGGTCATTCTGGGAATCCCAATGTGGTCTAGGGGGCCCAAGGAGCATATTTCACTAGACGATATCTCTTGGGAAAGTTGAGGTCACCAGTCATAGGGGCCCATGGGGAAGGATTACTGGGACAGAGGAATGTGGCATGGCTTCCAGAGAGGATGGAGCTCCTGATTCTCTCCATCAGATACTCTGTGAGGCAGGGTCAGAATGGACAAGTTGGTGCGGGCTGGTTGGGTCAAAAGTAAGACTTCTGGGCAGATGGGACACAGAGGAGATCATCTCCAGTTTGGATCAGCGAGCACCTAGTGCTATTTCCTGTAGACCCTATACTATGAGGACTTCAGAGCTGGGGCAGATTTAGGCTTACCTCTCTCACTCCGTTTAACAATCAAGGCAGGATCACTGTCTTCGATTCAAGAAAGAACAGGATGGATGTGCCACCAGGAGAGGTTTTAGGGAAGTCAGGAAATGGGATGGTCATCCACTTAGTAGGGTACTTCCATTAAGAGCCTGGAAGTGAACTTGATGAGCAAGCCTGGGAGGACAGCTGAGGTAGGCAGGTGTGGAACAGATGGCGTGTGTGCTAAGGAATGGCGTGGACAAAGACAGGGAGGCAGCGTGTCAGTGGATCAGCGAGTTGCTTTGCTTTGTTTGTTCCAAGAGTGTACACTAGAAGTCATGAGGAATAAGCCAAGAAGGAAGGGTGGATCATCTTAGCAACGCTCTGAAATGACAACACAGGGAGCTAGGAGACGTAGAAAGCCATTGAGTTTACTTAAGGAGAGAGGAACTCTTATCCCCAAGCCTTTGGTTAGTTCTTTGCTGACACACTGCCCCAGTGGTGGTGAGGCCCTGGGGTCCATGTGACAGCAGGAAAATGGAAAGGAGGGGTGGCCTTTGAGACTGGATGAGACTGAAGATTCCACAGACGGCCAGTGGTTTGTGAGCAGAGTGTGAGTGGAGCAAGGTGGATTTGAATTGTCACTAGAAGCCTCTCTCTCTCTCTCCCAGGGATGCCCTGCTGACCAGTACCATCAACTGTGTTACCAGCTTTATTTCTGGCTTTGCCATCTTCTCCATCCTTGGTTACATGGCCCATGAGCATAAGGTCAAGATTGAGGATGTTGCTACTGAAGGTAGGTCTCCAGCTGAAGGAAGAAAGACTGAGCTGGTTGGAGGACTGTGACAGCTGGCTGTGGAGGTTTTTGGACTTCCAACTGTTGGATTTTCTCCTAGGGCCGTCATTGAATATTCCTGGCAACCATGGGCCCTAACTAGATAACAAAAACATTCCTCTATGGGCCTAAGAGGAACACATTTTGGGCTGCTCATTTTGTACCAGCCTTTGTGCTAACTAACTAATAATTAGTACCAAATCTATTCTAGTTCTGAAGTCCTCACAGCTCTGGGTCTGCAGGAGGTAGCATTAGGTGCTCATACTGGGTGATTTATACACAAAAGTTGTTTAGTTAGCTTACCTCTCTGGAAGCCCAGAGCATGGAGATCGGTTGTCCAGTAGGCTTCTGGTGTAGGTCATACGCTATTTATCTTATTATAGAGAAGTAGAAATGCCTGTGTGTCAAAAGAGTCATGCTTGTAGAACAGCCTCTCCATGAGAGCCCACAACTCTTAGGGAGTAAGAACTCCTAAAAATGGGGTTACTCTCACTAACATCTAGTTACATCTTTAAGCTCCTCAACCTCTTCACATTGCTATACTGGGGAGCAAGCCTGAGCATGAATTTCAGTGGGGACAAACTATGTTCCAAACATAGCAGCATACCTCCACTTCTCCCAAATCTGCAAGGCAAGGCTCAGTAGATTCTCTCTAAAGATGAGTGATTTGGGATTTAAGCTATGCATGAGCTAGTGATCAGTGATGCTAGCATTTGGCCCCAGTCAGCTTGACTCTGGAACCTCTGTCCTTCTCTATGGCCTTCTGTGTTCTTAAGGCTGCAGGGAAGTTGAGACCCAGGAAAGGGCAGCCTTTAATGGCCTTGGAGGGTCATGAGTTTCTGAGAATCGGAGTAGATTCCCATAGAGTAGAGAGCGGGTTTACCACATGTGGCTTGTAGCTGTTCAGGCCACGTGCCGCTCTCTCTGCCTGGTTGTTCCTCTGCTTTGTGTCACTGTTAACAAGGTCCCTGAGACAGTTGGCTTACGAAGAGAACGGGGTTACTTGACACAGTTTTGGAGGTTTTAGTCAATGACTGTTTGGCACTCTTGCTTTGGGGCCTATGTTGGGCCCACATGGTGGAACAACCTATTCACCCAATGGCCAAGGGATGGAGGGAAGAGGAGCTTGGGTCCCAATATCTCCTACAAGGGTGCATCCTCAACAAATGGAAGGCTACATTGGACTTTATGTCTTGAAGTTCCCATCACTTTGAAACTGCACCAGCTGGGGATCAGGACTCTGACACAGGGCTGCTTGGGGGACGTTACAGATCTGGACAATAGCACAGCTGTACTGTGGCTCCATCTCTCATGCCTAGATCCTGAGTCTGTGCTGCCCACACATAACTGATCAAGGGTCCTGAGGCTGGGCTGGAGCTCCCCTGCCCTGTGCAGTCCCCATTGAACATCCCCACCATTGATCAGGCCCTAATGTTTCTTACAGGAGCTGGCCTTGTGTTTATCCTGTATCCAGAAGCCATATCCACTCTGTCCGGATCCACGTTCTGGGCTGTCCTGTTCTTCTTGATGCTCCTGGCTCTGGGTCTGGACAGCTCAGTGAGTGATGGCTCCCAGAACACCCTTCTCCACCACTGTAATCCATACCAGTACTCAGCCTGCAGGGCTGCTGCTGTCTGGGGTCTGTTTCCAAGGGCCTTATTTTAATCTAGACAATGAAGTGAGTCGTCCTTCAAAATGGTAGCCTCGGTCAAAGGCAGGAACCTACAGGAACTCCAAATTGTACTGGACCTCAGACAAGCCAGCCCAACACTCTGCTTTTGTAGATGGGGAGCCAGACTTCTCCCCACAGGACATGAATAGAATGTCCTGT
The DNA here is from genome assembly GCF_949786415.1 of Peromyscus eremicus. NCBI lineage: Eukaryota > Metazoa > Chordata > Mammalia > Rodentia > Cricetidae > Peromyscus > Peromyscus eremicus. Next base: position 134,272,780 of record NC_081420.1, read on the forward strand.
GACCAAGCACTTTCCCATTTCATTATGTTTTATTACTGATAACCAACCCAAACATTTTGGACCCTGTTAGGTTACTAGATCCCTGGTTTTTTATTATTATTCAGTTATGTGCACAGTTAAGTTCCTGACATCTTTTTAATGTGTGTTTCCACCCTAAATACCTTAGGGAAGGGCTGGACAGCAGATCTCACTGTTTACTTTTTACTTGGTGGATCTGCCAGAGCAGTTGTTGCGAAGGGTTCTGAGGTTGATTCCAGACCCTAGGGTAGAGTATTGAGGTTGATTAACAATGTCTGCCAAGGGCAGTGGAGAGGAGCAAGGGACATGTGTGACTATTGTCTGCCACCACAGAGTCTGTACTTAAAGTGACCACTTTGGTGATTAGAAAGGCAGTAAGGAACCCTTGTCATATGCTATGGTATGAAGTTCCCACTCTAGAGAAGTCCATTAGCTGATGTTTCCAGAAGGTTCTATTTGTATATAGATATATAACCTGGGCAATATATCCCTTCACTCTCTATTTCCCATCAGTACCCACTCAGGCTGAGTGAGTCAGGGGTCAGGGACCTGTTGCAGAGGCAGGCAAGAGTTAACTCTTCCCCATCCCACATAACTTGAGCTTGGTTGAGATTGGGACAGAAAAAGGGGGAAAACACTTGGGAGGAAGGCGGGGCCTGCCAATTTCTGAAGACCCTGATGTAACTGAGGCTGATACTAAACTATAGGGAGCCCTTCATTCCTGCCCTCCCTCCTGGTTCTCTACAGATGGGAGGCATGGAAGCAGTTATCACTGGACTGGCTGACGACTTCCAGGTCCTGAAGCGGCATCGGAAACTCTTCACTTTTGGTGTCACCATAAGTACCTTCCTTCTGGCCATGTTCTGCATAACCAAGGTGAGGCTGGCCATGGGGCAATCTGGGGCTTTCTAGGACTGTGCTTCAAAATCTAGACATTCTCAGCCTTGGTACTGGGCTGGGTTGGATGAGGCTGAGCACAGGGGTTCTACTATCCTGAACCCTGTGTTCTCACACTCAGAGGAGATCACTGTTGCCTCCTGCTACCTCTGGGGCTGATGATTTCCAAGCGCTGTTATTTACTGCCGAATGACTTAGGACCTGCAGAAGTCCTTTGGAAACTTATCGTGATGTTTATCAAGTGTAACTCTTTCAGCCAGTGGCTCCTAGAGCCCTTGGTTAGAATGCAGACACATTTAGCTGTACAACCCTGCCACCCATGCTTGTGAACAGGGCTCTGAGCATGTGCGAATGGGGATAGGTAGGGTTTGTAGGATAGTCGGTGACTGTTTATAGCCAAGGTTGGCTCAAGCCCTTTCTCTCTGTGCCCCAGGGAGGAATTTACGTACTGACTCTGCTAGACACCTTTGCAGCAGGCACCTCCATTCTGTTTGCGGTGCTTATGGAAGCGATCGGAGTTTCCTGGTTTTACGGTAAGTGAGGCTGTCATAAGCCTTGGTCCCCAGCGCTCGTGGAGTCTCTTTTACCTGGAGAGGGGAAAGAGCTTTTTATTCAGGACAGCCACCTGGATCTCCAGAAGTGAGCAGCCCATTTAATAGGTGTTAAGTCTCTCCAATCCTCAGCTCACTGGGGCTGCAGAGACCTAAAAGACCCCCAGTGCCAACAGCTGAAAGAGAACCCTTAGCAAGCTGCAGACCCCCAGCCACCAAACCTGACAGTGCAATTGTCAGACTGAACAAACAAAACAGGATGCCTGCTGAACTCGAACTTCAGATGAACGATGAACACATATTTTTAGATCAGCATGACCCAAATACTGCACAGACTCTCCTGATGCCGATTTTTTTCATTATGGGTCTGAAATTCAAACTTAAACAAATATCCTGTATCATTCTGGAGCTGAGCTGAGAAGCAAACTGTCAGATGTGTTATCATTGTTCATTTCCCCTTTATGTGAGAGTAAAGGTTAGTCTTGTTCTTACTCTTTCTGGACAAGGTTGCAGTCTGATGGTCTCTTTCAAATTATGGTTGGGGGAGGGTGCCCATGTGTGTGCACGTATGGATAGACAGCTGTTTTCACAGAAAGACTAAGCAAGAGGAAAGAGCCAGGCTGGGGCCAAGACCTGGCTCCTCAGTCTGGGTCAAGTCCTCCCTTCTCTGAGCTCTGGGGGAACTCCCCCTTTTAAGATAATCAGAGTGGCACATGAAAGGTGACGGTTCCAGAGTTTGTCCTCTCCCTTCTTCGCCATTAGCCAGGTGCCTGCCGGGCCTCCTGCATTCCGGGGTGTCAGTCTCTTGCCACCAACCCTGCACTCTGCCAGGACCTCATGGAACGGCATCAGGGGAGACCCCGGTCCTGCGTCTGTGGGCTCTCTGTGACAGCCTTGCCCTATGTGCTCACAGGTGTGGACAGGTTCAGCAATGACATCCAGCAGATGATGGGCTTCAAGCCAGGCCTGTACTGGAGACTGTGTTGGAAGTTCGTCAGCCCTGCCTTCCTCCTGGTGGGTAGGGTGTGGCTGGGGTACCACGGTGGGGGTGGGGTGGGCATATTTATTCCCTAGGGGAGGAGGTGCTGGAATCTAGAAGCCTGGTCATCTGTGCAGGCGGGATCCTTAGCAGGGGTGGGGGATAATCTACCTTAGTGAGTGTCCAGCCAGGTTCCTCCCCACCCCCGCCCCTGTGCTGCTGTGCTGGCTACAAAGTCACGTGTGTTCCTTCCTCCCCCCGACCGTCTTTGCCATCCCTTACCTCTTGAACACCTTTTCTTTTCTTTCTCCCTCCCTCCTGTGGTCATCTCATTTCGTTTCTATCTCGGCCATTCTCTTCCCGCTTCCCTCCTCTCTCTTTTCGCTGTTTCTCCGCCCCGACTCCATCTTTCCTCCCTGCCCCCACCCTTTCCTCCAGTTTGTCGTGGTGGTCAGTATCATCAACTTCAAGCCGCTCACCTATGATGACTACGTCTATCCTCCCTGGGCCAACTGGGTCGGGTGGGGCATTGCCCTCTCATCCATGACCCTGGTACCTGCATATGTCATCTACAAGTTCTTCAGCATACGGGGCTCCCTTTGGGAGGTGAGCTCCGGGATGGCTACTGTGGGGTAAGGGGGGAGGTGGCATTCTTATTGGGGTGAGACAGAGATAAGAGAATACTTAGGGTCAGCATACCCACCTCATTTACCAAGTGATGACCCATCCTGAGCCTCAGTTTCCACACCTGTAACCTGAGAATAATACTGTGTACCTTGGAAGGGAAAAACACTTGGGTGCTAAGTAAAGAACCTGGCCCATGGGAGGTTGCTTCCTGCATGCTGCCCATCAGTACCATGGCTGTTTCTACTGCTCATAGGAGAAGGCAAAGCTCAGCCATGCCTGTCCCCTTTTAAGATGTGTTATGTCCCCAGATATCCCATCTCTCCTTGTCTGAGTCCACTACCATTTTTCTAATCATAATATGATCAGCCTAACCTGTAGGTTTCTGACATGATTCCTTTCCCTTTACATCTATGCATCGTATACACACACACACACACACACACACACACACACACACACACACACAGAGAAGGTTTCTGACATGATTGATTCCTTTCCCTTTACATGTATGCATCGTACACACACACACACACACACACACACACACACACAGAAGGTTTCTGACATGATTGATTCCTTTCCCTTTACATGTATGCATCGTACACACACACACACACACACACACACACACACACAGAAGGTTTCTGACATGATTGATTCCTTTCCCTTTACATGTATGCATCGTACACACACACACACACACACACACACACACACACACACACACAGAGCAGAGGTGCCTTTTATCCTGAAGTTACATCATGACTTTTATTTTGCCATACAAACCAGTGGTGGTAGTCTTTCCAAGTGTCCTTACTTTGTAAGGCAAAGACCTCACATCTGAACTGCTTGGACACATCTGAGGTCTGGGCCAGTGAGACGCTCTCCTTTCCTTCTTCACAGAGAGTAGCCTACGGCATCACGCCGGAGAATGAGCACCACCTGGTGGCCCAGAGAGACGTGAGACAGTTCCAGGTAGATGCAGAGCTGACCTTGGGGTGTGGGGCAGGACAGGGTGGGTTCTGGCTGTTCTCTGTGGGGTGCCCTAGCAGGATCACAGCTGGGAAAATCTGGGTGGTGACCAGCTTCAGCTTAGGGGCTAAGGTGATGGGTGCCCAGTCAGCCTCCTGATGCTGATGCTGTTTCCTAGTCCCGGGATGCTGAGTGCTAGAATGTTCCTAGTTTTATTCTGCCCCTGAGCTGTCACATCTGTGTCACCAAACTAAGCTGAGCATTTTAGAATCTTGAAGACATAGATAGCTGCAGGGCATTAGTAATGAGTTGCTGGCTCCAGGGGTGAGGGTGGTGCCTGCTGAGCTCCCTCTTTTGGGTGGTTCTTTTGCATCCAGCCTCAGCACCATTTAAGGATTGTGCTCTGAGCTCTGTGCTGGGAAGGAGGCTGTTTGCTTTGCTTCATCTTTGCTTCTTGCTGCCCCAACCAGCTGGCCCCTGGTCCTCCAAATCCCCACTGACTCTGTCTTCAATTACTCTATTTTTCGTCACAGTTGCGGCACTGGCTGGCTATCTGAACCTGGCCCCGAGGAGGAGGAACCCACGGGTCAACATCCGGGCCAAGGGCATCCTCTTCACCCCCAAGTGGACACCGCCCTGGGATTCCTATCCTGGAAGAACCTTTCCCAACCCTCTTGTTTTCCCAGTTACTAATGATTCTGTGACTCTGGTTTTGTTCACCTTCTGTTCATTGGGCCTGGAGGCAGCGAGTGTGGAGAACTAGTGAGCCTCGAGGAAGAAGATGGAAGGAGGGAATGGGACATGGCTTCTGGAACTCTGGCTTGAGGACAATCTCAGTGCACACCTGAGCTGAGGTTCATGGCTCAGGCAGAACCCTTTCCCGAATGTGCTTGTGCTTCAAATCATAGAAGAAACCTTTGATTCATCGAGGCTGAGAGAAAATTGACATTTGGATAGAGATCAAAAGCCCAACCAAAGCCTGATGGGGTCTGTGTGGGAGCCAAGGTTACCCCTCTATTTCCACCCAGTTACCACTCTGGTGTCTGAGCCTCTGTGTGGGAGCTGGGGTTTATTTGCAGCCAAAGTGTGGCTGGTCGATGTTTTAGGGGTTTTGAGACGAAACCCCCTGATTTAGTTTTCTAGTTAATCTGAGATTGGGTTTGGGATGTTCTAGAACATTACTCTAGCTTCTTGTGTTTGGATAGTCCCAAACCATGACGTTAGGGGGAGAATGTAGCTAGACCACCAGTCAGGAAGTGCCACAAAGTCAGATATTCCAGAAAGATGGTAGAGACAGCTGGATGAATCACCCCTGCCAAGGCCACATCTTTGTCATGTTCTGTTCGATATATGGATGGTTCCTGACACCTTCCTAGGGATTGAGGCAGGGCTCCTGTGAAGTCAGAAATGTGAGCCCATAACAGAGATCTCTGTCCCGTGGGGCCAGGTGGGAACCTGAGAGAGGGTAACCTGGTAGGCTGCCATGGTTCTTTATGGTCTACAGACACTTCCTAAGCCTCCCTGGCCCAGGAACCCAGCAGATAGGGAGGGGTCCTGAGTAGTGGGATATCTTGGCTCTGAAATGGTCTGCTTCACACTGACTAGATTAGGCACCTTGAAGGGCATGATGGGCCCTACCACATCACAGCACAGCCCCTCATGCCCAGGAAGGTTTTTCTGACTGGTGGGTCAGGAAATTTCTAGGTTTACCTACTGCCCTCTGGTGGTTAGTTTTGGTTCATGATGGGAAAGGATGGCTTGGAAAATTGATGGCATCTTCCAGGGATTTATGTTTATGGTTTGAGTCTCTTATGCCCTTATTTGAAATCTAGAATCATAGGTTGTCACTGTGATAGTGGACTTCCACTCTACAGGCTTTTTTTGGTGTTGAAAAGGAAAAAAAAAAAGCCCCTGAGTTCATTGGGGTCGTGTAGGAGGCGCACAGAGAAACTAGGATGTCCCCAAGAGGGTGCAAGAAGGGGCCAAGCGATGCCAGCTGGGGATGGGGAGGTGTTTTACTCTGAAGACCCCCAGATTTCCATGCTGAATCGGGGTCCTTGAGTCATTCCTTAGAGGTAATCCAGGGGCTTTTGATTCTTCCATGTAAGAAGGCCAGCTCAGCTCAAGGCATCCCCCAGTGGCCAATGTCTTGGGGTGCTGGGGATGGCGAGGCTCTCCCACACCAGTGAATTACAGGTGCAAGTCAGAGCCCTGTTAGCAGACAACACCTCTGATGAATAGCAATTCCTTTTTCTTGTTACCTTTAAAGATACTTTATCATTATTTAAACAAAACCCTTTCACCCATACTGCCTGCCCACTGCCCCACAGGAAAGGAAAACTGCTTCCTGTCTCCCATCTTCCCATCTCCCTGTGAGAAGACAGAGGCTGTCTTGCTCAAGATCTCAGCTCCTGAGGGATCAGGGTGGACCTTCCATTCCCATCCTGTCTTCACACTTCAGAGCCCCAGGCAACTCCCTGCTCACCCCACCCAGGGCTGTCACCAAACGCAGAGTACACGAAGTCCCACTTAAGAGGAAAGCAGTATTTCTTACAGAAGGACAGCGTGTTGGGAGAAGAGCAGAGGAATGTTACTCATCTCGTCCCACTGGCTCCCTGAGAGGTCCTTTTCTTCAGTGACAATCGTCACCCTTTGAACAGTGGGTCCTGAGGAGCAAGTCCCCCAGCTGTCACAAGCGCACACACTCAGAAAGCCGGGGTACCCTAGGTCAGCACTGGCCCACCATTTTCTCATTGCCATCTGTGTGGTCCCTCTGCCTGCAGATGTTGTCCCTGGGGTGAAGCTGAGACGTGGTGCTAGCTGAAAGACCCCCAAACTAAAGCCAAGGTGCTGTTTTGTGGCAGAGTTGGCTCTTGAGACCGGGACAAGGGGTTCTTGGCTCCAAGCCCAGGTGCTCTGCTGGGGGAGGAAGGGTGTGGTACCCAGAAAGCCCCTCGAAGGTGCTAGGAGGTCAGTGCATCCACCTTCCTACCCACTCTTACCAGATGGGGGCTAATGCTTTATCACACATAATGCTTGACTTCTTTGTTATGACTTTTTTTTTAAATAGTGGGGTTCACCCAGGACCAGTGTGCTCCTGAGTACTGTATATGACACTTGACACTTTCGATATTTTATCGTATTTTTAGAGAATTATTTTCTATGAGCTGCGAGATGTTTGTTTAAGAACATTGGTGGTATCTAGCTTTTTACCTGTCAGTCTTCATTCTAGATTCAAGTGAGACAGAGGGGATACGGGGTACCAACTCACCCCAGATATCCTGCTCAACAAAGGCCCCTAAACTGCCTTAATTCTCAGAGGGTATTCCTGCCCAGGTGGGAGCCAGTCTAGATTTTCAAGATCTGGTAATGTAAGACTGACATGTTCTTACCAAAGAAATCATTTCCAACCCATTAAGCTCAGTTCATATGTTTGTTTATTTCTTTGGAAAACTACAGCGGGGAAGTGATCAGAGTGGGTGTTTGGTGTGGTGGAAGCAGCACAGCATTTAGACCTGATTAGCAGTGGGTCTGCAGCCGATTAGCTGTGGCTTGAGAGAGGAGCTTCACATCTTTGGGTTTCAAGGGGGGTTTGTCTATAAAATCAGGAATTTGATCAGGTAATCAATCGAAGGGTGCATCCAATTAAAAACAAACCACAACGAAGCATGACAACATCCCTGTGCTGAGGTTACAGTGGAGAAAGCATGTCACCCCATGACTGACCATCCACTGGGCTTAGAAACAGAGATTTCTGGCTGGCAGAGCCTTGGTATTTCTTTATGTCTAGTAGCTCCTCTTATGCAGATATTTTTTTTCCAGTTGATGCCAGAAAGACTTGGTTTCTGAGAAGAAGTCAAGTCCAACCCTCTCGATCTGACACTTGGGTGGTATTGAGAAGGTGAAGGGCATCACTCTGCCTGTGTTCTCAAGTCTGGGGACCCACAGCTCTGCCCACAGGCAGTGCGCTTGGCCCTGGCTGGTGAGTGTGAAGTCATGGGGTGCCTGTCCTCGTCCCGGTCTCTACTTCTGTGTAACTAGGATTGTTTCCATCTTCCTCATGTCACGGACTGTTCCAGTATCATGCAAATTTCTGCGTCTGCTTTGGATTTATTTTGAAAGTTGTTCTCTTCATGGAAAAAAAAAATCAGTGTACAGTATAATAAAGGACATTGCCTGTGCTGTCTGTCTGATTGTAGAGTTCTGAGTGCTGTTCCATGCATGTGAAGCTATGAGTTATGAAAGCAAGTGACTTTGTCTCTGATGAGCCACCAGCTAGTAGAGATTTTGGATGCAGTAGCCCACCTTTCATCCAGAGAGTTGCTCTGAGAACCCATGGAAAAGACAGGGACAGAGGGGGTTGAGTGTGTGGTGTTAGCTCAAAGATCAGCTCTCCTCCTCCTCTCCTCTCCCCTCCCCTCCCCCCCTCCTCTCCTCTCCTCTCCTCTCCTCCCTGCATTGTTCCTTTCCTTCTGTTTTGCGCTCTGTTCTTCCCTGGTACTTGGAATCAAGTCCTAGAGCACACTGTGCACATGCTCCCCCCCCCCCCCCCCCCGCTGAGCTACACCCCTGGCCCGACACACATTTTTGTTTAAACACAAAGTGGATGCCATGAGACAACATGCCTGGTGTCTAATTTTGTTCTGTTTGTCATTGCTAGGCCTGGGTTTCAAATGAATCAGAACCGCTGCTGGATTGAACTGGATGCACAATTTAGTGCAGATGTGGACTTTTCTGGGCAGAGGGTGCTATTCACACTCAAGCCCTTGGAGCTCATGCTGGCTTTGTTTGGGGGAAAGTGTGAGCTCAATATGTTTGTTCCCACCTTTTATTGAAAATAGATGTTTTTGTCACATAACATATCCTGATTATGGTTTCCCCTCCCTCTACACTTCCAGTTGCTCCCCACCTCCCCTCCCATCCAGATCCACCCCCGTTCTGCCTCTACAGGATAATAATAAAATAAAATATGATAATATAGAACAAAAACTAACACATTTGGAATAGGACAAAACAATAAAACATAAGGAAAAGAGACCAAGAGAAGGTACAAGAAACAGACATAGAGGCAGAGACCCACTCATTTGCACACTCAGGAATCCCATAAAAGCACTAACCTGGAAACAGTAATATATTACCCAAAGGGCCTATAGGGTAAAAAGAGTGGAAAGATATAAAACTAAGATAAAAAGAAAAGCTCTGACATGAGATTATGAGACAAGGAGCCCCCAATGACGCTGTTGAGCTTGTTTTCTGTTGGCCATCTACTGCTGGGCATGCAGCCTACCCTTGAGAGTATCTCCAGTGAAATGCCTTTGGAGGAAAGTGAATTTTCATTTGCAAATGATTATCAATTGGAGATTGCTTCTGGGTTAGGGATAGGAACATGTGTCCACTTCTTTTCACTCTAGCACTCCATCTGGTATAGACCCATGCAGGTCCAGTGCATGCTGCCTTAGTCTCTGTGAATTCAATACTTTGATCATGTTGATTGAGATGGGCTTGTTTTCTTGGTGTCTTATGGCTCATACACTCTTTCTGCTTCCTCTTTAGTGGGGTTCCCTGCACCCTGAGAAGAGGAATTTGCTAGAGACATCCCCTTCAGGGTCAAGGTCTCTCACTTTCTGCATAATGTTTGGCTGTGGGTCTCTGTATTTGTTTCCATCTGCTGCAGGAGGAAGCTTCTCTGATGATGGCTGGGCAAGGCATTGGTCTATGAGAATAGCAGAATGTCATTAGGAGTCATTTTATTGCTATATTTTATATCTCTATCTATATATCTCTATCTCTGTCTATCTATCTATCTATCTATCTATCTATCTATCTATCTATCTATCTATCTATCTATCACAGTATTATTTGGGTTTACCCTAGGTCCTTGAGCTATCTAGTCTCAGGTTCTTGGTTACCCAAGCAGTGTTAGATAAGCGTTCCATCTCATGGAGTACCCTAATGATTTGCCTTCAGTCAAATTGGATATTGGTTAGTTACTCACACAGTAGTGGAGTGCTACCAAAGGGTTTGTGGCAGACTTGGTGTTTATGTTTCTCCTTTGGTAGTGTGCAGAGTACCTTTCTGTACCAAAGACAGTAGCCAGTAGGGGTAAAGTCTCTATGTGGGGATCAGCTTGTCTTCTCCATGTTCAATGAATTGTGTAGGTGTTGCTGTCAGCAATGGGGCCTTGCCATCAGCTTGGAGAAAGCAACCTAGAGTCTTAGCAACAGCATGGATTATTTTGGGGGTTCCTGTGGGACTCCTTTGGCTAACATCTCAATTAGATGTAACTTAATCCTGGGGCTGAAAGCTTCATTTTGGGACAAAAGATGGCCAGTTGGGGTTCTGGTTCTGGACCACCTCACTAAGGATGATTTTTTTTTCTCATTCTATCAACTTGCCCGTGAATTTCTTGATTTCATTTTTTTCTTTTATGCGTAAATGTACCACATTTTCTTTATCCATTCATCTGTGGAAGGACATTTAGGTTCTTTCCTACATCTATCCAGAATAGAGAGTGGTGATGAACAGGGTTGAGCAAGTGTCTTGGTGGTAGGAAGAAGTGTCCTTTGTTGTGTATACGCCCAGGAGTGACATAGCTGGATCTTGAGATAGATTGATTCCCATCTTCTTGAGGAACTGACATATTGATTTCATAGTGGCTATGCATATCTGCATTCCCTCCAGCAATTGGTAAGTGTTCCCCTTACTCCACATCCTCACCAACATGAGCTGTCACTTGTGTTATGGATCCTAGCCATTCTGGTGAGCGTAAATGAATCTAAAACTAGTTTTGATTTGCACTTCCCTGATGACTAAGGATGTTGAACATTTATTTGTTTCTCAGCCATTTAAGTCTCCTCTTTTGAGAAGTCTCTGTTTAGATCTGCACCTCATTTTTAAATTGGGTTAATTGTTTTCTTGATATATAGTTTTTTGAGTTCTTTATGTATTTGGATACTAGCCTTCTATCAGATGTGTAGTTGATAAAAACATCCCGTTCTGTAGACTGCCACTTTGTCTAAATAACAGTATCTTTTACCATACAGAACCTTTCCAGTTTCAGGAGGTCCCATTTATTAATTGTTGATATTAGTGCCTGTACTCCTGTGCCAATGAGTACAAGGCTATTCCCTAGTGTCCTTTCTATCAGGCAATATGTTTGTTCTTAATGCAAATCATCCAGTAGCCAATCTAGAGGACTTGGTGTCAAATGAAGATTTGGTCAGTGCCTCCTCTTCTGTGAAGGCTGATGAGGAGTGAGCACTGGGCCCTGGAGCTGAGTGGAGTTGATTAGTAGGAAGATAAGAAGACTGCTTGCAAGGTTAGCATGCTGATGATCCAGTCACCCTTCATTAGTGCCACCATCTAGGGAACAAGTCTTCAACACATGAGCCTTTGTTGGGCATTTCATACCAAACGTTCTGCCCCTAGCAAGGTTCATGATCATATTGTAATTCAAAATAAATTTAGTCCATCTCCAAGAGTTCTCAACATCTCAGCAATTCCAGCGCTTCTCAAAAGCTCAACTCTGGGCTGTTGAGATGACTCATTAGGTTATGGGTGCAACACCAAGTCTGATGTCTGAATTCGATCCCCAGAACCAATATGGAGGGATGAGGGAACTGACTCACGAAAGTTGTTCTCTAACCTTCACACATATGTCCACACACACACACACACACACACACACACACACACACACACAACACTAAATAAATGAAAAAAGTTTTAAGTCCAAAATCTCTGCTGAGACTCAAAGCAACTTGCAGCTTTTAATTACAAAAAGAACATTTCACAGTTCCAGCATAAAATAGTGGGGCAGGGCAAGAATTTCCATCCCCAAAGAGCAACATGGGGCCCACAAAGCAAGACTTAAACCCAGCAGGGCAAACATTAAATCCTCCGTGCAGTACCTGGCACATGCTGTCAGGATGTGGGTTTCAGAGACCCTGGGCATCCCAGTCCGTGTGATGTCACCAGCTGGTGCTCACACAGCCTCTCTCCTGGGCTGGCTCTGCTGGATGCCTATGGTTTTCTCAGGCAGTTGCTCCACATTGCTGGGTCCCCACCTCATCTTCAGCATCATTCCCACAGTGTCACTTCTAGCCCTGTCAGAAGGGGATTCTGAGCCTGGTACACAATGCCTGGTTTCTTAGTCCTTTTGTTGGAATTTTAGCAGAATCTTCCAGGATTCCATGACTCTTAAATGATGCATACCTGTAAGATCATTCTCATGGACAATGCCAAGGTGTGCCAATAGTTCAAGCAGCAGCAGCAGCAGCGTTCCTTGGATGTTCCAAGTGTCTGGATAGCTGAATGTGGGAAATTGTTTTCTAAGTGGTCTGTGTAAGCATGGCACCCCAAAACTCTTTTCACAAAGCAAGCAAAGTCAGTCTTTCCACTCCCCTCATTCTGGAATAGTCTCACTATGCAACCCAGGCTGACTCTGTCTTTTCTTCTCTCTCTTTCCCCCTCTTCTTCTTTACCTCCTCTTCCTCTTCTTCCTCCCCCTCCTCTTCCTCCTCCTCCTTTTTCTCTTTTTCCTCTTCTTTGTTTTGAGATGGTCTCATCATAGACTGACTCTGAAATCATAGACTCACATACTTCCTACCCCAGCCCCCCAAATGCTGGGATTACAGGTATGTGTTGCCCCTTCCAGAAGCAAAGCCTTTCAGATGAGCTTTTGCCTTTATTCACTTGGATCCAGAATGGGTAGTATTCATCCATTACTTGAGACTTCTCTAAGATGCCTTTTCCCTCCCATTCCTTCAAGATTTCTCTCATTCTCCTCCTCATTTCCCTCCCTTTTTTTCCTTATGGATTTTTGAGAGGCTCTGATATGTAGCTCAGGATGACTTAGAACTTGCAGGACACTGGGCTCAGACTCTCAAGTGCTAGGCTTGCAGGAATAAACTACCACATTTAATTGTGGCATCTCTTTATGGGCACTAATACCTTTAGGAAGCACACTTCTCTTGACCTAAGTTTAAACAAGTCCCTTCTCTGGGCACACTGTAAGCTTTCCAAATCCACCTGCCCTGCTTTGTGCTCTGGGTTCACACCGCAGATCTGGCTAAAGGCAGCCAGTAATACACATGCTAGCTGTGTTGTCAGAAAATTAATCAGGTGGTCACCTTTAAATGAAGGCTTCCACAAATTCTCTGGGCATGGAACAAATACAGGCAATGCTATTGTCAGAATGCAGCATGAGTGGATTCTAGTTCCGTTCCTGATAGAATCCCATCTTTATCTGAATTTTACTCATAGCAATGCCCGTTTCTAGTTTCAGCTCTCTGTGGTAGTCAGCTTTCCACAGTTATGACAGAACACCTGAGAAAAGCAACTCAGAGGAGGAAGACTTATTTTACTTCATCGTTTCAGACAATGGCCACTGTTTTTAGGCCAATGGGAATGCTGACACATCTTTGTAGTGGAAAGGGAGGAAACCTGCTTGTCTCATGGCAGCCACAAAGCCTGGAGAGGTGGGAAGGATGTAAGAACAAGTTGTACCAGGAATGCATGCTTCCTGTCAATCACCTCTTTCAGCTGGCCTCTGTCTCCTAGACCATTCAGCTATGAACTTACCAATGTAATAATCCATTAGTGAGATTAGCACTCTTATGATCTAATCACCTTTCAATAGCATCATGATCTGAGGACCAAGCCTTCAATGAGCCAGCCTCTTCTGGGGACACATTTCATACCCAAGCCAGTCCCTAGATCTTCACCTTCATTTCATCAGGCCATAGCAGGAAACCTTGTAATTGTGGAGCTGTGGGTCTCTTGTCTGGTTTCTGGTATACCTTGATCTGACTCTGCAGCTCACTTCAAAGGCATCCCAGCAGGATTGTTGGGTTTCATGTGGCTAGAACAGTGTCTGTGCTCATGTTCCTTCAATTATCCTTTGGATGGTACCTTTGGCTTGGGTAACCAAATCCTAGTCTTTCTGGATCCACAGACATGTGACTGCCTGGGCATGAGGTTAAGCTTCAAGGTATACCTACCTGGGCCTTGCCTCCTTCTAGGACCCTACTATCTCTCAAGTTCTCCACTATCAGCCCCTGCTAGCCTTGCTGGAAAGGGAGATACTCCCTGTGCCAGTGCTGATATCCACTGCCACCAAAAGTGAAGGAGAAAGAAGCCCATACCAAGAGACTACTTAAGCAGCCAGCTGGGATCTAGAGTGGTATTATCAGCTACCAGCTTCATCAGCTTCAGGCCTGGGAGAGGGTGGGCTGGGCTAGAGCGTTAGAACATGAGGCTAAAGTAAAGGCTGGGCTGCAGGAAACACAGTAAGGCCACCCTTGTCTCCAGAAAAGGTCCCAGTGATGCCATGGCCTGGAAATACTAGGAGCACAGATATATGGAGTCTTCAGCTGAGGGAAGCTAGCTACTAGATGAAGAACATACTTTGCACAGCTTCAGGCCAGGCTGAGCAAGCTGCATTAGTTCCTGCCTTGACTTCCCTGGATGATGCACTACAAGCTGTAACCTGTAAAACCTTTCCCACCCCAAGTTGCTTTTTGGTCATGGTATTTTATCACAGCAATAGAAAAATTAACTAATACACGTAGTCAGCTCAGCAACAACTTACCTGCTTGCTGCTCGCTCTGAGCTTGTTTCTAGGACCCCACTGAATTTCTCATACTGTGTCACACCTGATTTTCCTTGTAGTTGCCACTGAATTTCAACCCATCTCTCTACAGCCACTCCATCGGCCCCTGTCCTCGGGGAGGACACCTCAGGCACGCCCACTCAGAGTCTGCAGCTTTGGTTTATCAAGTGAACTGCAGAGTTAGGTCAAGGCATATTGGGTACCCAACAAGAGACCCACAGCTTCACAACTACAATTACAGAGCCCTGCTCCTTAAGTTTTAGAACCGGAAGGGGAGCATGACACAAGGGTGCCTGGATTCACTTGAAGCCTCAGTTAGGAGAAGGAGCTTAGGTCCAGTCACATAAGCCCCTGGCTCCCAGGACAGACAGCTCAGGAGCACCAATAGCTTGGACAAGGCCAAGGGACAGGCAGGACAAGCAGGTGGCTTATGTGGACTGGTTATTGTTCTGTTTTACAAGTACTAATTCATTGAATCTGCCTCAGAGCTTCAGGACAGGGAGAAAAGAAAGGGGATTGCAGTGGTCCAACGTGCAAATGGAGACAATAACTTACGAGTTGTCACTGGGATTTGAGCCCAGGAGGCATGGCCCCATTCTGTGCCTTTAAGATTTCTGATGTGCTATGTTTCCTGGCACTAGCCACAGTATGAACATGAATTCTCATCTAGTTCCAACACTGTCTTTGGTTACAAATACATCATGTATGCATATGTAAATAAGGTTATTTATTTGCATAAATATATAAGTTGTATACACATTATATACAAGTTATAAGCTTATATTGTATGTATATGCATGCATATTTTAATAGACATGTAAATATATATATTCTAAGTGTCTACAGTGTATTAGAAAGCAAATAATTTGTGTCAAATCACACAGTTAGAGAGATCAGCTTGAAACAAGTTCTCCAATTTCACAGGAAAAATGATTATACTAGTTTTTCCCTAATCTACCCCAATTATATGTTCTGTGAGTCTTTATTCAGATGGATATTCTGTCTGGGTTCATTACCAGAAAGCCTTTCTCTGTCTCTCTCTCTGTCTCTCTGTCTCTGTCTCTGTCTCTGTCTCTGTCTCTCTCTCTCTCTCTATCTTTCTCTCTCACACACACATGTACATAGTTGTAAATAGTAGGCATATATACATATTAGGACATAAAGTGACTATAACAGAAATGTAGCTATAATTTCTCAACAAAAGGGATTCCCTCAATCTCTCGTAACAATCTCTTTTAACAGTGTCTTCTAACAATGTCTTGTAACAGGCAGTGGATCAATGTGATGATTAATGTCAACTTGGCAGAATCCTGAACAGCTTAGGAGACAAGCCTCTAGGCACATCTGTGAGGGATTATGAAGACTCACCTGTTTTTCAATAGATCAGATTTAACTGGACAGTTTTTTATTTGCACACAATGCACTGTGATCACATTTCCCTCCCTCATGATCTCTTCTTATCCCTCTTCCACACCTGCCGAGGTCCCACTTCTTCCCAGTCCCTTGCCCTCTACCCTCATGCACAGGTGGTCACAGTCACAGTGTGTTCCTGATGACAGCAGCTGTGTCCCCTGCAGAGACAGCATTCTCCAGTGTTCTTTCCTGTCTGGCTTTTACCGTCTTTCCACTCCTTCTTCTGCAATATTTCCTGGGCCTCAGGGTGGGTGAGATGACATTACGCCTAGGGCTGAGTGCTCAGCAGTCCCTTATTCTCAGTTCTTTGGTGCTGAGTCTCTGCTTTGCATGTGTAGGTAATGAGGGGTTCTTTGTAAAGCACTGGGACTGACGGGCCACAGAAAAGGACCCTTATATTTACTCTACCTTTTGGGATCAATTACTCCTGGGATCTAGTGAGGGAACTCAGGATTGAAGATCTTGCCAGGTCTTGCAGACAAACCTGGGGTGCACTTACAGAGGCCCCTCTGACCTGTTGAGTGGATATGTCAGCTCAGTGAGATGTCTGCCCTCTCTAGCTCCCTCTCCACTTCCCTGACAATAAAGAGAGCTGGTTAAAATATAAACCGTCACTAGGTGGCACCAAACACACTCCCAAGCTAAGCAGCAGCTGAAGGAAGTACAGAGTTGTTGGGAGTCTTTTTTGTTTTTTATTCTTCTCAGAGCTTATTTGAGTGTAGAAAATAGGCTATTTCTTATCTACACACAAAAGATCAATTTATTTCATATTATTGTGCCTTGGGTGGAATCTTTCATTCATTTATTCACTGATGAGAATCCCAGTCTGTACAGGCACAGATTAGTACAGTTGTTCTCAATCTGTGGGTCGTGACCCCTCTGGGGGTTGAACAACCTGTTCACAGGGGTCACCTAAGACCATCAGAAAACACAGATATTTACATTAATATTCGTAACAGTAGCAAAATTGTAGTTATATGAAGTAGCAACTAAAATAATTTTACGGTTGGGGGTCACCACACCATGAGGGACTGGATTAAGGGGTCGAAGCGCTAGGAAGGTTAAGAACCACTGGACTAGTGAACACAAGGGATAAATAAACCTAGCCTTGAGGTCCTCAACCCGAGAGGGCAGTAGATGGCTCATGGCAGGTAAGCACTATTGAGAACCCACTGCATCCTCATGTAAATCCTTGAGGGTTTCCTATTGAGAACTCACTGCATCCTCATGTAAATCCTTGAGGGTTTCCTACTGCCTTTAAGGTGACTCAGAGTTCTCTCTCTCATCTCATCTCCTTACTCCAGTCACAATTCTCAGACTCCCTGGGACCATGCCAGTTCTCCTTCCTTGCTCAGAGTTCACGACATTGACAGTATAATGTGACCAAAAGCAATGCTTAAAATGACGGGTGGGGGAGTACAGGCCCGAGCAGCCTGGGCTGTGACTCAGTCCCTCCCAGAACAGGAAGTCCCTCCACAGCTCAGCCCACCGTGTCCTGATGTCTCTGTCTATAAAAACCAAGTGAAGGCTATTTTCTGGGGTCTCTCAGATGTGGTACAAGTAGGGGCACACATAGACAAGACTGCCCCAGACTGAGGCCCTATCGAGCCTGTTCACAACAAATTCTGGACTTCTATTGTCTCTGTACTTGTCCGTGACAAAACTGCTGCATGGAATTTATTCCATGAGCCTTTTGTCCCACTGGAGAGGGACAGATTGGTGTCAGTGCAGTACGGAACTGCTTCAGTCACACCCTGAACTTGAGACTGGCATCTGGCATGGAGGCAGCCTTGTAAGACTGCTCTCCATGTGAGTGGTGGTGGCGGCGGCGGCGGCGCACGCCTTTCACCCCAGCACTTGGGAGGCAGAGGCAGGTAGAGCTCTGAGTTCAAAGCCAGACATGGCTACACAGAGAAACCTTGTTTTTAAAAAACCAACCAGCCAGCCATCGAGCCAGACAAACAAACAAACAAACAAACAAACAAACAAACAAACAGTATTGCCCTCCAAACATGTGATATCTGATGCTGCCTCCTGGCTGATCTTGTCAGGACTGAATAGTAGCACACTCAGCATGGTCTGTTGGAGAATCGCTGTGTGGGGAAATCCACACATCTGGTGGTAGCTGCAAATAGGAACACAGAGAGGAGAAACACTTGACTTTTCCTTATTTGGGATCAACCTAGGCAAAGGAGAGCCCCTTCGTAGAGAAATTCTGATCAGAGTCTCCCGAGCACTTTAGGGTTTCCAGAAAACACTTCCGAGGTACCCAGAAGTGGATTCACCCTGTCTTGAGACGGGGCAGTTGGTAGGTCACTGAGATTTGAGACGTTCTCATCGACCAGGCCTGGTCACATTTATAACTGCAGATGCCAAATGAGGCGAGAAGCATCTTAATGCTCTCCCTGGTGTCAGCACAGGCACAATCCAGGATGGGGATTGCAGGGAGCCCCCGCCCCAGGGTCCTTCCCAGGAAACAAGTGCCGCTGTCTGACAACTGGCCACCAGAGGGCAGCAGAGCGTTGTCAGCAGAACGGGCGCCCTGGAAATCTGAGCAAGACAAAATGGCTTTGCTCTCAAGGACTCAAGCTATGCATGGAAGTTTCTAGATTCATATCCAAGCTCTGTCCCTGGGACCGGCGCTGTGGTTGTGGGACCTCTGTGGTCACAGAGCTGTGATTTTAGAATACCTCCAAAGCTGCTTTAACGCTTCATTGTTGCTGTCTTAAAATGTATAATTTTTAAATTTATAACAAAAATTAAAATACTGCCATTACTACTACTAGTAGTAGTAGTGTTTCAACCTCATGTTTTGCATGTGGCTGAGCCTGTCACTTACCAGTAAAGTTTCCTCGGGCCTTGTGTTGTCTTTCATGGGAGGTGAGTAGCTACTCATTTCTTCACTTTGCTCTGAAGATTACTTGAATTAATGAGAACTTTCTTTTAACACATTAAAAAATTCATAACACTTACTTCCTGTTATCATTATGGGGCTCAAAGGAATAGTACAAGGCCCTCAGAAGGTCCATCTGGCTGGGCAGCTCCAGTCAACCCATTTAGTCCCATTGCTAAGTACTTGCTAGGGGTGATAAAGAGCTCTGAAATGGTCTCTGGTCCAAGGATTACGGTCTAACCAGAAACCCTCTAGACACAGATAGCTTGCCTTTATTCTTGCTTCTGATGCTGCCCTAAAGAGGAATCAGCCCACGGCCACTGGAAGGAGCAACAGTGACCACCATCAAGACTTATAAACAGAGGCCTATGCCTGCATTTCTGCTGCATAGTACCTGCCCTCCTTCCACCAGAGGATCAGCCTAATAAACCTGCCTGTCCCCAGGCTCCAAGTCTGTCAGAAGATTAAGAAATGAACACACTGTAGTTTGTTGTGAAGGAGCTGCATGTGTGAAGGGTATGACCACATGGAGGGGTCTCCTACTCACTTGCATCCAGTGATGGAAGGAAGGCCAGGCGACAGCAAGGGAAGGAGGCTTCTTCCTGGTACCCTGAAGTATCTATCTACGAGGAGATGAAGTATCTGTGAGGAGCCAGTGTGTGCTGTCCATGAGCTTCATGCAGGCTGGGCTCTGCATAAATCAAGGGTACAGTCGCTGCAGAATCCTTGCCTGCTCTCCTGCTTGAGAGAGCTGTACAGAGTCCCAGAACCTGGTGAGATGGACAGATAAACAACAACAACCAAACTCCAACCAGAGAACTTAATGATAAGCGAATAAGTAGGACTGGAAAGACAGATTAGTGGGCAAAGTGCTTGCTGTTCAAGCATGAGGCCCTGACTTCAGATCCCCACCATCCACGTCAAAGCCACTTGTGGTGACATCTGTATGTAACTGTCTCTCCCGGGGATGTGTGTGGCGACAGACACAAGCCTGGAGCTTGCTGGCCAGCCAGTGTAGGCAAAGTGGTGAGATCTAGGTTCCATGAGAGACGTGTGTCAAAAAATAAGGTAGAGCAGGAAAGAGGAAGACAGCAACCCCAACCACCTGCCTCCACGCCATGTGTGCATACAGAAGCGGATGCTCTTGAATCCAGGTTTGTCCTTGGCCCACAAGAATCAGAATCAGGGCATGGCCTGTCTTCAAAGTTGCCCTGTGGTACTGCGGTGGGGAACTTCTCAGTGATGTCTCAGTCTCTGGCAGGCTTTGGCTTCTGAAGTCTTTCTTGTATTTTCTTATCTCCAATATATATTTGAATATATAAATCTATACACATATAATATATATGCACACAATATAATATATATGTTTTAAAAAATCTCTCTCTCTCTCTCTCTCTCTCTCTCTCTCTCTCTCTCTCTCTCTCTCTCTCTCCTTCCATCCCCTCCCTTCCCCTCCCCTCCCCTTCCCTTCCTTCCCTTTTCTGGTTGTCTATTATGGGTACTGACTTGGTTGGGATGAGAACCCAGCTCAGCAATGTATTCTCCCAATTGATCAGCACGGATAGAACTTGCAGAGCCCAGGGACTCCCAGATGATCTGCGAGGAGAAATGTGTGTTTGAGTGACTGTGTCACAACATGAAGCCACGAAAGAAATGAAGCAAGTGTGACCATGGGATGGGACAGGCAGGAGAGTGTGATCAGGAGGGAGAATGCCATGTCCACATGCTGTGGGGTCAGGCTGAGCTTGGCCAGTGTGGTAAAGAACCCCATGAGGGAGAAGGGACTCCGTGTGGCTCCATTGGCTTTGGCAATGACTTTGGGTCAGTGCCTTTCTTCTTTGCCTTACCATGTAGTGGTGACTCAGTGGCCTTCTAGCTTTAGCACGGCAAGGGACACTATTAGTTCTCTGCCCAACCCCCGTTCACTGTTCCTACACACTAGGATGCTTTCTCTCTAAGCACCTGGAATGGTCATCTGCAGTGTCTCATGGGACAGGGCACAGGGCTGCAAAGTAGCCACCTTGAGCAAGGACTAGAGGTTGGTGTACAAACATCCCCCTTCTGAGCTCTCCTGGAGGAATAACGCTGAGTCTGTCTTATGCTACCTCTTGTTGGTCCCCAGTGGGAGTGGCTCAGTTTCCACTAAGAAACCTCTTTCCACAGTTGCACGAGCTGATTCCCATCATGGTCTCTTTCCCACTCCTTTCCCAGTGCTTCTGCAACTATCGCCCATCCACCCCAGTATGATTGCACTCAGGACTTACTCTTGAGGGGATCCAGCCCCCCAACATTGATCGGGGCCTCTGAGATTCCATTAGCTGTTGTAAATGCACTGGGGTTGTAGCACTCTCTTGGCGAGCTGACCCATTGATATCTCTATACCCCTCTTTTCCTTTGTAACTCTGTTCCATGGAATATTAATAGAACCACCCAATTTTGCCTTTTGAGTATCTGGGTTATGTAGTATATCTTTCTCCTATTTTAAATATAAATATACACATATAAATGTGTGTGTGTGTGATTACATTTATACTGTACAGGGTTTTCTTACATACGCTATTGTGGTTCAGGGCAGGCCTCTCACTCAAATCCAACAAGGCCTGAAAGGAAAGGTTTAAGATTTTTTGTGGTTGGGGTGGGGCCAGGGTGAGCTTATGAGGCTCGGATCTTCCTCTGGCACCAAGGGAGGAAGTGCCCAGGCCTTCTAATCAGCTTCTCCAGATAAGGGGCAAGAGGGGAAGGCGACGGGTGAGGCTTAAAATATACCAGCAGTCAAAGGTCGGAAAGTGGAGCCACATTCCACATTTTACAGCATGGAGTTGGGTCTTGCTTTTAAAATCTGGTCTGACAAATCCCCTGGTTAATACGCTTAGGCATTTTAATTTCATGTAATTATTGGTATGAGTGGATTAAGATCTGTCAGCACCCCTTTCTGATTATTGCTGTGTTGCTCTGTTTTCCCTGTCTTGCTATTTGCCTTTGGATTGAGAGTTTTGGACTCATTTTATCCCCACTATTGGGCCTGTCTTCAAACCTCTTTAAGTAGGCTTTCCAGTTGATTATGAGTACACAGTACACGCCTATGTTTAAGCGCATTGTACTTTCAAATAACACAATACTCTCAGCAAAGATGACAAGGAGACTTTCTTTTTGTTTCACTTTTCTGGTGAACATTGTGTATGCCAAGAGGTACTCCTGTCTGCCGTCTTCATGACTGGGGCAGGGGAGATGCTAATGTCTTCCTGTCCACCAAGATAATCTTTCTTCAAACATCC
The DNA here is from genome assembly GCF_949786415.1 of Peromyscus eremicus. Lineage (NCBI taxonomy): Eukaryota > Metazoa > Chordata > Mammalia > Rodentia > Cricetidae > Peromyscus > Peromyscus eremicus. The sequence goes on from NC_081420.1 coordinate 134,295,017, forward strand.
ATTCCATGACCTTGATCAAATCATGCTCCAAAGATCTTTCCTTCTGGAATCACCCTTAAACTGAGCATGCTTGGCAATGTGCTTCTTACTTGACCATGCTCAATGATGTGCTTCTAAATTGAGTATGCTGAGGAAGTGCTTATCTCTAAAGAGATTCCTATATAAATAAGTATGGGCTCCTTGAATAAAATCCCAGCCTTTCCAGGAAGGCACTGCTTTGGAAATGACTCCCAAGCTCTCCTTGTCTTCTGCAGGTGAAAAGACCTTTCTCCATCACTGAGTTCTAGATGATGCTTGGTTTTAGCTCTGCACTCAGTAAACTGACACTCATTGCATTCAGATATAGTACCAGTTACAGCAAGCGTAAGGACCTCATAATAATAGTTCACATTCCTAGCTCCCATCACCAGTGGCATTTTTCTAAAGATTTATTTATTTTTATTTTATGTGCATTAGTGTTTTCCGGGCATGCATGTATGTGTACCACATGCACACCTGGCACTCATGGACATCAGAAGAAGGAGTTGGATCCTCTGGAACTGGAGTGAACTGGCCCATGGGTGCTGGGAATCAAATCTGGCTCTCTGAAAGAGCAACCAATGGCCTTAACTGTTGAGTCGCCTCTCTACATCATTTTGTCATAGGTTTTGATGTGACATACTCCTTAAGCCCACATTTCATTGCTATTATTTTTCCCTTTGGATAATTAATGAACTAAACTAAATAAAAAGTTACATTTACTTTTAAACTTTTTTGTTGTTTGTTTACTTCTGTTCTCATTAGCTTTTCTTTTTGTCAACCTGACAAAAGCTAGAGTCATTTGAGAAGGGGGAACCTGAACTGAGAAAATTCCTCCACCAGAGTGGCCTGTGGGCAAGCCTATGGAGTGATTTTCTCAATTACTGATTGATATGGAAGGGCCACGCCCACTGTGGGTGCTCACTCCTGGGCAGGTGGTCCTGAGTTATGCAAGAAGGCATGATGAGCAAGCCATGGAGAGCAAATCAATAAACAGAGTTTCTCCATGGCTACTGCTCCAGGTCCTGCCTTGAGTTCCTGTCTTGATTTCCCTCAATCAAGAAATGTGACTTGAAAGTTTTAAGATGAAACAAACTCTTTCCTCCCCAAATCACTTTTGGTCATGGTAACTTATCACAGCAATAGAAACCAAACTGAGACAAATTTAGTGTACTTAAACATTTTGCCTTGCATTATATTTTTTGCGTGAGAATCTTTCTTTAATATTTCTTATTTTACAGGTCTGTTGGCAGAAGTTTCTGTCCTGAAAGTTGCTCCCAAGTAACCAAACAGAGGCTTAATATCAATTATAAATGTTTGGCCAATAGCTCAGGCTTGTTACTAGCTAACTCTTACATTTAAATTAATCCATATTTTTATCTATGCTTTATCACATGGCTTGGTACCTTTTCTATCTTGCTTCTCTCTGCATCTGCTGACAACTCCTCTGATTTTACTCTTCTTTCTAGCATTCTGTTTGGCTCTCCTGCCTAACCTTATTCTGTCCAGCTATTGGCTAGTCAGTTTCTTTACTAAACCAATCACAGAGACATATATTCACACAGTGTAAAGGAATATTCCATATTTTAGCATTTTTGACTAATTAAAAAGGAAGGTTTTAACTTTAACATAGTAAAATTATATACAACAAAACAGTTATTAAGTAAGAATTATAGTTACAATATCCAGTTCATTTGTATTTGGCAAATTTAGAGAGAATACTCTATTATTTATCTTATCTTTGTAACCTAAACTTTTACGCCTAATTTATCTTTTATCATAACTAAGTAAAACTTTAAGTATGACTCTTCAACTCTGCTAAAGACCCCAGAAGAGTGAAATATTACCTAATGACAAGGACATCTGGCTGCCTGGACAGTTACCCTAGATTCTTCTGTAACATTGAGGTATCCAACTTTGGCCTACAGGCCTAGTATATCTGACAGAAATTTCTGAAAAGCAGAGAATTTTGAAGGACTGTTCTATCTTGTCTTGGCAAAGTTTGGCAGCCACTTTTTTGCATTCTGCTGGTCCAGTTTGGACAGTATATTGTCAGCAATTGAGTCAAGGGCAGTTTCTTTGCCCAAATAGCTAGTTTTTGCCATAAAGAAAATAAATTCCTATGGAGTTTCTTCAGTGCCCATCATCTCTGAAGTAGATTGGTGCTGCCAGGAGCACACATGTCTCACTGTCATGAAAAGCCTTAGGTTATTAAACATATTCAATGTCTACATTCTGTAGGTCTTTGAAGTATTTGAAGACCATCTATCTATCTATCTAAATATATCTGTGTATGACCTTGAAAACGTACCTAATATGACTATAAGTTTGATTATTGTAGATGAATATTGACTTGTATTTCTTAATTATACATTACATTTTAAGAAGAGTTGCATGAATACAATACCCCAAACAAAGAGCAGAAATATACATACAGTATAACAAAATTTAAATTTGTATTAATATACAAAAATTCATACTAATGTAAAATATTTAAGACTAATAGTTGGGTTTTTCCCCCCTTTAGTTTAAAAGTAGATTCAATAATCCACCCTATTATCCTATCATTTCTATATTTCCATTTTTCCTTTTTAGAAAAAGATCCCTAAGATCTAATCTTCTTTGTTTAGTTTGTTTTTTGACCATTATCAATAACAACTTGTAACCAACTCCCCTTAGATGATAACAAACATTTATAACCAGTATTCTGGGAATATGGGCATCATTCTGTAGATACTTCCTTTTTTTGGGGGGGGGCTCTGGTAATATTTGGACCCTGAGAAAATTTAGGATAATTGTTAAATTTTGACTGTACTATTCTGTGAGGCTGAATTATTTCAGTCAAAAGGCTTGAAGCTGCTCTGGATGCTGATCACTGGAGCCATCCATTTTTATTGGTGTCTGGTCCCTTGTTCTGAAAATACATAAAATTTTAAAGGTAACATACATATCTGTATTCATAAAGTATAGACTGCATTGTACACAATTCTTCCAAAGATGATATTTTATATTATGTTTAAGCAGGTAAAATGTATGTTACATGTTTTGTAGTTTTTCTAGGGTTATTTCTTTATGTCTGTAGCCAGGATTTTCAGGGGTTCCTCCTTGATCAAACCCAATCATCTTTAACTTTGAATGAATCCACAGCATCTCATTTCCTGTGGAAATAAAAACATAACCTCTTCCCCAAAGTAACATATCTTTTGACTTCCATTTTGAAGTCTTGACATTTGAAAAATATATTTGTTGGTTTTAATCCAGCAGTTTTCATAATCCAATGTGTTTTAGCAGCTGTTCTTCCTTTATTAGCAATCAGAAAATCTAAAGACAGCACAATAACGTACAGAATCCAGACTTTCTGTGTATTTTTCATCTTTATGTGGCTTATATTTTTTATTACTCTATTCATTTTTAAGAAATTTGCTTTATTATTTTAAAACTTTATTTTTAAATATAAGTCTGTATATACCCTTTCTCTTCTCTCTCCCAAGCCTATGTATGATTTTAAACATACTGTAACATGTTTAGAAGTTTTTTTTGTCTGACGCTGTTTTTATTGCACATCTGTAATCTTTTTCTGACCTCATGAGCCTTTAGACTGCTAAGTGGCATAGCTAGGACCTCTGCCTCTGTTTTGACAGCTGATTCCCTCCCATAGAGAGCTGCCAGGAGACACTTTTCTGTACTATGGCCTGCGTGAGAGACTGCAGGAACCTGCCATGTGGCTTAGCTCATGGTGCACTGGCTGCTCAAGCCCCTAAGCAATGGCCAGGATATGTGTCCCTGTACTGTGACCAACATAAGAGGTATGAGACTAGGAAGCAACACTTGGCTCCTTTTCTGTGTGTCTAGAACCCTTTTCCAAGCTCTCAATTTTTATGTGGATGTAGTTGCTGAACATTTGGGCATCATTTGTTAGCAGAAGTTTCTGTCTCACAAGTCACTCCCAAATAACCACACAAAGGCTTAATATTAATTATAAATGATTGGCCAATAGCTCAGGCTTGTTATTAGCTAACTCTTACATTTAAATTAACCCATATTTCATATCTATGCTTTGCCATGTGGCTCGATACCTTCTCTCAGTATGGGATGCCCATCTTGCTTCTCTCTGTGTCTGCTGGCAACTCCTCTTACCCAACCCTTCTTCATCCCAGCTTTCTCTGTTAGGAGCTCCTGTCTAATCTTATCCTGTCCAGCTATTGGCCAGTCAGCTTCTTTACTAAACCAATCATCTTGACATATATTCACATGTGTAAAGGAATATTCCACACAGGCCTGGCAATTAGTCTTCACACGTGTTTTTCTGCTGTCTTCGAAAATTCTTTTGTGGAGTTAGAATTCCATGTTGAAGCCCCCAGGCCTCCTGGACATTGAGTCTAGGTTTTTGTATATGTCACGTAAGCACTCTATCACTGAGGTATAGCCTCAATACTTTTACTTATTTGTTTATCCATTTCTTTGTTGTGAGACAAGTTGCCAAGGCTTGCCTTAAACTGCTGCCTCAGCCTCTCATGTAGCTGTCATTACAGCCTCTGTCACTGGGCCTAATGAAATTTTTCCTCTCAGCCTTATAAAATGTGTGAGTTAATATTTTGTAAGCTGCTTATTATCAACTTAAAAATACAACTCTCACCTCAAAGGGGATAAAAAAATAGCACATTATGGAGCCAAATATGAGTGACCATGGCCTGAGAACACAGTTCCAGGTTATCTTAAATTCTATGTTTCAACCTGATAACAATTTGATAAATTTTTTTGTGGCAATAGAACAAAGAAAGTAATAATCAAGGCACTTTTCATTTTTAAAAATTTCATACACTGTATTTTGATCATATTTTCCCTCCTCCCAAGTCCTCCCATATCCTTCCCACTTCCCTACCTCTGCATCTTCATGTTTTCTCTTTCTTTCTGGAAAACTACCAAACCAAACCAAACCAAAAGACAAAGGAAACAAAACAAAACAAAACAAAATAAACACACAACCTCTCCCAAACAAATAAAACAAAACAACAAAACCCAAACCACCACCACCACCACAACAACAAAAGCACACACAAAAGAATCATGGGTCCCTTTTGGTGCTGACCAACTACTTCCAAGTATGAGGCCTGCCCTGGAGTGTGGTTGATAAACACAGTGACACTCCATTGAAGAAAATTAATTTTTCTTCTCCCAGTAGCTATCAATTAATTTCAAATAGTGTCTTACTTAGTAATGTGCCTTTGTACCCACCTCCCCTTCACTGTGCTGGGATTTTGTAGTGTTGTGGGGGTGTTGGGCATGCTGTCACAGCCTCTGTGAGTTCACATGTCAAGGCAGTTTAAAGATACATTGGTGGAAACATAAGTGAGTTACAGCATAAAGGAAAAATCCCAGTTATAGGTCTCAGACATGACCTGACCATGTATACCTTTAGCTTCTCAGTTGGTGGAAACTAGGGTTCTGTTGCTGTATTCTAAAGGGTTTACTCAATGGCCCCAAAAGATGTTAAGACACATACAGAGGGGGTAATAAATAAATCAAGGGAGTCTAAAGTTTGGCCCAAGATAACTTGGCTCTGGACTTGTAACATTGCAACCTCTCCACATCATTGAAGTTCTTATCTGTCAATCAGCATTGTAGAAGGCTCAGTGTAAGCTGTGGTTCTTTCTAGGAACTTTTACTCACAATACAAATCTGTCGTAAGTATCCTCCATGACATGGGTTCAGGAAGGACTTTCTGAATAGGATTCCCTCCACTCAGGAACTAATGACAATAATTGACAAATGAGACCTCATAAAACTAAACAGCTTTTGTACAGCAAAGAACAATCAGTCTAGTGCAAAGGAAATGCATAGAGTCCGCAAGACTCTTTGCCAACTGTACATAGATGACTAATGTCTAGAATATACAAAGAACTAAAAAAAAAAAAAAAAAAACCAAAGGATTAAGAAAACAAATGACCATTTTAAAAAGGGCCATGGATCCAAACAGAGAGTTCCCAAGAGAATCAAAATTGGCTAAGAAATATCTTTTTAAAAAAGTGTTCAATATCCTTAGCAATCAGAGAAATGCAAATGAAAACTGGTTATCTGGCCTTACTCCAGTGAGAATGGCTAAGATCAAGGAAACAACGGACAGGAAGTGCTGGTGAGAACGTGGGGAAGTGAGAACCCTTAGTCACTGCTGGTGGGTGAAGGCAGACAGGTGCAGCCACTATGGAAATCATTGTGGAGAACTCAATCATTGTGGAGAACTCTCAAAAAGTCAAAAACAGGTCTACCTAATGACCCAGCTATACCAGTACCTGGCACATATCCAGAGGACTCAGCGTCCTATTCCAAGGACACTTACTCAGCCATGTCTGTGGTTGCTCTAGTCACAGTAGCTTAGAAATGGAAACACCGTAAATGTCCTTCAACTGATGAATGGACAATGAAGATGTGCTACAGATACACAGTGAAATACTACACAACAGTGAGAATAATGACATTTTCAGCAAACGGATGGAACTGGAACATATTGAGTGAAGTAACCTGGACCCAGAAAGGCGAACATCACATGTCTTCTTTTATTTGTAGGTCCCAGCTCCAAGTCTTTAGTGGTGAGTATTTAACCTGGAGTATCTGGGAGTAACTTCAGAAGTCAGAAAAAGCAGCAAGGGGCCACGGGGGAGGGGGATCTATAGAGGAAGGGATAGCAGGATAAATGTGCTTTGAAGGGGAAAAGGGAAAAATCAAGGGGAGGGGAGATGATACAAAGGGAGGAGGAAGGAGGGAGATAATAGGAGTAAGGATTGTGAAAAGGCCATGGGGCAACATTATTTTATAAGCTTACTTAAACGCACACATATCATACACCTGTTAAGTGTAATTGCATTTAATATGTTATACTAGATGTAATTCATTTAATCCATATCATATTCAATATTTTAATGATCCCCCACAAAAGCCATAGACTGTTTAAAATCCCAGTGCTGAGCATGGGAACCCTTCTAGGTGTTAGTCTTGGAAAGGTGTTCCAAAAGATTCTTAAAACAACATAGGCTATTGCTATTGCCCTTATTTGCCTCCCAGAAGCTGAGGGTAAGACCCTATTGCTGGGGACATTTTGGACATAAGACTTGGAGGCACTGAGCTGGATCTGACCCTGAGGATCCCTCCCTAGTATCCCCTTAATGCTCACAGGGTCTGAAGGAGCTGTGCAAGCTACCAAGGGAGAAAACCAATCAATGGTCCTACCCAGCTGTCTATGAACCACAGCAATAATTGGTCCAGAAAGATAGCCCCAAAGTGCATTGTAAAAACTTATATCTTGGGAAGTAACCAACAGCTGTCTCATTGGACTTAAGGCCCACTAAATTGGAGGGAATTCATGTCTGGTTCTGCAAACCTAGCCAAGTACCCGTGACTGGAGAGGTCATTAGACCCCAGAGGAGAGCCCACTGCTGCCATTTTCTTAAACCAATATAATTTCTGACTGTATTCTAAGTATGTATCTTTATATCCACAGCTAAACATAGCTCTCACCCTCCTCAAAGAAGCTTCTTCTTTCTTTTTTTAAACAGAGATCCATAAACAGCCAAAACGCAGAGACTGATTGTGGGGTGCCCTGGCACAACTGTATGCATACCCTAGAGTAGACTAGGTAATATCACAGAAGAGGGGTCAGAAAGACTGAGGAGTGAGAGGCCCAGGACACTTTATGCTAGCTGGTGTATTCTAGACATGACTGGGAAGCTGCATTCACAAAATTTCAATGGTCACTTAAAAAGACCTGCCCAGTGACAACACCAGGTGACATGCCAGGCTGGATGGGGGAAATCTCACAAGGCCCCACCCCTACATGATCAATGGCTGCTGAGAGAATCAGTTTTCTGCAGGGAAAAGGCCCCTGACAGGTTATCTAATATCAAATGGTCAGTCCTAAACACATGTATGTAAGAACAACACTAAAAGAGCCCAGTGGGTTTTAGGTTATAATATTAATATATACATACATATTGCCTTAATCAGGGTTATTATTACTGTGATGAAGCCCCATGACCAAAAGCAAGTTGGGGAGGAAAGGGTTTGTTTTGTTTATTTTGCCTATGATTCCAGAGCACTCCTCATCAAAGGAAGTCAGGACAGGACTTCAGACGGGGCAGAAACCTGGAGCCAGGAGCTGAAGTTGAAGGTGGCCGTGGAGGAGTGCTGCTTACTACTGGCTTGCTTCTTATGGCTTGTTCAGCAGTAAAATTTCTTGTGGAAACTAGCCCAGGGGTGGCACCACCCACAATGAGCTGGGCCCTCCTCTCGATAGCTACTTAAGAAAATGTGTTACAGGCCTGCCCATAGCCTGGTCTTAGGAAGTCACTTTCTCAGTTGAGGGTCCCTCCTCTCAAATGACTCTAGCCTGTGTCAAGTTGACACAAAACTAGCCAGGACACATATCTGTAACAATAATAATTAAAGAAGAAGTCATGGATTTGAGAAGGAGGAGGCATGAGAGGACGCAGAGGGGAAAGAGAGAGGAGTGGAAATGAAGCAAGTAAATAATTCATGTACGGAATTAAATAAAAAGAATTTGCCACAACCCCTTCTTTGGTACTCTGCTTTTCTGGCTCTTTCCTCTGGCTGCTTTCACTATCACCTGTCCACGTAAGTTTTTCAAATGATTCTTTTAATCCTCCAGCTCCAGGCCCTAGTTCCGACAGTGGTGAGGTTCACCCTGCATTTGCTTCTGATGCTTAATTTGTCTCTTGTTAATGGGTGCTTTCTTGCTTTTCCGGGTTCTCAATGTTGCATTAAATGTTTTGCATCATGTTTAAGAGTGTAGAAATGGGATCAACCTGTATGAATGGAAATAGACATGCCTTCTTCTTGGGAGGACAAAGGCCCTTGAACTCACAGGGAGAACTAGGGAAACCAGGAATGCTAAACACATAGGACTGACTTAGAAGGGACATAGAAAAAGGTGTATAATCTATTTTCCCCCAAGAAGGCTGGGAATGGAGGTGGCTAATAGCCTAGGTAACCTCTGCACTGTTTGTAAGGCCAGGCCATACCTGGCTTCCCCCAAGCTCCCCTAAACCAGGACCGGGTGGCTAAGAGTCTAGGTGACCTTTGAGCTATCTGTATGGCCAACAGATTCCTCTGAGCTGTCTCTATGGCCAACAGCTCTCTCAAGCTCCCACAACCAGGACCAGGGGTGGCTAGTAGTCTAGATGACCTCCATGCCAGCTGTATGACAGAGACCACACCATATCCTCCCCTAGGCCTGTAAGATAACACATGTAGCCTATCTTTAGAACCCATCCCCATGAAAGAAGTGACATGCACTTTGAGAAGAGTTTCAATGTAATTATGCCCCATTGTGCACATAGAAATGTGTTATACTAAGAAACTTTTTTTTTCCCGGATTATACTTAAACATGCCTAAAATAAACTGCCCAGTGTCAGACTTGAGAAGTTTGAACCAACGCCAGCTACTGAGTTGTGTTGAGCTGGATTTCCTTCTTGTCTCACTTGGATTGCTACACCGCTGGCTGTGGCATTTGTCGAGACACCCTCCCGCCCCATTCTGCTCAGCTGACTGTATGTGCATGTGCGTGTGTGCTATGTGTACTCTATCCCTATTGCCTTGGGTATCTGAAGTGCAAGTTGATTCACATTTTCTAGTATCACCCCATGCTCTGCGTGTTTTAGTGTGCTTGTATGAGGGCTGGTTTTTGATGGGTTTTCTTAACGCATTGTTCCACCTTCAACTTCAGGCTGCCCTGTGCATATGCCTTTCACATTGTCTACCTACTCAGTGGTAGCATCAGTTTTTATTGTCTGGTCCAACTTCAACCTTAGAAGGGCCTTGGAGACAGGACCCTCTCAGGGGCCATACCCCTCTGCAACATTGAAATATCTTTAATGACCTTGACCCAGGACAGTTCTCTCTTTCACACTAAGAGTAATAGAGTTTGAGTGTTGCTCTCTACAAGATGGTTGAAGGGTTTTCTTCTTCAAGGGAGAAGGATCGTCATGGGCTTCACGCCTACACCCTGGAGTATCCACCCAATAAAGGTCTATGGAGAAGAATTTCTAAGATGTCAACTCTTCCTTGGAAAGTTAATCACTAGAGCTATGTGTGCTGACTAGTTTTATGTCAATTTGACACAAGCTAGAGTTATCTGAAAGAAGGGAACCTCAAATGAGAAACAGCCTCCACAAGATCTGTCTGTAGAGCATTTTCTTCATTAGTAATTCATGTGGGAGAGCCCAGCCCGAGTAAGTGGTCCTGGGTGCTATAAGAAAGAAGGCTGAGCAAGCCATGGAGAGTAAGCCAGGCAGCAGCACTCCTCCATGGTCCCTATATCATCTCCTGCTCCAGGTTCCTGCCCTGTTCCTGTCTTGACTTCCTTGATGATGAACAGTAATATGGAAGTGTAAGCCAAACAAATCTCCTCCCCAACTTGCTTTTTGGTCATGGTGTTTCATTGTAGCAACAGAAAACCCAAGATACTATATTTTTGTAGTTTTCAGTATGATTTATAGACAAAGACAGGATTAGAGGGTGGGATTTAGGGTTCCATGGCCTAGTCTCCTGGGGAAGGAAGTAGGATTAATGGTTGAGTGAATCACTTATGGGCAATGGTTTAAGAATTCATGACTAATAAAGAAGCAGATGATCAGGGTTTGAATAGCTTTGAGATAGCTGAATATGTTTAAGTCTTGGGATTCTATGATTCCTGGGATGTGGTGTTTGTTGCTCAAGGATTTATATTTCGCCCCACCCACCCACCTCTCTGGCTTCTATTAACTGTTTTCAAGTTCCCTTCTGTGCCTAGTTTTAAGTTCCTTTATCTACAACACCAAGAACTCATAAAAGAGATTCTGTATACAGCCCCATCCCTAGCGTGATGAATCCCATATTCTACCCCATAGTGGGAATGTAAGGCATTCTATCTGTCCTCCAGATTGTTTGTCCTCCCTTTGACTTCTGGGTAATCACTGACCCTGTAACTTCAGCCCTTCAGTGAAGGAGGTTTTGATTAGGGTGGTAATACAGCTTTTTGTGCTGTTAGGATAGAGTGAGGCTCCTGGGAGTGAACATATCCCAGAGAATCCAGAAGTCTCTTCTCAGATTTTTCTTGAGATCCTTTTGGAATTATACTTTAGGAAACTACTGCAGTGGTCAGCGCTTGGATAGGAAGTTATTCCAGATACAGAAAGGTTCATAACAGTTTTAGAAGAAGTAGCCTCCAGGGCTATGTTCAGGAAGGGACTGAGGTACTATGGAAAAGTCACGGAACCAAAGCAAGGGTGCCACAGTCACCACAGCGTCTCTCTAGCTTCCTCTTCTTAGGCAGGAGGTTAGATCTGGCAAGGACTTACCAAAGGTCCCTAAAGTAGCACATAAAGGACTATAGGGGCCTTTCTCAAGACCCTGAAACAAGTTATAAAGGTAACGGTGGTGGCCACCTGGTCACTCAGGACAGATCAGTTCAGGGTTCCTCAAGAATAGAACATGAAGAATAATAGATGGTCATGGTCTCTGGCTGAATCAGGGACTTCCTCACTAGGGAACCATGGGCTGAGTGCTGTAGCCTGTACCCGAATGAACTCTAAGTCCCCATACATACTCTTCTGTCTTATATATTTACAGACTGAATTCTGGTAAAATGAGCTTCCAAGAAGAAACCACCTTCTTCCTGGAAGTGCCCACCCTAGAGGAAGCAAAAGGAGGAGAAGTGGACAGAGGGGAGATATAAGCCCTCTGTCTGCTGGGATTGGGGTCATTGTTGATTAGCTCGACTCACAATTTTCCTAAAGAGTATATTTTTGTTTCTTTGTTTCTTGTAATTAAACTCTTGACATGTAGTAGATCTACATGATCTACTACCATGTCTTGTCTGACTTAATCTCACTGGGGAACATGAGAACAGAGATTGGTGCTGAGGTCAAGACTAGAGTGCTGTGGGATGTTCTGTATGTTAAATGTGTTGCTCTGATTGGTTAATAAATAAAACACCGATTGGCCAGTAGCCAGGCAGGAAGTATAGGCAGGACAAGGAGAGAGGAGAATTCTGGGAAGTGGAAGGCTGAGTCAGGAGACACTGCCATGAGAAGCAACATGGAAAGATACTGGTAACCCATGAGCCGCGTGGCAAGGTATAGATTAATAGAAATGGGTTAATTTAAGATAGAAGAACTAGATAGCAAGAAGCCTGCCATGGCCATACAGTTTATAAGTAATATAAGTCTCTGTGTGTTTACTTGGCTGTGGGACTGGTGGGTGAGAGAGATTTGTCCTGACTATGGGCCAGGCAGGACCAGGAAAACTTCAGCTACACTAGAGGAAACTGAGATCTTCCCATAACACGTGTATAATGTCATTCTGTCATACCCCCTTTCCCATATTCTGTTGTTCAGTGCTGACTATATCCAAAGTACCCATTAGCACCTCCAAGCATGCTGGGATTCAGCACAGGCCAACCTGTTCCCACAGGGGCAGTCTCCCCACTGATGGTGACCTCACTCTTCACCTTGCTCTATCTGAGGAGGATGGATTCATCTGCAGTTCAAGACACAGACACTGATTTGGTTCCCCCCCACAAAAAAACATTTCATTTATTTTACAAATTGAAAATGAACATTTCTCTTTCCTGGCTTCTGCCTACTCACAACATACAGTTCTCCAGCGTAGGTGATGAGAAAGCTCTTTGAATTACAAACACCTTCTGTGGAACAGTTTTGCTGTGGCTGCTAAAGGCTTTTAGGGCTACACTGCTTCCTATTCATTTCTCCGTGTCTCCTTTGGATGGCTTCTCCACTGCCATAGCTCGGAGCTCAGTCCAGAAAGCCACTTCCTTGTCTTTCAACTTCTGGGCTTGCTGAGTGGTGGCTCCAATCTGCAGGTATCCTTCCTTCTGATCATACTCTGGCCAGTGTGGCAGCCCCTTCCCATTGGGGTTCCTGGGAACAGGATCAAACAAAGGCCCTTAAAGCTGCTATGTGGTCCTCACATTTCTCTGAGGGTTATGAGAATTCCTTGGTGTATCACCACCAAGAGGTCCTAGAGCACCAGAGACTCCTCCCATCTTCTGGGAGCAGCCCAGCCGTTCTTAGGGAGTTCTTGCTGTCAGAACACTATGGCCACTGCTTTGCTCACTCAGATTTTAGAAACTACCTACCATTGAGAGTCTCCCCAGAACCCCACATCACCTTCCATACCCACTCCATCTTTTTCACCAGCCTCACCCATTTCGAGCAAAATGGCCCCAAAACTTCATCATCATCTTGCTGAGGTTGATCTCCTCCTCCGAGGCGCCCTCTGTGGGGAAGAAGACAGGAGTCCTTTCCTGATCATAGTGTAGGGCATGGGCAATGTTAGCATAGGCTGGGGTGTTTAGAAATATAGTCTTCACTTTTACCATACACCTGCTGTGTCGGAATCCTCATTTGTAGAAGAGTTAGGCTGAGTGTTCTATTTAAGTCTGGAAATGACTAGTCTAGGATTCACAAATGGACGTGTAGTCTGTCCATGAGCTGCCTTTGTTTCTCATGGTGACCTGCTCTTCCCTCCTTACTCAAGGCTACAGTGCTAAATCCCAGAGTCTCCCTTGGCTCCTAGGTTGCTGACTTGGATCCTCTCTCATTTGCATAGATTCTGAACTATACCAAAAGTATTAGTGTTCCAAGGGGTCACCAAAGTAGGAGACACTCAGAGGTACTGGTGTGCTATGAATAGCCATGATGTGAGTCATAGGTCACCTACACACGCTGGACATCAAAGTGCTGAAGATATTTGTGAGAAGTTTTCTTTAAATATTATGTTAGTAGAATTTATAAACTTTGATATTTTGACATATAGGCAGAGATATGGAAATACATATATTAGACCCTTCCCAAGCATTAACTTTCTCTTCTCTCACATTCTAAAGGGTCCTGCAATTAGAAAATCAAATAGTGGTATTCTTGCCTGAGGCAGAGCCCTACAGATGGCACTCCACTTAGCCTACTGATATCACAGGTTAGGATCAGAGAGGAAGAGAAGCAGTGGAAACTGCTTGAGATAGCTCTGTCTTGGTTGCAGTTCGGATGGGAAATGTCCTTGTTACACTTGTGCATGGGAACACTAGGTCTCCAACTCATGGCACTGTTTGGGAAGGCTGGGGAGCTTTTAGGATGTAGAGACTTGTAGGGAGTAGGTCACTGGCATGAGCCTTGAGGTTTATAGCTGGCTCCACTCCCTAGTCCCTCTCTGCTTCTTAACTCCTAATGCCATGTGACCAGCCGATGCCATGCCCCTGCCACCGTGCTTTCCTCACTGTGGTGGACTGTGGTCCTTTGAAACCATAAGTGGGAATAAACTCTTTCTGGTGAAGTTGCTTCTTTCAGGCATTTTGCCACAGAAATGTTTAAAGAGACATTGTTTAAGGCCACCAAACCAGGACTAGAACTCAAGGCTTCTAACTTGAAGTTCAAGCCAACAGGGAGCCATTACCTTTTAAAAACGGTGTCCCCCAAACAGAGTAAACATCATCACCATGGTCTGCTATCACCGTCTTGGGTCTCATGTCAGACACAAAGCTTGGACGATACGTAAATTCATACATGTAGGTGGGGGCTCCAGCATCTGAGAAGACATGGACTCATGTACAGTGCATGTTACCAGACATACATGGGTGATATGAAGTCCTCTACCTCTGCTCACCACCACATGCACAGCTAGGAGAGAGACAGAGCTTTAGGGAATCCTTAGGGCTTGCTTGAGATTGATGGTTGAGCAGAACTGGAATTTGAAAAAGGCTTTCACTGGAGGCAGGCTCAGTGAATACAGTGCAGGCAGTGTGTGCCTGGATGCATTTCAGTGATGATATCCTGTGCTCCTTCACTCTGAGCAGCTCTGCACCTAGCAGGCATCTTCTGTCAGCCTGGTTTTGAGCATCTCCAGTGTTTTCCTCAGTCATCCAGAAAAGAGTGATGCAAATCCAAGCCACCTGCCTGACCATGAGGTCATTTGAATGCGAGTCTATAAAGAAAGCGAGCACTCTGTCTCTTAGGCTTCATAAATCCATGGAACTTGGGATTCTTATTTGAGCAGGCTTGCCTGGGAGTGTTAAGGCCTTCAGGTGTGAGGGGAAAGTGAGTTTGCCTCTCTCCTTTGCCTTCCTCTCTCACCAGCAAAGACATCATGTCTAAGCCCATGGTACCATGGCTCCTGCCCATTGGATCATTGGATCAGCTAATTACTTCTGCTATGTACTAATCCATGCATCCCAGGGACTTCAGTACTAGTGGTCGTGGTAGGGCATAGATGCCCACAGAGACATGAATGACTCTAGAGAAGGAGAAGGCTCCAAATCAGGGAAAAATTGGTCTCCTTTCCCTTGCTTGCATTCAATAAGAATCGTGAAAAATATAGAAAAAAATTTCTCATAATTTCACCACTGGCAGTCCCTTGATGTTTTAGCATATATCCTTCTGTATATAAAACTGGGACAATATTATCCAAGACATTCATTGTAGCTAGTTGCGCTGGCTAGTTTTATGTCAACTTGACACAAGCTAAAGTTATGTGAAAGGAGGGAATCTTTACTGAGAAAATACCTCCATAAAATCTGTCTGTAGGGCATTTTCTAAATTAGTGGTTGATAGGGTAGGGCAAAGCCCAGTGTGGGTGGTGCCACCTCTGGGCTAGTGGTCCTGGATTCTACAAGAAAGTAGGATAAGCAAGCTATGAGGAGCAAGCCAGTAATCTGCACCGCCCCATGGCCTCTGTATCAGCTCCTGCCTCCAAGTTCCTCCCCTGTTTGAGTTCCTGTTCCTTCAGTGATGGACTGGGATGTGGAAGTGGAAGTCAAATAAACCCTTCCCTCTTCAACTTGTGTTTGGTCATCATGTTTCATCACAGCAACAGCAACCCTAACCAAGACATGAGTATATATGTTTATAAAGTCCTGAATTAAAAAGAAAAACTGAATGGTTAGAAAGGGAAGTTTAAACTAAAGAAATATTTCCTGGACTATTCCTTGAAATGAAGCAAATGAGCTGCTAACAAGAAAGGGTCCCGGGAGGCTCCGCAAATGGTGCCTGGGAGAGCACATTCCACTTTTAGGTGGGCTCATGCATTCATAACATCATACCTTACTTGCATTGCACAGCCTTGGGACAGTGTTGGAAAGTCCCAGAGAAGACCCACTTCAGCCCTCAATCTACCCACACCTGTATTACCGAGTTGGACAAAGGATAGGCATGGATGACAATCATCTGTAGACCATCTCTTCTCATGTCCCAGCACCCTCTGCCTTTGCACTTTGGGTCCTGTCTAGCCTTTGATACAATGTGGCTCCTTCTACTTTTTCTCCAGCCCCACTCCTGTGAACAAGATACCCTACAGCAACCTCTGACCTTGAACAGGTTCTCTGAAGGTTACTTTTAGGTATCAGTTTGAGTGGATTAAGGCCTACTAGAAAACCATAAAGCATTATTTCTGGGTGTGAGCAGGGTCTTTACAGGGGAGACTGGAATATGAGTGTGGCGCACTAATGGGGAAGGTCTACCCTTAGTGAGGACACGTGTCCTCTGACCTACTGGGCATCGCAGAGAAGAAAGCACAGAGAAGGTAATGTTCTCTTTCCTGGAGCTTCTTCTCCTGCCCATGAACTCCTGCCCAGGACTCCAGGATGCTCACAGTTGGACTTTGAGACTTACACCAGGGGTCCTCAAAGGCCTCTGAACTCGATTAGACCGAGAAGCACACCACTGGCTTCTCTGGCCCTGAGGCTTTCCACCTTGTGCTCACTTTGCCAGAACCCTAGGTTCTCTGATCTGTTCTGGCCTCAGACTTCTTGGCCTTAATAATCCCACAAGTCAATTCCCCCAATATATCCCCTCTCATCTGTCTGTCTATCAGTTATCTATATCCTACTGGTTCAGTTTCTCGTCAGACTATGCCAAACTTTCCAAGTGTGTATACTTTATCTCTGTACACACCTCACATCATCACATAAGTTCAAATGTACTGCCTAACCTTATCCTGCTCTGTCATAGGCCAGTGCAGCTTTATTATCAACCAATCAGAGCAACACATATTTCTAGTGTACAGAAAGATGTCCCACAACACTGAAATAGCTCTCCACCAATAGCAAGTGTGTGCTGATGGGTGTGACTAGTTCCTTCAGTCCTCAGATGGGATAACCCTGAGATGTGTCCTCTGCATGGTTCTAAGAACTCTCAGCTCCATCCACCCGTAGTAGACACATGCTTGGCAGTGGACCACTGACTGGCCTCTTTCCAGTATCATATCCTCACCTCCCTAGGAGTGTTTACTAAGATTGACTCCCAAATTGACTACTTGCGTTTGTGCCCTGTTTCAGAGATTCATGTAATAGAAAACAATGTAGAAGATACCCTACACCACCTCTGGGCCATATGGAATGAGCCTCTGAGTCCCGACCCTCAGCAGTTTCCACATCTGACTAGGCTGGGAGTCAGTGTCCCTCTTTTGTCCAGCCCCAGGGACTCACCTCTATGGTAGCGGGCCACAATCACAGATGGCACAGCAAATAGAACATCTCCCATCATGTCTAAAAAGAGCTTTTTCTTTTTGTTAGGGCAGTCTGATCCTCCCAAATATTTCTCAGTGGCCACTGGAGTCAGTTCCTTGGAGATGTTCTGAAATAAATCAAGAAAGAGCCCACCCCCCACCAATGAGCAATGTGATTTTTCCAGCCCATTGAGAAGACTTCTGTTGACTATGACATTCTCCAGTGCTGTGCATCCTTACTCTGGGGTGCAAACTCCAGATTCCAGTTGCCTTTGCCCTACCATTTAATTGACCTGTGACTCAGGACAAGCTTCCAGCCCTTCCTTGAATCTCAACATTTCCCCATGATTCCACCTGTACTTACAGTGAGTGGGTAAGACTTCCATAGGAGGGATGTGGCTGTCTTCTGGTCAAGTTTGCCTTCAGAGAGTGGATAGCCCATCATCTGTTAAAGAAATGGTTAGTCATTTGCAAATTGTTCGGAATTAATGGGAATAACCAAACAGGCTGACCAGTTAATCAAACTGATGCAGAGTGAAGGTATTCACAGGCCTTGATATGCATGGGTTTTGATGAATTAGACAATAATAGTTAACTTGGTGGATTTATCCAGAAAATGAAAGAACACAAAAGAGATTAAAAACATGTTTAGCAGAAGCTGATTGTTTGTGCATGTACATGCCTGTCTAGTGTGTGAATGTGTGTGTAAGTGTATGTGTGTTTGTGTGTGTATGAGTGTCTGTTTGTTTATCAAGCCAGAATACACACAAAGATCCTTTACACAGTGAGGGAACATTAAGACCAGGTATTTAGAAGTTGAATAGAACTCAGTGACAGAGGGCACAAGACATCCTACCACTAAATCTACAAGCAACCATTATGACTGTATCATTTACAAATCTCTGAAAACCTTCTGTATTGAGAGCTACAGAACTCTTATCATGTGTTGATGTGTGCAAACCTCTGCAGCCAGAGACACCTAGCATCAGCATGGCTGTAAAGGCATGACCTATCCCCCTGCCGTGCTTACCTGGGAAGCTCAGTGCTGCTGGGAGAAAACCTGGGGTTGTGCAGACTGCCCCTGACCTCTGCTAAAGCAGCTACTGTAGAAAGCTTGCAGTTAAAAAAACGTTATGATGCTCCTTGAGATATTAATGTGTCAACAAAAACAGTTTCCTCAAGGACCAGGGAGTGATTTGCTATGATTTTTGAAATTTCTTTGAAGTAAAAACATTTGAGGAGAGCGTACTTGTTCTCTCTGCCAGTCTTTCTGGAAGGAATCAGCCCTAACTTCGGTAAGCACTCAATGTCAACTTCCAGCTCTGAATCTCTCTGTGAAGAGAAGGATGTTTCTCCTGCAGAGGAGTGTGGACTAACACTTCTGTTTCTGACCACACTGACTCATCCTTCCTATCACAGTGGCTCTTTGAGGACATCACAGCCTTGAAACCTCTCCCTCTATTGGTGCCAGGGATCAGAGTTAACTTTGTATTGATCTCTTCTCTAGTGCACTTATACTATTAAATGAACCCTATATATTGTAGTTGAATGTGTATTTTTCTTTGTTTGTTTTTAACACAAGAAAACCCCATTTTCCTTTGGGATGCCAATTTTCACTTATGTAAAACCAGTTTTCCCTGGCCTTAGTCAGTGTGCCCGTGGAGATCTCTGGACATGTGAGTTCAACTCCAAGGCGGAGGCTGCTGAGCCCAGCCTGACTCCTTACTCTAGCTCCCTCTCCTTCCTAGGTGTTCCTTAGTTATTCCATCTGAACAATTTCCATCACTTCTTGGCCTTGGGGCTAAGATCAAGAGCAATCTGGACAATTCTCATCAGTACAGATCTCTCACCCGGAGCTTTTCAGGATTCTTTAGGGGAAGGCAAAGAGTATGGGGAGAGGAGTTCCTAGGGCTCCACTTCCCAGGTCACAGTTGGACCATCTTGGAGAACGTTTCCATGGAAATGTCCACCTGTGACAATGGGAACAGCTTCCTTGGATTCAAAGAGATGTTCAGAAAAGGAAGAAGCCCTGGTCGCAGGTGATGAGGGGTTCTGGGGTTAATCCTGGGAGGTTGCTACTTTCTCACCGTGGGAATAAACCAGCCAAACTCTTGCTTGTTGATCCCCACGATGTAGGGCACAGTGTTGAAATTCTTCTCAGCCAGGATCTCTTCCGGTGCCTTTGGCAGCAGCACTCCATCAATCACAGTGGTCAGGAAGGGGTAGCTCTGGGGAACAAAATGGCATGTGGCTATTTACTTCACCAAACGCCTGTGTCCCCTTTGCTGTCTGTCTGATGGTCACGCACTCACTATCAAACTACATGAGCATGGGCAGTGGCCACAGAAGCTGAAGGCCCCTAAAATGATTAAGTTTCTGTGCGGGGATAGAACTCTGACTTATGGATATCTCTGGTAAGGTGATGGGGAGTTGGTAAATTCTGGAATATTTATATATACATAATGAAGTTCTACAGAGATGGGATCTAATTAGAAACATCAAATTCACTGACATACTTTTTAAAGACTTATTTTGATTTTAGTTATGTGCACGTGGGTGCAGATGCTCACAGAGGCCAGAAGGGGCAGGTGGGTGTGAGCCTCCCAACACTGGTGCTAGGAACCAAACTCAGGTCCTTGCAATAGTAGCAAGTGCTCTTAACCTCTAAGCCATCTCTTTGGCACTCTCACAGGTGTTTGAAGACATCTAATACATTTTGACTGTAACTTGCCATGGAAGCCCATTTGTGGAATTCTTACTCTTGGCACCATGTCAGCACTCAGAACACTGGGGACTATGGAGCATAGTGCTGTTTAAAGAAGTGGATCACTCTTCACTGCCATGGGAAAGGTGCCTCGAGGAACATAAAAATGTAGATTTCTCTGGCTTCATTTTCACAACCGTGTTGTCTACTACATGTTTTTAATATTCTTCCTTGTGTCAAGAACCCACAGATTCAGCTTCTCTCTTCTCTTTTTGCAGCTCCATCAGACATTACAGGTATCATATTAGCACTTTGCAGGACAGCCCCACTTACCTGTAGACAAGTCTCTTCTTGTGGAGCTAATGTATTGCTGACATTGTCACCAAACTCATACCCACTAGTTCTGTACTGGAAACCGGAAGGATGCTCACTACACACACACACACACACACACACACACACACACACACACACACTATAGCACTGGTGTGTTTAGTTAGACCTTCTCTACTCCCTGGAGCCCTTTTAAACAAGACATCGGTGACAGCACCAAAGTGAGGGAAATGATGCAGTAAACGGACAAGAAAGGAATGAGGGAGATGGGGGAAGCAGTGCACTGCTCTGATTTAAGATGGAATTTGGGTATCACGTGACCCAACCATTCACTGCTCTACCTGTGAGCAGGCACAAAGTGCTTCCAGTTTATTTGAGCACTCAGAAACACATTGTTACAAGTGGCTCAGCCACAAGTACAGAATGCAGGATTAAGATAGACCAACTTCACCCATCTGTCTGTACTTAAATGTGAGCTCTCACTCCCTGAGGACCAGAGCCCCTTACCTCCAAGTTGTCTTTTGAGAGCCACAAAAACTGGAAAGGATTCATACTACATCGACAGACATTTTAATCTTCTGTCTTACCATTGATGAAAAGTATTTGGAAGATTAAGTGGAGATTGGTTTATATGTCACCAGCTGGGAAGCTGGTTATGGGTTTGATTAAATGGCTGATACAGAACTCTGGTGTGGTGGGACCCACATGAAGTAAACCATTGAACACAGGCAATGTTCAGCACAGTACTTGTCCCTGGAAAAGGTTCAATAAGTACTAGATATTATTTTCACTGGCAGAGTTATTTTATCAGTTGGGTCATTATGGTACTACTCTTTTGTGCCATATTTCTAGCTCCATGTTCCATGCACAATATTTCCCTCTTTGGAGACCAGATGGAGTTGGGAGATGCCTAGTCTGCAGATCATGGTTTCAAGGACCTATGCCCATCTGAAAAGATGAATGAATGACTGGTTAGCTCTTGCTGAGTGCAGTTCAATAAAACAAAGCAGACCACCACAAAGGTCCAGAATTTAATCCATGCTATAACAGCATAGAGCAGGTTCTGGGTGCAACTACTGCTGCCTTAGAAGAGGTGTAGAGGGCAGAGAGGGCTAATAAGGAAGGCTGCAGAGGAGCAGAGAGTGTGAATGGAGCAGGTGCTTTTGTTCTTGGCAGTGGACTTCGGTAATGAAGAGTGTTGAAAGGTGAAGAAGGAATGGGATTTCTCAACAGTGAGCGGGGCACACGGAAAGGGGTAGAGGTGTTACTTTACAGGGCTATTCCCAGAAATGCCGAGAAACTTGGGTATGGATAAGTGAGAGCATTAGGGAGAGCGTCACAGGGCAGATCCCATTTTCCACACAATAGCTGGCAAATCACAAACACTCAGATCAGTTATGTGATGGGTGATGTCGCTCTGTATGCTGTGAATGTGTTGCTCTGATTGGTTGATAAATAGAATGCTGATTGGCCAGTAGCCAGGTAGGAAGTATAGGCAGGATAAGCAGACCAGGTGAATTCTGGGAAGAGGAAGGCTGAGTCAGGAGTTGCCTGTCAGACAAAGAGGAAGCAAAATGTGAAGGCAGAACTGTAGACACTGCACAAGACAAGTAGCAAGTTTCACAAGACAAAGGCCGCTGCAAGGAGGTGGGAGGGCAGGACGAGGTGGGAGAGCAAAGTTGGAGTTTCAGCTGAGTGCATCCATCAGCTAGAGCTCCTCAGTGACAGCTCCTAAGATCCTTACCCAAACATCTTTGCCGCTTGACAGTGGAAGGTTTTAGTGTACCCTCCTCTTACAGGACCATATTGTGAGCAGGAAAGGTAAATGAGAAGGGGATGCCAGAGCCCAGGAGACTGAGTTGTTTATTGGGCACACTCACTGTGAAGAACATCACTGCACGTGGTTTTGCTGGCTACATTACTCTGGCAAGTGACTACCTTCTCTGGGCCCCTGCAACATGCCCGCAGAGTATAGCTACCATTTCACAAGGAGAACTCTGGGCTTTATAGTTACTTGGAGCTTAAAAGTGTTAAGACTCAGCACCTGTAATGGAAAAGCAGTGATCCTTACCTCTCTGGGGTCTCCAAGCAAATCAAGAGCAAAGAATTTCTGTGAAGACAAAGGCAGAAGATGTGGTGAGCAGGCCTCCCTCTACAAAGACTGACCTCTAGCTACGCTCCTGAGTTGTCAGGTTCTCTGTCTTGGTCTTCCTTGGCTTGGCCCAGTGTGGGGAGACTTGAGCTCTACTGCACACAAGCACATGATGATGGAGTAAGACAAGGCAGAATAGGCAAAAACAAAAAGACAGACCCTAGCTCTGGAGTCCATACTCTCAGTGTGCCTACTTTTTCTTATATTTTATTTCTTCTTATGTCACCAGGAGAATCACTGAAACATCTAAGCTTTAGAACTCCACTACATCTTGTTGGATCATTTTATGAGAACCTGGTATGCCAGGATATCCGGGCAGTGCCCCATGCTAATGGGATGTTATGGGGTCCAGTAGTATCTTCCAGCATTTAGGGCTGAGAAGGAATGAAAGCAAGACCAAGGGACGGGGGAGTCAAAGTTTCATGTTCCTCTGACTTTGCACTCACACCTTCCCAATGAAGGGGGTAGGTCACATGGCCCCAGATGCTGTGTTTTCTTGGTGTTTGTTCTGACAAGCTTCCCTGTGATAACAGAATCATGATCATCCGTCTTCTATGGCACCCTCCTTTCACGAATCTTAGCTGGGTGTAATGAATGTGTACTCTCTGTCTTCTCACCCCATCTCACCCATTAGGTACCTGGATAGACATCTGAATGGATGGGTGGTCATATGGCACACAGCATATTGGTGAATCTGACGAATTCATTCATAGAGGTAATTGATAATAGATTATTGTTTTGTTGGAATGGATTGTGGGGTGTACATAATGAGGAGCTGGATAATGCATAGGTATTAAAATGGTCAAGAAAGGATAAATGAAGCACTATAGATGAGTTGATATTGCATTTGTGGAAGTATATCATGTTTGAATAGATAGATTAATGGCTGGATAAATGAACAATGGATGGATAGATGAATGAATGGATGAATGTATGATTTCCCTAGAATCATAACACTACTAACTTATAATTGATAGTTTTTTTGCTTTTCCTTATTAACTATCTCCATTCTGGATTCCTCCAGATTACATACTTAAAGAAAAAGTAGAGGAAAAGATAGAAATTAGGAAAAATACTTGCAAAGTTCTATTTCCTAAAGTTAATTAACCAACTGTTAGACAAATTGTAGCACTTCTGAAAACCATTGTGCATAGTATCTCAAGTCCTAAAATTTAAAATGGTTGTTACTTCTGTGAATAGAAAATGCTTAATCTATTAGAACACCTATATATCCACCTATAACAATGCTAAAATGATTGTTTTGATAAAGCTGGAGTATTGTCAATCATATACAACTTATTTTTTTCAATAAGTTAATTTTGGACATTTTTGACACTGAAACTATTTCACAATAAAAAAAATCTAACTTGTATCAGAAGGCTGACACTGTCCCTGAAAGGTCCCCACATAGTTTGCTCAGGGCATGAGAGCCACCGCACCTAGGACAGCAGTGTGGGGGCCATGGGAACAGACACACCTACCATTTTCAGTGTTGTTGCCAAGAGTTCCTCCTCTGTCTTCTCACGCAGACAGCGAACTATATCGGCTGATGTAGTGGCCTCACACCCTGTAGCAATGGCGACTTGCTGCAGAGATCAGAGGCAACCATAGAGTTAAATGGCATCCTCTCCGCCCTCCGTGAACACAGAGAGAAGGGCTGTCTCAAGATCATTGTTGTGGGATGTGGTCACAGAAAGTGGCCAGCAGGTGAAGGCTCTGGGCTGAGCAGCATTCCTCACTTACCAACTTGGATTGTGACATGAGTCACTTACACGTTTGTGACTTAGTTGCCATTTCTCTGATGACATGGTATGGTTATCTGAAAGCTGACCATTTTGAGAATGACTGTGGGCAATGGTGGCTAAAAAGCACAGAATCTCAAATACTACCTTTTGATTTCATACCCCACTGTTACAAAGAAATGCCAACGCAAAAATACTCTTTGTTTCCCCAAATCACAGAACAGAGCTACTGCTCTTGGACCAAGGGGCAGTTTGTAATCTCAGTGGCAGGCGTGGTACCCATGTGGCCTGGAAGCGAACCAGCTGGAGGAGGAGGCACAGATGGATACAAGCTGACGGTGGTAAGCATGGGCTACGTGCATAATCAAAAGTAAGAGATCCTTGGCTCATTCTGTTCTCTGCTCATTCTGTCTGCTTTGGCCACATCAGCCTTCCCTCACTCCCTCACACAGGATTCCCCTTGGCACAGGACATTTGCACATGCTGTTCCTTCTTGGGATATCCTTTACTCACTGGGTAAATATGCCTCTTTTTTTCTGATCTTCCTGCTGACTTATCAGTCACATTCTCATTAAACATTCCTTTTGGAGTCTTGTGATTTCCTAAGATTTGGTTATTCTCTTTCCTTTATACATCTTCTCATTGTTGAAATAGTGCCATTTGTTTGATCACACAATTAAAAAAATCAATCTCTTTCACAAGAATGGATGCTTTCTAGGTTACAAAGCACACACACACACACACACACACACACACACACACACACACACTCACACATGAATGAACCAATGAACACATATTCTAGAAACCAACCCCTGGCTACCAGGGCCTCAGGGAGGAATAATTATCCCAAATCCATAAACCACATGCAGAGCACTAGAACTCAGATTCTGACAAAAACATGTGTAATTACAGGCCACTGATCACTGTCCAGTGTAGTAGTCTGCCTTGGTACACTTGATCAGTGTGTTCAGTGCTCATTACACTGAGAGCTGGCAGTCCACTGTCTGGAGCTTGAGTCTCAGCTTGACCCTGATCACTTGGTGACCTTGATAAATCATGGCCACATTCTGATCCAGTTTCCTAGCTAGAAACTGAGAGAATGAGTGAGGTCTCTATTGTTCTTTCAATACTTGGAGAAATCACCTAGATCACACAGCAGGAAACTTCCTTGAAGGTTCTTGAGGATTTTAGAATGGGCTACCCAGGTGACCTACCTCAGCCCCACGCCTGGTATTCTCCCTGAATAGACATGGAGTGAGGGCCACACCACTCTCAGAAATGGCCCTGTGGAAGAGGTTCTTGGTCAGGGGAGATAAAACCTGGGAAGGAAGAGGGAGGAGAATTATGCTCAAGGGAGATGGCCAGTGACTTGCTCACCTTGTAAGGTTCCTTCCTCGTGTGCCCCTTGCCTGGAGACTTTGGTTTTCAGCAAATGTGACAGCTCCTTCCCTGTCTCCACTTGCTCCCCAGCTTTCCTCAGAGCCAGGAATAGAGTAGGGAGTATGTGGCATGCATTTATGACATCCAAAAACACTGGAAGGAAAGGTTTTGCAGTTCCTAACTACAAATTCTGTTTCAGTGTCTCTATTACTCAGAAAGTGTTCTGGGAAAAATGATAATGAGCATCCATAGAAAAATTTCAAGACATTTCCTTGATGAGTATACGTATCTGTGGATATAAGGACAGATATTTAGAATGTAATTAGGGATTGTACTGTTTTAGTAAAGGGATAGTTCTCTTCCAAGGTCCACGACTTCACAAGCCCTGGGTAGTTGGCTAGGTTTCCAGTACCAGGCATGATTTCCCTTTTGTTAAGGTTTTAACAGGGCAGTGGTGGCACAGGCCTTTAATCCCAGCACTCAGGAGGTCAGAGGAAGACAGAGCTGTGCTTTTAAGGCCAGCCTGGTCTACTGAGCGAGTTCCAAGACAGCCAGGGTTATACAGAGAAACCCTGTCTTGCAAAAAACCAAAACCAACCAACCAACCAAACAAGGTCTTAAGTGAAAATAGAGAGCTGAAACTTTTCTTTTCAACAGAGATCACTACAGAAAACTACAGCCAATCAAAATGCAGGCTTCTGGAGCCCAGTCCCAGTGGATACATCTACAAAACATCTCTGGAATCTAAAACTCAGGGAAGAGTGCGTAGGAGGTGGAGAGATTTTAAGATCAGGGAGTTTGCCGTGAGACTGTATCTTCTAGTAACATCAGAAGCAATTCCTGCAATGTCTCATCAACACGACTGCCTAAACATGAGCTGAACCAGGACAACAACAATAGCCATGCCAAAGTGGACAGTGGAAAGACCATGAGGCCTCAACCCTACGCAAAGCACTAGGGGAAGCTAAGGAATGCTGAGAGTGGGAGAAATAGTCTTCTACAGGGAAGATTCCATCAATTGGTTGTCCAGTGTCAAATAGTCAGCCCTGAAAACATACACACAAGTAACATCATAAGGAATGAACAGGTTGTATTTAGGAATGTACATGTATATACATGTATATATATATATATATATATATATATATATATATATATATATATACACATCATATACATATATTCATGCAAAAACAATTAATGAAAAAGGCTACTAATTTGAACTCTTAAGTATTTATACTTTAGATTGTGAGCCTAGCCTTTAATGGGCTGAGCCATCTCTCCAGCCCAGCCATTAATTTGAAAAAGAGCAAAGAGAGGTAGAGGGTTTGGAGGGAAAAAAGGGAAGGGAGAAATTATGTCATTTTATTATGATCTCAAAAGCAAAATAAGTAATGAAAGCAATTAGAAAGAATTTAGATATAATAAATCTTCTATTTTAACAAAAATTTTCTTAAAAAGAAAACTCATAGCACTGACAAGTTCACGCCAGACCAAGTCTGAGCGCAGAGAAGGGAAAGTGGGCACAATGTCCCACTCCAACCAAGCTATGCACAGTGGAAAGCTGCTGGGAATCAGCCTCTCCAATGGAATGACATTGGATATATATCAAGTGTGTATCACTCAGGGCAGGCCCCACGTTCAGCAGTAGTTGGCGAGCACAGAGTGGACTGCATGACTTTTGTGTATGCTTTTTAGTGTTGTTTTGTTTTGGTGTTCTTTATATTTTTTGTTTTGTTTTGCTTATTTGCTTTGAATTTGTTTTTTTTTCTCTTTTGAGAAAAAAGAACATAGAGTTGGGTGGTTAGAGAGGGGAGGAGATCTGGGGAGACTTGAGGAAGGGAAAAGAATATGATCAAAATACATTGTGTCAAAAATATTTTATAAAAACCAACAAATACAAAATAAAGAAAATTCAGGGTGTATATGATAGTAAAACTGAGAGACCACATAAGGCTCTAATGTTGTAATACTGGGTAATAAACAATGTTTTATGCTCGCCATAGAACACTATGCTGTAGTAAACCCAAGTATTAAGGAAAGGCATTTAGCATTTAGTGAGTTTTTATGGCAGTCTAATACTGAAGAAAGTTTTTCTTAAAAAGTTGTGTGATACATACAAGAGACAGAGACAGGCTAGGTAGATGATAAACAGAGGCCAGGGAGAGAGCTAGAACTGTAGGAAAAAGACAAAGGAAATACAGGTTAAGACGCCACAGTGACAATGTCTGGAGGGCGGGATCATGGATGACTTCTTTCTCCTTTGGCATTATCTGTCCTTTTTCTCACTTTTTAAATTTACTTTATAAAGAGAAAGTACTATCCTGTGAGTATTCAGCTATGAAATGGATACATGTTTAAAGCATAATGGGGCTGATCTACCCAACTCTGAGGTGGCCGGAGGGTTCTGAACAGCTCCCAGTGCCTGCTCTAGTTCCCTTCAATGTGCCCCATTTCTATATTAACAAGATCATTTGCACCTGTACCTGTAGGCTGTAGACTCCTCCCCCTTTCATACCCTCTCTGTTACGCCTTCTGCTCTTTCTCTCTCTCACTGACTTCCCCTAAAGCACGGTGCCTTAGGCCCAGAGACTGCTGCCCACTCCCCTAGTCATGACCAAGCCACAGGACAGCCTCAGAGGAAACCCTGTCTTCTTTCAGGGCTAACCTTCTCTATACCTGTAAATCTGGTTTCCAGCCAAATAGTGACCTTCTACTGACCATTAGCATCTGTTTATTTGTACATCACACCCACCCCCTAGTCAGGTGAGTGGCAAAGCTAAGATGATTAGGAAGAGGAGAGAGAACTCGACCAAGTGAGAAGGCTAGGACCGCCATGGTCCCAGGCTCAGCAACACGTTCTTTTGGCTCCAGGACACAAAGTTGAGGTCTGAGCTTGGGAGCTCCTGGCTTTTATTTCTCCACTGCCTGATGGTGAGCCATGAGTCAGTCTGAATCCGGGTCTTGTCAGCCAAAGTGCCTGTGGCTGGATTGAATAGTCTTCAAGAGGTCTGGTCAGCAGCCACATCAACCCTGGACATGGGGCTTGGTGCTAGGAATACTTACAAGGACAGAGACACTTTCCCCTCCTGCTGACTCGCCAAAGAGGGTCACAGAGCCTGGGTCCCCCCCGAAGTTAGCAATGTTGTTCTGGACCCATTGTAGGGCAAATACTTGGTCAAAGTGACCCCAGTTCCCTCTGCTGTGTTCGTCTCCTGTGCTGTAAGAGAAGGGTAAGAGTAGGAGTCAGAGAGACCATAGCTGGGCTAGGACGGGTCGAGAGCTGGCCATGACTAAGTGCGGATTGTCCCTCAGTGTTTTATATATTTAAAGTTTGGTCTTCAATATGGGGGTGTTGGGAGGTGATCTAACCTTTAAGAGGAGGAGTCCACTGTTAGGTGGTTGGTCTATTGAGGACATTAGGATGGATGTAGTTCCAATAGCATTCTGGTTAGTTCTTATGAAAAAGTTATAAAAGACTGAGCCTGGCCTTCACTTGCTCTCTGGCTTTCTGAGACTCCCCTCTGCCACAATACTAGCTGCCTTAATGTGACACTGCCCAGAGTTCTTTGTCACAGCTGACACCCTGCTGCTTGGACTTTCAGCCTTTGAAGCTGTGTGATAAATAAATTTCACTTAAAAATTTAAATTTGTTATTTTTAATTGTGTGTGTGTGTGTGTGTGTGTGTGTGTGTGTGTGTGTGTGTGTATGCTGGTGCCTGCCAGAAGCCCGATGCATGTGATCTCCCTGGAGCTCGAGTCATAGGCAATTGTCAGCTGCCCAGTGTGGGTGCTAAGAATTGAACTTGGGTCCTCTGCAAGAACAGTATTCACCCTTAATCACTGAGTCATTTCTGCAGCCCAAACTCAGATTTTACAAAATACTACGCTGCAGGTATTTGTTCCATTCATGGAAAGTAGCTTGATACAGAAAATTGGTACCAAGGTCTGCTGACTTAACTGTGAAAGTGGCTTCGGGAAAGGTCTAAAGGATTTGTAGGCGCAGCCTTGTCAGCCCGAAGTGCTGTATGTGACGTGCTATAGATGACTCAGGTGCAAACTGATTAGAATAAGGAATACTTTGGGCATCTCTGCAGACAACTTGGCAAAGACACACCCATACCCTAAAGCTTTAGGTGATGCTAAAATTAAGAATGATGGAGCGCTTGACATGGTGGAAACAATTTCTGAACAGCAAAGCCTTCAGGACACAGTGTGGACATCATTGACGGCTGATAGTGAGATTTTCAGTGAGGCTGAAGATCAAAGGAAAACAGACTAGAAATTTGCGGAAAATTATCACATGAAAGAGAAGGAACAGAGACAATGCATTTATGGGTAGAGCCAAGAAATCACTTGCTAACAAGATTTGCAGGAGGCAGATTATCAGGACACCATCCACCATAGACACAGAGGCCTTCTAAGATATGATGACTTCAAGGAAAGAACTCAAGTCTTCTTCTTGGACTTCCTACCTAAAGCTATCTCAGGGTTTTACTCCTGGCTGGCAGCATCACCAGCCATAAGAACTATAAACACACATGTTAGGAAGGTGGGAGTCCTCTGTGGATGAGTGTCTTAGACAAGCACTCGGCCCAATGTGGAGCAGCCATTACAGGAAAGAAGCAGAGAGAAGACTAAGTGGTCACTATAGTAATGTAGGCCAGAGACACAGGGCTTTGATCTTGGTAGAAGCAAGGAATAAATGAATACCTGGGCTCTGACTGTATTTGAAGGGTAGAGCTAGGAAGTTTGTGGGCCATGTAGGTATGGGGTATGAGATAAAGAAGAGTCTAGACTTTCACAAGGACTTTATTATGAACGATAAAAAGTATAAAACTGAATACAGCTTCACAGAGGGCCTTATGAAAACAGGAAGTGAGATTTTGTTCTCTATGTAGTTCACACTGTCTCTGTGAAGTAAGGTGGTACTAGGTAGACATCCAGGGAAACAGGAGGACACAGTTAAAGATGGTATCTTGACTTTAAGAGAGACAGGTGTCTTAGCTACTGTTTTATTTCTGTGAAGAGACACCATGACCAAGGCAACTTATAAAAAAAAGATACAGTTGGGGACTTGCTCACAGTTTCAGAGGGCCAGTCCCTGTTAAGGTGGGAGGTGTGGCAGCAGGCAAAGAGGCATGGCACTGGAGTAGTGATTGAGAGCTTACATCATATTCACAAGCGGAAGATGGGGTGGTGGTGGTCATGGGCTTTTGAAACCTCAAATCCCACTTCCAGTGATATATCTCCTCCAATAAGGCCATATCTCCTAATCCTTCTCAGAACAGTTCCACTAACTGGGGACCAAACATTCAAATATATGAGCCTATGTGAGCCATTTCTCATTCTAACCACCATAGTGGGGAATTCTGGGAATTACTGTACAGGGATAGGGAGGCATACAGAGGCCTGAGGATTCAGAGGGAAGGAGCAAGAAAGGGCTGAGCATGAGCAGTCAAGGAGGTGGAAGGTGGCCAAGGGCCAGAAGCAGCTCAGAAGCACGAGTGCTCACCGGGCTGCTACTGAGGGGTCAGAAAGTTGTACTGGGGAGAAGAGAGGTCATTGGTGGCTTCAGCAAGCACAGCCTGCCAGGCATAGGTGGAGGAGAGAAAGGGAGAGAGGAGGTAGAGGACCACTTGTGGCAGGCTGAATGAAATAGAAAGTAGCAAAACAGAACCCAAGGAAAGAGACATGGTACCTTAAGTGATGATGCATTTGTTCCTGAGGCAGAAGCCTAAAGCAACCAGCTGAGAGGCAGACCAGAGCCATCTTTCAGCTCCACAGTCTCCTCAGTGGTGGCTGCAACTCAGCTAGACTATTTAGCAACCATCTCAGAGCTGTACGGAATATGTGTGAGAAAGGCCCCCAGTGCTATAGTGCAGGAAACCTGGTCCTGACCTCACAGAGTTGATGGAGACTCTAGCCTGGACTCTTGCATGTGCCAGATGCTAGGAAGGAAGTGAGCTGCGTGTCTTCTAACACTCTCCAGGGAACACTGTTTCCTGGGTCAGATCCTCTGACAGCTTCCATTCACCCCAGCCACTCATTGCTTGACAACACAAACATTCTCTGAACTCCTCTATGCCTCCTGTCCCAGGAGGAGGTGTGCGACACTGAGATTCTGTGCTGGTCAGGGACTGCTGTTGGGAATGCCATGTGCTGGGCAGCACAGGTGAAAGGAGGCACATGTTTCAGAATTGATAAAGTAAAAGCTAGGCTCTGAAAGGTGAATGCCTTTAGAAACAGGTCTTCCAGGCAGAGAGAACAGAATACACAAAAGCCCAGAGCACGTGAACAAGTGTGGTTGGAGAAAGAGAGGATAGGAGGACTCTAAACTGAAGAAATATAGATGCTTTAAGGAACGCAGATGAAATTACCAGGGATGGGTCCTAGTGTCCTGATAAGGGGGTGTTAATGTAATGTGAAACAGGTCCAATATCTTACCTGAGGAATCCCCAGATGCCCAGGCGGTATTGAATGACTACCACCACCACTTTTTCATGGCTAGACAGGGCCAGTCCATCAAAAGTTGATGCCCCACCAGACAGCAAACCACCTCCATGGACCCACACCATCACCTGGACAGACATCAAGAAACCATTCAGGTTATATGAAGTAAAGAAGGAAAGACATTTGATCTCTTAACTGTTTCTGGTTACGTCTGGTTATGACTAAGGAAGCCATTATCCAAAGCCCACGGGTGTCTGTCATGGCTACAAAAGGCCTATATCCTTCTCAACTCTCTAAGCTGGGTCCCAGACCACAATGCCCCTCAGTGCTGCCTAGTTACTCAATGTCATTTCCCTTCTCTCCAGTCTCAAGGACCCTGTCTTTCAGTGGGTCTTCCAACCGAGAATGTTATGCTGGGAACAGCAAAAGCCAAGGATGGATGTCGTTTTCTCCCCAGCACACCACCCATCTCAGTCTGGACATAACAAGGGATCGTGTTTGCCTTTTTGGCTTCACCTCAGTGCAGCGGTGAGCTAACTTTCCCTGTGACTGAAATACGGTCTCAAGAAGTACACATATCCCTAGTGGTGCGTGCCCCTTCCTGAGGTGTCTGCCCTTAGCCTTCCTCAAACCTCCCCATCTCCTAAGCCTAGCTACCATCTACCTTTCCAAGAAGTCTTTAGATACTGACTTTACCTGAGAGCCTACCACCCACCAGGCGCTGCCATACAGATTAAGGATTGTGAGAAAAGGGAGTGGGTACAATTTCCGCTTAATGCTCCCGAGGTCACATTTCAAGGAAGAACTAAAAGGATAAAATACTATAACATTGCTAATAAAATGTAAAAGAACTCATGAACTGTGGACTTATTACTGTTCAAAGTACTTTAAAATAACCTATCCACATAACAGATAGGTGGTTTGCTTTAGGTTCCGCAGCTCATGAGAGGTGGAAGCAAGGCTTGACTCAAGCCCTAACTCCTGTAGCCCACAGCGGGAGCTGAGTGAGTTAGCGGTCGGGGCTACTAGGGTAAAGGGCAGATGTTCTTGCTGCCTCGTGTGTGCTCATCCAGGACTGAAGCACGGCTTAAAAGTCAACACTGCATGCTCAAATGGAATGGTACCCGTTCGAGGAAACAGAGGGTAAGAAAGTTAGAAACAGCCTGGTCTCTCATCTTCTCAAAGACACTCCCGGGATTAATTCAGACTCTGTTCTCTAGGACCTGTGTCCACAGCTGGAACACCTCCTGCCTTTAGACTCCTACATCCGTCTCCTGTTTCTCCTCCTTCTGGGCCCCTGCCACCTCGAGGGAAGGACTGAGGCAAGGTCATCTCAGAGTGAAGGCTGAGTGCAAAGACTGGTGGGAAATGACAAACTGAAGAAGCTATGTGGTATCTTCCGTCCCAAGGGTCACCCTCTCCAGAAGACCTCCATCCCGTGACTTGTAACTAGCAGCCTGCCTCATCTCATTTCCGTTTATACGGAAATGCTGACTCATTGGGTCATTAGTCCTTGCCAAAGGCAACCAAGGAAACAAATTATGGTGAAGTCCCAGATGTTTGGCAAAGGAAATGCTTCTGGGATTGTCCCAGTCTCCTTCCCACACACCTTCGTCATGGAACCATCAAAGTTTTACAGATGGAACCTGGTGTACTTGGAAGGCCACATGCTTGTGTGGTTTCCAAGTCCATGTTAAAAGGTTTGAAGGTCAGGGGACCCGAGTCCTGGGTCCATCAACCCTAAGTTACAGCTTCCCTCCATCTTTTCTTTGGTTGCTCTATCCATAAAAGTGGAACTAGGTGAATGTTGGGGTCTGGATTCTTTCCACTTCTGACTTGACAGGAAATTATGTCTTAATTCCTCAGGGATCAGACCCTTAAACAGGAATTAAGACAACCACCATTCTTTCCTAATACTGTTGTGAGAGAACACAGAAGAATTAGGATGTACTTCCAGATTCACTGCAGTCTCCCACACATGGCTAGCATCACCGGGGAAAACTGAAGTACAGAAACAAGTGTTCCCGTGGTCAAGGAAAGTCAGAGGCCTGGCTGACAATACCTGTACTGCCAGCATCCTTCACCCCCTCTAAACTGCACTGGGAAATCCAGGATGCTGAAGCCCCAGGGTGCCGACTTCCATTGAGTGCTCACCGGCAGCTTGCCTTTGCTTGTCAGGTCAGCGGGGGAGTAAATATTTAAGTAAAGGCAGTCTTCAGAGTACTCTAGACGAACATTTTCCAGTTGATTTGTGAAGACATCAGAGAGCACTGGCCCCACCCCTGTAATTTGGGAGCACCTGAGGGGGGGAGAAAGAAGTGAGAGTCAAATACAGCCCGGGGAGGGCTTTCTACTAGATGATTTAAGCTCACAAACTATGTTATTACTAGGCTTGAGACTATGCTGTGGGTAGGAAGTTACCTGGGAGTCCTGGCAAGAATCCTGGGACCCCATGAAGACCATGCAGAGGCTACACATCAGATCCAAAGGGAACCTAACATCCACTAGGCCTTATTCTTGTAATGAAACAGCTACCATGTCTGTTCAGGTCACTGCAGGGGGATGGACACCCATCAGATCCAATGAGGCAGAGTCTCCAGCATCTACCTCACACAGATACTGAGGTGGCCCAGTCCCAGCTCCAGCTGCAGTAGGCATCTATCTATCTTCTCCATGTGGGGAAGTTCTGGGGGATATCCTTGCCTGGCCACTGGGGCATGCTTCCAGGCTTGAATTCATGGGGGAAGCATAGTCATGCAGTCCTAGAATTCTCCTTGTATGTGCTCTGGGTCCAGCTCATCTAGAAAATCTCAGGACTCACAGTAAGCCTGGGTCATTGTGTCCTGTACTGCTGAGATGGGTACCACTGTCACCAGCTTAAGGAACACAGCATCCAATCTACTCTTAGAGAGTTTAGGTGACAAAAGTGACTGCAGAGACTAGTAGACACTTGGGCCTTCAATGTGTAGATATTGTACAATGACCACATGTATCGGGAACATTCAGGACAAAATAACCTCAATAAGTATACAAAATAGGGCACCAGAGACAGACCCCACAATGACAGGGATGTGGGATCTCCCAGAGCTGACTCCAAACAGCCATTTTTTTCTGTTTGTTTTAAGGAAGAACAACAGACTCCAAGGGAACACAAAGAAATGACTCATAAGTTCATCATAGAAATTTTGTTTGGAAAGTAGTAAAGTTGTCTATACAGAGATATTTCTAATTTCTTGTTGTTAGCAGATAGAGTTGATATTGTCATGAGAGAAATTTAACACTGAGACTAAACGTTAAAAAATATCAAACAGGAATGCTGAAGCTGGAAACTGCAATGAATGAAGTGAAAAATGAGCCAACAACAAAGGCACCAGACAGTAAACTGGTGCTTGAAGGCAGGTCTTTTGATGCTCCCATTTTGTTGTTTTTATAGTGCTAGGGGCTTTTGAACTTGCTAAGCAAACACTTTACCAGCGAGCTGCAGTCCCAAGGCAGTCTATTTGAAAGTACACACTGAGAAAAGAATGTGCATGAAGGAAGAAAACTTATGAGAGCCATTAGAAACATCAAAGGAACAAGCACGGGGGTTACTGGAGACAGTTGACAAACAGCAAGGAAGCATATTCAAGGAGGATGATGGAGACTGTTTCAGCCTGGAGGGAGATGCCAGGGTCCAAATGTCACAAGTTCAAACCCAATAAGATCACCTATGACATATTATAAACAAACTCAACAATCAAAGGTAAAAGAAAAAAAAACAGTAAGAAAAGCAATAACACATAAAGTAGTTCTCTTATGCCTGGATAAACAAAGGGGAAGGAATTTATTGCTATCAGCTCCACCATACAAGAACTACTTGAGTTTCCAAATAGAAGACAACATGTAATAACAGGGATTGTTAACCTTCACTCGCAGTAGACACAGAAACAGTTCCAATTGTATTAGCACCGTAATCATGCTAAGTATTCACACCTATCTTTAAAGTGACAAAACTATTTTACTTAATAAAAATGATATCTATTGAATTTGGTAATAATATGCAAGACAAAAAATGTGAGATCAAAAATTCAAAGTGGAAGGAAAGAGTTGAAATTTAGAGTGTTAGTTTGCTTTGTGGTCGAAGGTGGGGTCCTGTCAGGTTAATACTGTAAGAATAGGGTGTTTGCTGTAAGCTCCCCAGTGACTACAAAACAAAAGCTTATCATGGAGACACTGAAAAAAAGGCAAAAGCTCAAGGGATACCATGTGAGAACACCACCGAAATATAAAGTTGAGACAATGAGAGGGAGGAAAGGGAGGAGGGAAGGGTAAAAGCTAGGTACCTTACTCAAGGGGCTACCTGGGCACCCTGAGCTTCTGGGCTCAGCTGCAGCACTCACAACATTTCACTCCCTGCAGCGAGCTGCAAGAATATATTACAGAGATTCAGCTGAAATAATAAGCTATACCTTGACTGATCAAGGTGTCTTTCAAGAGGAAGCCATTTATCAAGGAATATTTGGTGTTATTTAGCTTATTAATATATATCAGCTGTCTTCTGCTATGAAATTCTTTTTTTTTTTTTTTTTTTTTTGGTTTTTTGAGACAGGGTTTCTCTGTGTAGTTTTGGTGTCTGTCCTGGATCTCGCTCTGTAGACCAGTCTGGCCTCGAACTCACAGAGATCTGCCTGGCTCTGCCTCCCGAGTGCTGGGATTAAAGGCGTGCACCACCACTACCTGGCTGCTATGAAATTCTTGTGTGCCCATTTGGCAAACAGTTTAGTTTCTCAGATCTACTGCTGATCCACTAGGTAACACTCCTGCAGGGCCTAGGAGATATGTGAGCTGTAGATGCATAACTTGTTTCTTGTGCAAATGAAGCTCAGACCTCCCTTCCCCAGACAGGGAAATGGCATTCCAGAACAATGACTCGGAACAAAGGAGGTTTTTGCATATCCAGGTGGAGTGAAGGATGGGGCAGGATTCCTGGGCAGAGCAGAGTCATATAGCCAAGAGAGAAAGGACAAAACAGTTTTGATAGATGGTAGGCAGAGCTATGTGGCTGGAGAGAAGAGAGGAAGGCAGAGCTTCTCAGAGCCAGGGGTAAGGAGCAAGGAAGGAAAGATGGAGGATGAAGGAACAGAGGACGAAGATGAGGTCAAAAGCATAGAAGCTTAGTTAGGACTGTGATAGGCAGGCCCCATAGGTACAGAGAGGAGCTGTATGTGAGGACGGAGCTAAAGCTATATAGATAGAATTTTGTCTTAGAGAAATAAAGTCACAGATGAAAGAGCATGGTGTACATAGATTCTTTTCCCTCAGATGCTATCTGTTGTAGCATCTTTCCTAGAACCCTAGGAGGAATCTTCTCAGGGCAGGTCCCTGGGAAAATTCCATTAACCTCCAATACTAGCAGCTTCATCCATGAAAAGTTAAAGACAGGAGATATAGGATCCCTGCGTCTTGTCTTCCTATCAGCATTTTAATCCAATGAGTGGATCATTAAACATTATAATACCACAAAATTTATTTTCTTGCTTTGCAGTTATTCTCTGTCTGTCTGCCTGTCTGCCTATCTGTCTGTATCTCTTATAGAATACACACTCTATGAAGGTAGGAGATCTTTATTTTGTTCACTGACGCACTATCAGAACCTAGACTATGTTGGGAATTATATCAGGTGCACAACAGATAAAAGACTCGACACTTTAACAGTTATGGACTGTCTTTGAGATCTTACAGTATGTTAAGGATACATAAACAAAGTGTAGTCAGTCAGAGAACAATCTCAACTCTTTCCTACAGCTCTCTGAGACAGATGTCCCATTGAAAGAGACCCAGGCCCACCCCAGCAGCTTACATAGGAGGGTAGGAGGTGGCATTCTTCACGAAGCTCCAGGGCTCTGCAGGCTGTGGTGGAGCAAACCTCAGGGATCCAAGAGGAGGCTTGGCAAAGGGGACGCCCAGGAAGACGGCCACAGGCTGTGTGAATCCTTCTAAGCTGACATACTTCCCCAGGACTTTGCCATGAACAGTATCCACCATGGGTGGTGAGGATGGGTACCCTGATGATGATGGAATAGAAATAAGAATGTACCAGAAGGGATATCTTGTTTTTTGCTTTTAGGTATATGGTCATGAATCAGCTACCATAGCCATGTTAGGCATCAATCATTTCTAATTTAAAATTAGGGTGAGAAAAACCATCCTTCCCAATTCAGTGGACTGTCAGAAGGGGTAAACTAGAACTGGAGGCCGAAAAGCATGCATTTCATGGAGACTGGGAGATAGCTCAGTTTGATGTTGGTGTTGGATGCTGGGTGAGATCATGAATGAGAGATGGGCCCTTGTTCCTTACAACTGTTGCTCCTTACCACTGAATGAACCATGAAAGGAATGAATGTCAGTAAGGAGGGTGAGGCAGAGGGATTGTGAGAAAGGAGGAGGAAGTGGAGCAGGGGTAGTGGAAGTTAGTTTGTACCATTCTTTGGAGCTCATGGGCTGCCCTCAGTTGTCCTATGCCTATCTCTGAGTATTTAAGTCAAATAGGTGTAGGCTATAAGAACCTGATACAGGAGATGGCTGGGGTACAACCTCTGAGCTAGAGCTAGACACTGTGAGTGACAACATCTCTATATCTGCAAGGCTTTGTGTTTGAAAGCCTCAAATGCAGAAAGTAGAACCCATGCTTATTGCAGGACAGCTCAGGACTTCCATGTAAATCCATGCCATTTGAGAGGCTAAGAAAGCAGGACTCTTTAGGACATGTATCACCCCAGTGCCACTGGCCAAACTGTGCTCTGATTATTTCTGAATTCAGAGCTAGTACTTTGCTATTAGAGCCCAGGCAACCTCACTGTGTCTCGATTTTGTTTCCTTTCTGGCCCTAAGATACTGTGGCAGATCTGATACTGAATGTAAGGCAGAATGGGAACAAACCAATCTGGAATGGAGCATTCTTTTGGTGCTGGAGGAAAACCAGAAGAAAATCCCGGAAACCTCACTCCAACACCATCTACAAGAAGTCCTTTCCAGATTCTTCCAATCCCTTGGTTTCCTCATCTGTAACATGGCCATGTTTGTTCAAGGCTTCTTTGGGAAGTGATGTAAAGTGACTGGAATGCACATTTGGCCTACAGTAAATGCTCCATATGTGTACCTTCCATCTGACGTAAGTTGTAATCTTTGCATTCTTTTTATATTTCCCATCACAGTTGTCCACTTTTCACCCTGGTCACTGGCGTCTACCCACTTCATATTTGGAAGAGCATCACTGAACTAACATGGGTTAGTGATTTTGGCTCAGATGTTGCCTTAGTATTCTTCCAGCCCCTCTTCTACTTCTCCCTGGACTTCTTCGTCCTTCCTTCTGCCACCACTTTGGTGGATGTTCCCAACTGTGGCTGTTTTCACGTTTTGAATTGGACACTGATACTGCTTTCCAACCTGGTTTCCTATAATAGCCTTCTATGGCCATTGGCTGCTCTTTAACCAATTTTAAACGATTATTTTGTTCTTACCCACACACTTGAGTGGAGATGTTGACATATTGTCTGTATTCAAATGGGGGCCATTGGAGGATAAGAAAATAGAATCATGTTCTCGGAGGCCTGCTCTGAGATATTGCCTCCACCCTGAAGCCACACAGGAGGACATATCATCCATGACTGTCATCAAGACATATCACCCATGACTGTAGCAAAGTCCTTCAGCATCAGGACAGAGGGTCATGCTGGCTTTTTATAGTGCCACACCAAGTAGGACCAAGACAGGGGTGAAGCTGTAGTGAAACGGGGACGGACTGTATTTTCCATAAGAATGGAGCACACAGGGTAGACCGGAGCCTGGTTAGGGTGACCATGTTAAGAACTGCCAGAAGAATATTCTTGACTCCAGAATGGTCCCTGATGTTTACTTGTCCACCAAGCAAACCTCATTCCCTTGGCTAGGAATTTGCTATCCTTTTCATCATGCACCCAGATAGTTCAGGACCGCCCCACCCCCACTTCCCAAGGACTCTCCTTAGCAGTATTTGTAGCCCATTTATCCTTCCCAGACCAGGCTTGCATTTTGGCATCTGAGTCTCTGAACTCTTTTCTTTCACTTACATAACTCCTTTCCACCTTCCCTTATTTACAAATCCCCATAAGACAAGTCCCAGCTCCCCATGGTGATCTGAAGGCCTCACTCCCTCCTCCAGTTCCTTGTATCTCCTTCCTGTTCCCTCTCTAATCTAGGTGTGTCTGTGGTCCTTTCCCTACAAGATCAGGGCCCGGCATCTAAGGCTACCTGTTACTCATCCTCTTACCCAGCACACAGCTCAGCCCCAACACCTCTTGGGAACTGAGGAGCAAATTATCTTTTCTGCAGCCATTGGCTCTTAACATGTTGGCTTGACCATATTTCAAGTTTTTACTAATATACCCTATTTAAAATACCACCTCTTTAAATCCATCTATTATTTTTGTGTGTGTGCTTCTAGCCCAGATACCATGCTAAGTGCTATAGAAACAACCACCTCTTTCATCCTCACTACAGTCCAGTGAGGAAGGTACTATCATTTTCCTATTTTCTCAATTCACGACGCAGGCACTGCATAGTTAAAAGGTCTTGGCCAGGCTTGGGGCTCAGAAGGGCTGAGCAAGGCTCTAATCCTGTACTCTGACTCCTGCTTCAATGCTGTTCAAACTCTGCTGAGCCTCTCTCCACATCTGACTAGGGCTGGAATAAGACCTAGGAAATAGCTTGGGGCTCCCTTAACTCCTCACGTTGAGGCAGGGGGTTAGCTTGATTTCCTGGCACTTGCAGCTGGGGTATCAGGGTGCTTTTCCTTCCCTGCATCTCTGTGATGGATGACGCTTGCTGGACTCTGATGCTTCCAGCCCATGTTGAAGTCCAGCTGGTGAGCACTGACGCAGATGGAGCCCGTCATATATTCTCTTATGCCCATCTCCACTCACCTCAGCCTAGGCCTAGGAGCTTCAAATGTTCCCCCAGTGTTTGCATTTTAGAAGAACTCACCAAAAGCCATGCAAGTGTTGAGGGATGCCAGGACCAGAGCAAAGAGCCACATGGTAGATGCCCAGCTGCTCTGGGTCCCTGTGAGGTGGTCTCGAAGCTCTTCTGGAGGGTTTTGTATATCGCCCCTTAGATTGTGAGGTCTTGTGACAACACCCATCCATATGCAGTCCAGTTGCCTAATCATGAGATGAAAGGTATTCTCACTGTTCCACAGAGTTCCCAGGGGTCTGATGCCAACCCAGGCCAGATCCTGCCTGAATTCAAGCTCTTATAATTGGTTCCAGACTCAGCTATCAGATTACAGATGATCTCAAACTGGACCAACAACTTCTTACATAAGGTCTCTCCCTGTGGCTAACCTCAATCCACCTAGAGTTTCTCAAAGGCAGACACAACAAACGGCACCTTCAGGCAGGGCTGAGCTTTTGTCTGAGACCCTCAGAAAGGCTGGAAATTTTATAGCAATGCACAGCTCCAGAGCTGCTGTTCTGGGAGTTTAGAACACATCTGTGACTTCTCTGGGCTAGTGTGTCAAAGCATTCTGTGTTCTCAAGTCTGCAAGTGAAGTTAAGTTTGACACAGTTCTCCTTCTGACGCCTAAATTACTTTGTCATGTTCCTGCCAAGTGGCCTGGCCTGCTGCCATCCACCTCTACAGTCAGAAAACTCACTACTTTTTAGCATGTTTAGGGTGAATATTTCTGTGTTAAACCAACTCCATATCTCCACAGTCTCCGGCTCTAATCATCCACTTGCTTAGTCACTCATAATTATTCAAACATTTGCCAAATGTTATTTCCCTCCACAGTAAAACAAAATGCAAAGATTGGGAATGAAAAACTTCTTCTCAGGTCAGGGGCTGTCTGCCCCTTTCCCCACTTCCACATGTTCCAGAAAAGACAGGCAACATATTTGATATTGGTTTCTATCTTTTGTTTTTTTTTTTTTGAGACAGTCTGATATGGCCTTGAACTCCCTGCATAATTGAGGAAGTTCTGATTCTCCTGCCTCCACCTTCTAAGTGCTGACATTACAGGTGGGTGCAGCCACACCCAAGGTTTAGTTCTGACTGATCCTCTTCTTAAGGCTTCTATTCTTGTCCAAGACTGCACCTTCTCAGCCAGAGCAGCAGCCTCCCAGGATCCTCAGAGAGAAGCAGGTTCCTTTCTTCCTGTGCTGCCCTCTGCTGGAAATACTCAGGCCAATGAGAGTTTGTGGTGGTGGCTTTGATTGATATGGAACAGCACACAAGAACAATGCCGGTTGTGGGTAGGGGGAGCTTTCTGAGGAAAAAAATCTACAGTGATGGAAAATACAACAAGCTGTTCCTGATGAAGTGAGGAGACTCTCTGGGGACATGTGCTTATAGGATTTAGGAGTGATTGAAAGAGGGCCTAACCTTGGACAAACCCCATCTCCTGAAGATCTGGATGCCTGAAATCACATTGAACAATGAAAGTACCATTTTTAAAGTTGTTCGTTAAAGGGCATCTTCAATGTCAAGGACATTAAAGCAGTAATTTGGACAGCGTCTAGAAACTTAGGCAACATGTATACTATTCTGTTCAGATAGGTAGTGATCTTCAATAGGATGTTTGGGTCAGAATGCCTGAAAATGAAAAATATAGATACCCAGGTCCCATTCAGGAAGATTCCAGTCAGTTGGAATGGGCTCTGACACGGCCGTTGGGTTTTGGGAAAGCCCCAAAGCACTTCTTCAACTTTTACCTGATAGAAAAAATCTTAAAATAAGCAAGAAAACAGAAAATTGGGTAAGTGTTATTTCTATCTTGGTACCTAGTAAGACACCTGTGAAAAGGAGGTCCATGTCCAGGACTGCTAGGGCTGTGAACAGCGAAAACACGGCAGCCGTGTCTATGGGGTGCCCAGCTTTCCCTCACGCGTCTTGGTCCTCTTCCTAGGTCCATCAAACAGCCCTTGATCACATTTGGTGGGAGCAGATACAGACATCACACACCTTGCTCTCCTCTGGGGAACTCCAGCCACTTTATACCCCTCCTGCTGGTTCCTCGTGGGCTGCCTCATTCTTCCACTAGAAGTCTGCTCCCCTCTCCTGCGATGGCTGGGCCCTGGCCTATTGGTCTCTCCCCTCCCTGACTTGAGTATTTTCTGAAATTACAACAGGACTCAAATTTGTCTTGGGATTGATTTGTGTGTGTGTGTGTGTGTGTTTATATCTTGCATGCAAAGATACCATGCAAGGCCTGTGTGGTGATGTTGTGTTCCCCAATATATTGTGCACTCTAATAAACTTATCTGGGGTCAGAGAACAGAACAGCCATAGATACAGAGTCCAGAAAATGGTAGCACACACACCTTTAATCCTAGCATTCTGGAGGCAGAGATCCGACTGGAACTCTGTGAGTTCAAGGCCACACTGGAAATAGCTAGGCATGGTAACAAGAGCCTTTAATCCCAGGAAGTGATGGCAGGAGGCAGAAAGGTATATGAGGCGTGAGGACCAGGAACTAGAGTTGGTTAAGCTTTCAGGCTTTTGAGAAGCAGTTCAGCTGGGATCCATTTGGATAAGGACACAGAGGTTTCCAGTCTGAGGAAACAGGATCGGCTGAGGAATTGTGAGGTGAGGAAGCTGTGGCTTGTTCTGCTTCCCTGATCTTCCAGCGTTGACCACAGTACCTAGCTGCAGGTTTGATTTTATTAATAAGACCATTTCAGATTCCTGCTACAGGCCTGTGTGACACTATGGCTGTGTGAACACACGCTGAGAACTGCCATGTCATGTTTTTATTCTATAACGTCCCCATGTTTCCT
The DNA here is from genome assembly GCF_949786415.1 of Peromyscus eremicus. Classification (NCBI taxonomy): domain Eukaryota; kingdom Metazoa; phylum Chordata; class Mammalia; order Rodentia; family Cricetidae; genus Peromyscus; species Peromyscus eremicus. The sequence continues at coordinate 134,339,100 of NC_081420.1, forward strand.
CATGGTATCTGTTAACCTGATGTTCACGTAGCCATCACACATTCTTTTAGTATCTGTTTGGTGCACCTGTCTCCTGCCTTTTCTATCTCTATCTTTTCCAGTGTTTCTCCACTGGGAGTAAATACTAACCACACCTCCCCTCCCCCAGAGAAAACTGTACATTCTTCTAACACTTGGAGTAGAGGTCTTGGCCTCAGTGTGGGGGCAGGATAGAGCTTTTAATCAGGAAGGAAAGGCCACTGGCTTAGGACTTTTATGTGCTTGGGGTGGGGCCAGGGTGAGCTTATGAGGCTTGGATCTTACTCTGGCACCAAAGGAGGAAGTGCCCAGGCTTTCTAATCAGCTTCTCCAGATAAGGGGCAAGAGGGAAAGGTGGTGAGACTTATAAGCTACCAGCAGTCAAAGGTAAGGAAGTGGAGCCAGACTCCATATTACTCAGCACATAATTGGGTTTTGTCTTTTAAATCCCAGTCTCAAGGTCTTTGTTAACTCATGTGTTTAAGGCTTTTTTACTTAGCAGAAATATTCATAAGCTGAACTCTACTCATTATTTTTCTGAATGTTCATTTAGTCCTTGCTCCATTTTCCATGTCAGCTTGCTTTGAGAATGACAATTTTATCTCCATTTTATCTCCAACACTGATTTACTATATAGACCTTTCTTTTAAAAAAATTTTTAATGCCCAGCACTGTAAAAAAAAAATTAGTGATTGCCATATGTATACAATACCACACCTTTCGATAGTACATGTTCTATCTTCAAGCAGCTTAGTATCAATAACATGAGTTGGAAAATTGCACATTACTATAAAGTATTCGCTTTCATCTGTTATGCCCAGATCACGGGGACCTCCAGAAGACCACCATGGAGACCAAATCCCATATGTAAGAGCAAAGAGCCTGTACTTTCGAGCTCAGAGCTCAGACTCTCTGTCCGACATAGTGATGAGAGAAGAGAGCCTAGAGCCCAGGCAGGGTGGAGTTTTTAATCATAGCAGAGCTTGGGGTAAGGGGATTTCTAGGGTTCGAGCCCTGATTGACTGACATTTGTCTAGGGGTGTAGGGAATATTTGGAATGTCAGGTATTTCCTCTTAGATTCAGGCCCCACTAGGTGGGGTCAGCTTGTGGCTTCTCCTGGGTCCAGGTATTACCCACCAGAAGCTGTGTCTGGGCCTCTAAGCCTGTCATGGCAGCTGTGTGGTCAAGCTGTTCTGCCCTCCCCCACACACATCCTTGTCCTCTTTTCTTCATATGTTCTTCAGCCTGTTCACCTGCTCCTCGCAGAGAGTCTCTCTCCACACATTCACTTTCCACTACAAGTAGACTTCTGGTAGAAGTAGACTTCTGGTAGATGGTTCCTGGTAGCCGCCGACTTAGTGACAGTATCTGCGGGTAATCTCTTTAGCTTTGATTGAATACCAGCCTTAGGGAGACCTTGTGTCCCAGTCTTGGAGGTGGAGTCTTCTCAACAATCCTGCCTCTCTCTAGTACTGAAGGATCTCTAACATCTTCACCCAGGACCGTGTCCTGTACTCCTCTAAGGGGCTAGAGCATCACAGCTCTGCTTCCTTGGCCTCAGTGGGTCTTCACCAGAGCTCTGGGAGGAGAGGATTCCATCCTTTTTCTGTAGAGGTTGTAGGATTTTTTTTCTGTATGTAAAAGGGTTTGTGCAGTGTTGTGTTCCCAGACCCTTAGAGACAGGCTTTGTCTGACCTTGCTATCTCCTATCATTCTTACTCGGGAACACCTGGCGGATGTCCACAGAGGAGAGTCTGTTATTGGTGAAATTATTAAGGCCACTCCACGTAGTTAAAAGGAGATTTATTTAATGGTGTAACTTACAAATGAAGGGATAGGTAGGTCGCGGGGTCTGGGGAAGGTGTATCGCAGTCCAGGGGTGTTCTCTGGAGCTCTGCTTGGCCCACCTCCACCGTCCAGGGTCCCGGAACCGAGAGAGCGCTGGCCGATCCAGATCTCGGGTCTCCAGGCACCTCCTTTGGCCCTGCCTTGTAGGCGTGACAGTTGCCGAAGTCTCAATGGGGGTTGGAACTTCCAGATCAAAGCTGGAATGGCTACCCACTACAGTCTGTGATGGATGCCAACTCCCCCTTGGGTCTGTAGTTAACAGGGGCTTTATACTCCCACACTTGCCAACAAACGGCCATTAGCACTGCAGTGTGACAACATGTTGCCGACTTCGAGGTAAATCACAAGGGAATAAGCACATCCCACCTCCTTTCCCTCCAACCAGCTGCCTTCCTTCAGATTCCAGCAACCATTCCCCAAACCTTTCCCTAAAAGGGTGTCTTTCTATGTTGGGATCTCTCTTCATCCTTCTGCCCCTCAATAAGGATGGAGTCATCTGCTACTCAAGACACAGCTCCTGATTTGACTTCCAAAAGAAAATTTATTTTCTAAATTGAGGTACAAATATTCCCCTTCCTTGGCCCCTGTCCATCCCCCACCATCCAATCCTGCAGTTTCCTCTGTAGGATCCATCTTTCGTGAGCAACATCTTTTGTGGAATAGCCCCATCTTGGCTCCTCCTGAGGCTCCCAGAGACTCCCATTCACAGCTCAGTGTGTTCTGTCTGAGGTGGCTTCTTAGCCAGGAGCTCAGTCCAGAAAGCCACTTCCTCCCCTTTCAGTCTCTGGGCTTGCTGGGTGGTGGCTCCAATCTGCAGGTATCCTTCCTTCTGGTCATACTCTGGCCAGTGGGGCAGCCCCTTCCCATTGGGGTTCCTGGGAATATGATCAAATAGAATTCCTCAAGACTGTTATGTGCCCGCCCCTTCCTCTGAAGTTTGAATGGATCCCTGCCTTATCTCGGTCGAGAGACTGACAACCTCCACAGACAGAGAGCTTACATATTTTGGGATAGCCTATCAGTTCTATAAAACTCTAACTATAGAGCACTATAGTCACACAAAATGGTCAGGGCTTTGGTCACTCTGACTTCAGAACTCACCCTTTCCAAAAGGTATGCCCAGCCACACCCCATCCACCTTTCCACATTTGCCCTCAGCCTCACCCACTCCGAGCAAAGTTGGCCCAGTATTTCATCACCATCTTGCTGAGGTTGGTCTCCTCCTCTGAGGTGCCCTCTGTGGAGAAGGTGAAAAAATGTTTTTGTTCCTATAAGTGTGGACCAGATGTAGCATCATTTGGGAGTTAGAAAGGCAGAACCGAGTGCTCATTCTTCAACCATTCAATCAAGCACTTCAGTGTGAGAAGGTCCTGGTTAATTACTGTGCACATTCAGGGAGAGGCTGATGTACTATTCAGCAGTGGGAATGTGTGTGCCATGAGCCAGCTGCCTTCATTGTCCATGTTCATCTGCCCTTCCCTCCTTCCTCAGGACCAAATGTCACAATCCAGAGCGTCTCTGTTTAGGAGAATTGCTTCTAGGTCTTTTCTCAGTCACTCAGACACAATATTCTCCATAGACTCTAAAAGATATCAGAATTACAAAGGACTAAGGAGCATTCCAGCTAGGAAATGCCCGTGAGGAGCCATGCAGTGGGGTCACGAGCCTATGCAAATGCTGAGAGGTAAGGCACTGAACACATGTGCCAAAGGCTTTCTTTAAATATCATGTTACTGGACTGGAGAGATGGCTCAGTGGGTCAAAGCGCTTGCCATCAAACTTGAGAATTTGAGTCACGTTACTAGGACTCACATTAGAAGGTAGGCAACTATTTCTACAAGTTGTTCTCTGATCTCCACATGCATGCATGTACACACACACACACACACATACACAAAGTTAAATATGTTAATACATATATCATAGGTTCCCTGGGAAGATGCCATCTAATCTCCCGAGGAAAGGGAAATAGAATAGATAGCTATGGAAGTATGGAAGGATGGGGCAGGGGGGGGGGACTGGAATAGGAGGGTCAAGTGAAGAAAGAGAGGAAAGAGGGGGATGGGGACAAGGAAGGAAATATGGGGAGAGACAGCTAAATTAAGGGCTATTTATTTGAGGGGTAGTATGAAAACCTAATACAGTAGGAGCTTCCTAAAATACATATGAAAGTCAATCCAAATGAAATTGCTGATAAGTAAGTGGGGAGACAGAGCCCCAACTGGCCATCTCTTGTCACTAAATGAAGCTTATAGTACTGGAATTGGGTTACATCTAATTGAGATGTTGGTAGAGAGGTCCCATGGGAAATCTCGAACAACCCAGGCTGTCAACAAGACTATAGGTTGCTCTCCACAGACTGATGGGGGGCTCCATTGCTGAAGCCATCACTATATAACTCATTGAACCTGGATAAGTCGAGCTGGTGCCTCCAGAGAGACTTCACCCCTATAGTCTACTGTCTTTGGTACAGGAAGGTACTCTGCACATTACCAAAGGAGCAATGGAAACACCAAGCCAGCCACAAACCCTTTGATCTACAATGGTGTCTTTCCTGCAAGATGCCATAAAGCTTGTGGGAGTAACCAACCAATATCTGATTTGATTTAAGGCCCACTCCAGGAGATGGAACCTATACCTGACACTTCTTGAGTGACTGAGAACCTGAGACTAGATAGCCCAGGGACCTAGGGCAAAGCCAAATCTACTATTGTAAAAAAAATAAAAAATTAGTAACAATTAAAATATAGCAATAAAATGACTCCAAATGACATTCTGCTGTACTCATAGAGTAGTACCTTGCTCAGCCATCATCAAAGAAGCTTTATCCTGTAGAAGACGGGAACAAATATAGAGACCCACAGCAAGACATTAAGCAGAGGTTGTTTTATGGGAAATCAAATTGTGATATTCTAGTCTTAAACCAGAGAGAGCCTTGTGGGTGATCTACCACCTCTCTTACTAATGCCACAAGTCATGATTCAGAGAATGACCATGACTGGGACACATAAGCCATCTTCATGTGTGTTAGAATAGGAGAAAGGTTGGGGACTGCCTCATGCAGCTCAGTTCTGCTATAGAGTGCCAGGAAACTAGCATCAGGAGAGAAGGAGAAACTTGTTGAAGGCCCCCAAACCAAGACTAGAATCCAGTTCTCCTGACTCCCAGATCACACAAGATACAGAGCCAATACCTTTCAAAAACGGAGCCCCGAATACAGAGAAGATTTCATCACCATGATCTCCTACCACCGTCTTGGGTCTTTTGTCAGATACGAAGCTTGGGCGATATTGAAACTCATACATGTAAGTAGGAACTCCGGCATCTGAGGAGACATGGATTCATGCACAGTTCATGTTGCCAGACAGACACCTGGGTGGCACTGAGGTCTCCAGCCCTGAAGGAAACTGCTGGTTATTAGAACAGGAGACAGGCAGCTTCTGGAAAGCCCAATGACTTGCTTTGGGTTGTACAGCTGGTTGAGGTAGACCTGGGATCTGAGCCAAGAGTTTATGTAATATGTGCTATGGGATGGTCTGTATGTCAAATGTGTTGCTGATTGGTCAATAAATAAATAACTGATTGGCCAGTGGCCAGGCAGGAAGTGTAGGCAGGACTAACAGAGAGGAGAATTGAGAGAACAGGAAGCTGGCTGAGAGAGACACTGCCAGCCGCCACCATGACGAGCCGCATGTGAAGATCCCGGTAAGCCACGAGCCATGTGGCAAGGTATAGATTTATAGAAATGGATTAATTTAAGATATAAGAACAGTTAGCAAGAAGCCTGCCACGGCCATACAGTTTGTAAGCAATATAAGTCTCTGTGTTTATTTGATTGGGTCTGAGCAGCTGTGGGACTGGCAGGTGAGAGAGATTTGTCCTGACTGTGGGCCAGGCAGGAAAACTCTAGCTACAAGAATGAGTGGATGTAATGCAGGCAGTGAGTGCTTAGAAGTGCTGAGTGATAACACACAGTGAGTGCCTGCTCATTCTGAGAAAATCAGCACCTAGTCAGCCTGGTTTTGAGCATCCCCAGTGTTTTCCTCAATCATTCAGTAGAAAGATGCCATTCCAAGTTGCTTGTTGGAATATAAGGGTATTTAAATATAATCACATACAGATATATACAAAGATAGAAATCTATCATCGCCGGGCGGTGGTGGCGCACGCCTTTAATCCCAGCACTCGGGAGGCAGAGCCAGGCGGATCTTTGTGAGTTCGAGGCCAGCCTGGGCTACCAAGTGAGTTCCAGGAGAGGTGCAAAGCTACACAGAGAAACCCTGTCTCAAAAAAAAAAAAAAAGAAATCTGCCTTTGGGTTTAAGGAGAGCACAGAACTTGAAGTTCATACTTCAGTCACCCTCATTACCTTGTTTCCTGCTGGACCTGGGAGCGTTAAGTTCTTAAGATATTAAAGTGGAGGCAAAACAGGAATACTCTGAAGGAAGGCAAATTTGCCCATCTTCTCTCAGCAGCAAAGATGCCTGTTCAAGCCCCAAGAAGAGACGACTCCTTTTCCTGTTGTGTGCACCATTGGAGCTACCTGCTTTTTCATGGATAGCACTCTCTTGCACAAGCCCCCAGACTGGAGTCTTTCACTATCCATTAGTCATAGTGGGGTAAAGATATCCACAGAAGAGTGACTGAGAGGGGAATTGTAAGACCACAAATTAATCTAGTAGAGAAATTATGCAAAAATTCTCCATGAAGGAAAAGGGTTAAGCCCAGCGCTCATACTCCCACCACTCAGAGAAAGCCTCTCCACATTTTGACTCATATGATTTTTATTTATATAAAATTGAGATAATATTGTGCATGTTATTTTAATACACTGGTATCAGTATTTTGTAGCATTATATAATTATTTTGTCCACAAAATAATTTTGTAACATAAGTTATTCTAACATGAATATGAAGAATGATTTGTTTCATCATCTCTCACAGGCTCTATCCCTGCACCTTTAGAAGCAATCTTTCTGTTCCTCTGAAGTCCACTTACTCAACAGGCTCATGGGTCAAGCAGTGTCCAAGTTAGCTTTAATGATCAACTTGACACAGCCCAAAGTCATCTGAGAAGAGAATCTCACTGAGGGGAATTTTTCTTGGTTATTAATTGCTCTAGAAAGGTCCAGCCTATCATGCGAAGCACCATCCTTAGACAGGTGGTCCTGAGATATGTAAGAAAGGTAATTAGCGTGAACAAGGAATTGAGCAAACTCCTCCTCCATGGTCTCTGCTTCAAGTCAATGTCTGAGTCCTTGCCTTGACTTCCCTTAAGAATGAGGACATGGAAGTATAAGGCACAGAAGTCCTTTTTGCCCCTACGTTGCTTTTGGTTGGTTTTTTATCACAGATACAGAAGAAAGCCAGAGCACAGTGTGTACTGAAGGAGTGTTTGCACTTGCTCTGACACTCATTTTAGAAAAGAGGCCAGACTGCAATTCTACAACAAAGGACTTTTGTGAATGAAAGAGTGTATTTTAGTCAGTATGCTGTCAAGATATTTTTAGAACTGTGTGCCTAAACCACGACATTTATAAAATTCCTGTAATTATATGTCTTGAAAGCAAGTAGGACATACATTTAGGTAATTGTAAGAACAACAAAGAAAACAGAGACAATGGGACACCATTAACAGACTAGACATTTATGGGATGGGAGTAGCTGAGGAGAAGAAGAATGGGGACAAAGTACATTTCAAAAAGTTCCAGCAAACACACTCCGGAAGTGTGAGGAAGATGTTCAGGATTTGCAGAGGTCTCCAGTCAACTTCAACCAGATGAAAATAAACCATCAAAAGTCAATGACAGAGGAAATACTCAGGAGCATCAAGAGATAACTCATCTAAAGATGCGTGATGCCATTGAAGAAATCCTGCAGGCCAGGGAAGGGTAGATGGATTCATTCAGTAGCCAGCAGCACAGAGCAGTGTACTAAGATATCTTTCAGAAGAGGGAGAAATAACAGTCCCCAAAATGAGCTCGTGGAATGCATTGTCCCTCTGGCTGCCTTGTGAGGGTTTGCTAGAGTCCTTGAAACTGAAAGCTAAACATACTAATTAATAACATGGAAGTCAGTGCTGTAAACTTGTGAAGTCATATTCAGGACATTGTTGGACTGTAATCATAATAGATAGGGGATTTTATCCTTCATAGTACAAGGGTTCTGTACAAAAACACTGCTAACGACTAACGGTAAAATATTCATTCAAAATGATATAAATTCTGGCACAAAAGATGTAAAAAGTGGGCCGGGATAGATGGCTCAGTGGTTAAGAGAACTGAATGCTTTTACAGAGACCTGGGTTCAATTCCCAGCATCCACATAGCAGCTCTTAACTTAAGGTCCAGGAACCGATGCCCTCTTCTGGCCATTGTGGGCACCAGGTGCACATAAGGTTCCCAGACATACACAGGCAAATATATCCATACACATCAAATAAAAATAGCAAATTTTCATAACAATGTACAATGTAGATAAAATTGTACAGTTATATGAAATCAAATGTAAAATGTTTAGCAAAGCACACAATAAAAAATAAAGGATTCAAAGCATGTAAGCACAGAAAACTACCCAATCATCTGGAAGGGGCCAAGAGAGTGAGGCAGAAAGAAAGTATTTACAAAACCATCAGAAAATAACTAAAGTGATTGGCATTAGTAAGTCCTTGTCTGTTAGTAATTCCCTTCAATATAAATTCTCCAATAAAGGGTATGTAGTGACTGAATGGGTTTTTAAAAGATCTGAATTTATGCAGTCTTAAAACAAACTCTCTAACTTTTTAAGACCTTCAGAGACTGCACATGAAGTGAAATTAGATATTATGCACGAAGAGGAACCAAAGGAGAAAAGAAAGGACAATAGTTACCTCACAAATAGAGTTTAAGTAAAAAAATAAATAAATAAAAGGAAAAAAATTAAGACATTATATATTGACAAAAAATTAATTCACCAATGGAATATAAAAGAGCTGTACATAAACGTAAAAAACAAATATCAAAGTATCTGGATGGAGAGGGAGAGAGAAAGAGAGGAAAAGGGAGAGGGAAAAGGGAGAGGGAAAGGGGAGGGGAAGGGGGAGGGGGAGAGGGAGGGAGGGAGGGAGAGAGGGGGAGAGAGAGAGAGAGAGAGAGAGAGAGAGAGAGAGAGAGAGAGAGAGAGAGAGAGAGAGAGAGAGAGGTGATAACACCAAAGCAGTAGTGGATTGCAGTACCTCACTTCCAACGATGATCAGGTCACATAGACAGAAAATTCATAATAAAACACTGAACTTGAACAAAGGTTTTGGACCAAGAGGCCATGATGGAACTAAAGAATACTTAGAACAGTGCACAGCTTAACCCCAACAGAACGTACATTCTTTCCAAGCACCCACAGAACAATTGCTGGAATAGAGCACCCATAGGCACAAGAGAATCTTGCTTCATTTAGGAAGATCCATGTGTAACCTCAAGCTATCTGTCCAGGCCTAAGTCAGTGTCAGACAGCCCTGTGTTAGATATCAGCCCAATTCTCACCTTCTCCAACCAGTGTGTGCCAAGAGCGATAATGGAGTACCAAAGAAATTGAAGGTCTTTATACTTCCTTTCCTCACATGTCTTTCTTCTCTCTCTTTTTGAACTTTCTCATCTAGAAGAAGCTCTTTCCCATCCAATCCTATTCCTGACATTTGATTTTTATTCTTTTTGTTGATTTGCTTTTGTAAGAAAGCGTTTTGTGTAACCCAGGCTGGCATTAAACTCCCTGTGTAGCCAAAGAAGATCTAATCTTCCTTCCCCACCTCCCAAGTGCTGGAATTACAAATATGTGCCACTAGGTCTGACTTATATGGTACTCAGGATTGAGCTCAGGGCATTCTGAATTCTAGCCAGGCACTCTACTAACTGAGCAACATCCTAGTCTCATGTATTATGTGTGTGAGTATGTGTGAATGTGTGTATGTATATATACACATGTATACACATATATATGCATGTGCATATGGGTATGCATATATATGTGCCTGACTCAGAAATGGGCAAGTCAGAGATTTGTTATCGAGTCCATGTCTTCTCATTCAACATGTAAGACTCACCTCTGAGGCCACGGGACATGAGAACAGATGGAATACCAATAAATACATCTCCAAACAAGTCCAGGAGAAGGTCTTTCTTTTTGACAGGGTCGTCTGTTCGTCCTAAATACTTCTCAGTGGCTGCTGGAATCATATTCTCAGAGATGTTCTGAAATAGATCAGAAAGTAACCACTCTCACCTGGCAATCAGTGATGCTCCTGCAGACAGTTAAGAAGACTTCATGACTCATGAACCACCTGGGCTCTGTGCCAAACCAGGGAGGATTCTCTAGATCCACTTGCGAGATGTCATTAAGCTTGGAAGTCAGGTGTCTGCAAATTATGTTTTCCCATTGGCTATGGTGGAAAAGATCCTCTTGCCTGATACCAGCTTGGAAACTGTTGCCTAGCTAATGCTATCTCTCCAGCTGTTTCTAGAGGAAAATGCTTTTGTCTGCCTCCTGTAGAGAGAAGTATACTTCCAGTATCTCCCCCTGATCTCTAAGGGAAAGACACCTTTTGTACCCTAGCAAATAACTTTAGAACAAGCTATTCCTAGAAAATGAAATGAAAAAGACATGGCTCAGGAGATTTTCTAGTCAGAATATCTATCCAGTGATCTACCGACAACAGAAGTCTATGCATCAGAAAAGCAGGGAACCTACAGTTTGTAACTGCCACAGGCCCACCTCTCTGATGGGCCTCCTATGTGTAAATCTGATGGTCTTTGTTGGTCATAGAATCATTTTTTCTACATGTAAAGCTCTCCAAATAAATATTTCTCCTGGCAACTTGTCCTGGACCCATGGGGGACTTTGATTGGTGAATAATGAGTGTGAATTTATTACACTGGGGTGCAGGGTGGGAAGGGTAGAAGAGTAGGAGGTGAACCCCAGTCACCACGATTGCTTACAGCCGCTGCATGTGTCTGTGATGAATGCAAGCCACTGACTTTTGTTTCCCAACCAACTCCCATGATTCCCTGGAATCTTACAAGGGCAGAGTGGAACTTCCACAAGAGGGAACTGGCCATTTCCTCATCCATTTTGTCTTCAGAGAACAGATCGCCCATCATCTGTGAAACAAATGGTAAAACATTTGTGAATCCCAGTAAATTAAGAAGAATCCAACAGGCCAATCAAGGGAACCAAATGGAATGAAGGTGCTTGGTGGTGAGGGTGGGGTGTTAACAGATATGGGAGTTATGATTCTGAAAAAGAAAAAATCAACAAACAAAGCAAAGGGAACTGCATGAATAAATCTAAGCAATACAGAGGACAGCCAAGTGAGTGTATTTATTACATTGGGAGGTACAACCTTCCTCCAGGCAGTGGAACATTTAAGCCAGGGTCATGTAGAAGCCAAGGGCTCAGGGACAGGGGACACAGGCCACGCCTCTTCAGACTCAGGGGACAGGGGAAGCAAACCCAAGCATTATGTCTGTATGTCTGTCTCCCTGTGATGCCCCCTCAAGTCCTTCTGCATGAGAGCTGAAGAATTCTGGAATATGCTCACCCTGTCTAAGTTTGCACTCAGAGCTCTGGTCTGGTTTCAGCATGTCTCCTAGCACTGAATGCCACAGCCCAGACTGATACCAGGGCCCTAAAATGTCTGCTTAGAGAGCTCAGCATTACCAATAGAAGCTTGGTGATGGGCAAACAGGGCCCTGAGGCCTTCTTGAGTAGTTTCTTTAGAAAGCTTCCAATTATTAATCCCTCCTCTGCCCCATGTGGTGTAAACTGGCACTGCAAAGGGCATCATCAGGGACTCTCAATGCAAATTTACTTGGAAAGTTTGAAGCTTCTTTGGAATGTAGTCATCTGGGTGCACAACCCTTGATCAGAGCAGGGAGGATGATGGTTGAGCCTCTGTGGTGTGCATCTAAGAGGTCTGTACGTCCTCACCGTTGGGATGATCCAGCCAAACTCCTGCTTGTTGATGCCCACCATGTAGGGCACAGTGTTGAAGCTCTTCTCAGCCAGGATCTCTTCTGGGGCTTTTGGCAGCAGCACTCCATCAAGCACAGTGTACAGGGAGGTATTGTCCTGGGGAAAATAGAAATACAGTGCTTATGAATACCCCACCTTACATTTCAGCCATATATCCCCTCATTGCTGGTTTGAGAGTTTGCCAAGCATTAAGACCCTGTGGCTATGGCCACAGAAACCCAATGTGCTAAGAACAATAGTTGAATCTAGGAGTCTTCAAGGTCAGAACTGTGAGTTGGGGGTCATCAGTGGCAATGTGATAGTGGTAGTGAATTGAGGAGAGGAGAATTCTTACTTATTAATAAGGGCTACTTATTAATAATTTTCACTTATTAATGCATCTACCTATACATATTTAAACCTGGGCAACTCAAGGGAGAAGTTCAATACCTCACAGCCAAGCATATATCCCAAAGCACTCAGGTTTAAAAATCTGTAAGGACCAGCATGGATTGGCACCTGGGATTCTAAGGAAGACTCTGATACCAGCCACTGGGAGGCCCACAATAAGTACTACTGCTGCTCAGGAATATTGGTAGCTGCACTTCGAGGCTACACGCTTTGCCTTTTTGAGTCAGAGAAGCCAGAGGCCTCTTTCCGCTTCTGTTTATCTCATGCTCCACAATGGGCTTGTTAGTACGTCCAGTGAGAAAGTCCTTCAGGAGTATCTGCACTCCAGCCATGTCTCATCACTCCACTGCTCAGTCCCTGACCTGACCTACAGGATGCCCACAGTGCAGTCTTCCTACCCACCCTCCTGTACCTTCCCTGCCCTGAGTCTGCACAGTGCATTTCTACATTTTACTCAGTGTTATGACTTGAACCTGGAATACTGACATCTGGGGGGCCAAGGTAGAAGGATCACAAATTTCTAGGCTATGTAGTAGGAACTAGTCTGGAACCAAAGCATAGCAACAAGACATTTAAAAAACAGTCCACTGTTCAGAGCTCATGTGCTCATCTATCTCATGTTGGATCATAATCCAGCCTTTTTAGGTGAAACTGGACCTCCCACCTCAGTGACTTCCTCCAGCCCGCTCCTTCCTCACTGCCTCCACCTTAAATCTCTCCTGCTGCAGGAGGGCGGCACAGACCACAATCTTTTTCAACGTTTTATCTATCTCAGCCGGGAATCGGCTCATATCACACAGTAAAACCTGACTGAAAGAGTCTCACTTCATCCTCACAGGGTCTTCAGGGAGTGTCTGTGATCTCTGCGGAGGGAGCTGAGGACAAGACTGGAGATGCTCAGGGCTAATGACACAGACACAGGCCAGTGCTGGGAGGTGGCAGGCAGGAAGGAGGAGGCTGTGGGCACTGTGAGTTTCCTGGGTCATGTGCAGATGGTGCTGTCCTCAGATGGGAGTATCTTAGGCTCCTCTTTGTATAACTCCAGTCCTGTACCCCAAAGACTACTGAGACTGTGAGCCAGTTCTCTCAGCTTCCAGATAGCGGAGGTTCAGATGCCTTCTCCCATCCGGCCATCTTGATATTGAGAACTGTGAATGAGGAGAGCTGGGCCAGGAGGGTAAAGTTGCTGACTGAGAGCACTGTACAGGGAGTCAGTTAGCCCTACCTCTGGTCCATCTGCCTATTTTAACTGGCAAGTGACTTCTCTTGGAGCCTTGGGGAGACCCTTCATTCACAGTTAACTAGAATTTATTACTGTTAAGATGCAACACCAGCAATCCAGAAAAAACTCCTTACCTCTTTGGGGTCTCCATTCTCATCCAGGTCAAAAGGATTCTATGAACACAAAGGTAAAGGATGCATTGAGAACCTTCCCCCTGTAAATGATCAATCACCCTTGGAGCTGTGCCCTGGGGTATCAATTTCTCCCACCTGAGTCTTACATGGGGTCCTTGAGTATGAACTCAGGGTAGCGCAGGATGGGGATAGGAAGCAACCTGAAGGGAATAGGCCCTGGGATCCAGAGTCAGGGATCTCCAAAACTCTCGAGACCGTGTTCATTACCTATGCCTGTGGTCCTCTTCAATGCCATCATAACTTCAGCTCTCTGGCCACAATGCTCAGTTTCCTGTGGTGGTATTGTGTTCCCCAAAATATTGTGCACGCTAATAAACTTATCTGGGGTCACAGAACAGAACAGCCACAATATTAAACATAGAGAATAGGCAGTGGTATCACACACCTTTAATCCTAGCTTTCCAGAGGCAGAGATCTACCTGGATCTCTGTGTGTTGAAAGATACAGCCAAGCATGGTGACTCATGCCTTTAATCCCAGAAAGTGAACCTTTAATCGCAGGGAGTGATGACAGAAAGCAGAAAGGTATATAAGACGTGAAGTCCAGAAACTAGAAGCTTTTGGCTGGTTAAGCTTTCAGGCTTTCGAGAAGCAATGCAGCTGAGATCCATTTGGATGAGGACACAGAGGCTTCCAGTCTGAGAAAACAGGATCAGCTGAGAAGTTGGCCAGGTGAGGTAGCTGTGGCTTGTTCTGCTTCTCTGATCTTCCAGCATTCACCCCAATAACTAGCTTCAGGTTTGATTTTATTAATAAGACCTTCTAAGATTCCTGCTACAGTTTCCCTCAGGAGCAATAGCTCAGTGAGGTGGAAGTGGTAGCCAAGACTGTGTGGGATCAAGAGGAGATGGGGCTGGAGGTGGAATGGACATCAGGACAGGACCTGCCCCTCTTATTTAGTCTCACTTCCTGAGTTCAGCCATTAACAAGTGATGAAAACATTCAGAAAGAAGGTAAGAAAGAAAAACGGAAAACAAAGCAACAGAGAGGTTGATACTGAATAATGCCATCACAGTATCTGGATCCAGCCATGTCATGAGCCCTCTGCTCCTGAACTTTAGAGTTACTTGAAGATTCTGTTAAGGGGTTACATTTAGGGATATATATAGGGATATATATGTATATACAACAAATTCATGCATGTAATTACAATTAGTGAACAAAGAGGCCATGCATTTGAGAAGAGCATGGAAGGGTTTAAGAGGAGGAGAAGGAAGGAAGAAAAGTTGTAATTGAATTATAATCTCAGAAATAAACAAAAAGACCAGATTTCCTAGAGACGCATACTAGAGTATGTCAAGAGAATTACCATGATGCTTATTTAAAATGCTTCCTAATAAAAATAACAAAAAGAGAAAAAATACTGTGTTCAGGAACTCTTGAAAATTATTCTTATCTTGCATAACAAAATCCTGATACCCACAAGCCCAGTGACCCTTATTTCTGCATATCTCTTTCTTTGTTGTGTCACTACAATTTCAGTGATTGTAACACTGCTTGTTAGCCATTGGTTCTCTCATATATGGGGGAGGAAGCCATTGCTAGGAACCCTTCATTGTGGGTTGAATTTTTACCACCCAGGGATGTAATATCTATGTGTGTATGTGAACACATGCATGTGTATGTGCATGCGTGTGTGTGTGTGTGTGTGTGTGTGTGTGTGAGAGAGAGAGAGAGAGAGAGAGAGAGAGATAGAGAGACAGAGACAGAGACAGAGACAGAGAGACAGAGAGAGAGAGAGAGAGAGAGAGAGAGAGAGAGAGAGAGAGAGAGATAGGGTAGTGGATAATCATAAAAGCACTTCTCCCAGATCTCAAATAATCTCAGATTATGCTGAGATCTTAGGTCTCTGAGTTTTCTAAAATCACCAGATATTCCTGTTGTCGTCTGGTTGTCCTATGTCACATAGAGAACACCGGGAATTATTTGACAGCTTCTGGTATTAGAAAATAGCTCTTTTAAGTCTTTGAACATCTTGGACTCCTTTTCTGAATATTGTGACCAAATCCCTAAGGCCATATCAGCATAACCCATGGATATTAAAAAAGAACACAATGCTAGAAACTTGCCCAAGAGACCCAGGAGTGTTTTGGAGTGTCCATGATTCATATAGAGAAGGCAAGGGCTCAGATGACTCCTGAGCTCACATCAATTCCTCTTTCACAAAAGTGGTATTCCTCATGACCGTGATGCTCTTTCCTCTGGATGTTTGTCCTGATTGGATTCCATGATGTAGACTCTCACAACTGTCCATTAATCAAATCACTTCCCTGAGAAATGATGAGTGTATTCAATGGATCCCTTCTTTGATAGTTCTATCAGGCTTAACCTAACAAGTGCAAGACTGTGTCTCTCTTTGGATTGTTATTTGTGAGAAGGGATGGGGTTTAGTTTATACATTCACTGATTCTCCTTTCACATCTCCTCCATATACTTTGAATGATGGATGGGTGGATGGATGGGTGGATAGAGGGACAGATAGATAGAATTGATCAAAAAAAGTATAAATGGGTAAAGAAACAACCAACTGGATGAAGAAGCCCACATAATGGGAGAGAGTTTTTGTCAGCTATACATCTGGGAAAATATTCAAAGAACTCAACAGACAATGAGTCCACAGAACAAATGACCCGTTCAAAAAATGGGCTTGGGACCTGAATAGGGAGTTCTCAAAAAAAGAGAAAATGTCTAAGGAATATCTCAAAAATGTTCATCATTCCTAGTAATTAGGGAAATACAAATCAAAACAACTTTTGTATTTCAAGTTACCCCAGTCAAAATAGCAAAAATCAACAGAACAACCAACAACAACTGTTGGAGAGAATGTGGGGAGAAAAGAACCCATTTGCTATTGGTGGGATTGCAAACTGGTGCAACCACTGTGAAAAATCAGTGTGGAGAATTCTCAAAAAGCTGAATATAAATCTACCATATGATTTAGCTATATCGCTACTTAGCATATGCCCAAAGGACTTGATTTCCTACTCTATAGATACTTTGTCAGCGTGTTCATTGATGCTCTATTCACAATAGCTAGGAAAGGACACAACCTAAATAAATGTCCTTCAACTGACAAATGGATACTGAAAATGTGGTACATATACACTACAGAATACTATTCAGCTGCAAAGAAAAATGAACTCATGAACTTTGTAGGTAAATGGGTAGAGCTAGACAAGATCATATTAAGTGAGGTAACACAGATACAGAAAGACAAATATCACATGTTCTATCTCACTGGAGGATCTTAACTCCAAATTTCCAGATGTGAATACATAACATGGAGTAGCCACAGAAACCAGGAAAGTAAAACAGAGCTGTTGACAGGATAGGGGATTTGGGAGAGGAATAGAGAAGGGAACAGCAGGGTACAAGTGACCTGGTCAGGGAAATGGGGAAGAAGGAGCCTCTAGGAAGGGGGAGAGCAGAAAATATGGAAGAAAGAGAGGGGAGGGTAAAGGGGAATAGCAAGATACAACTGAACTGACAGAAAAAATGGGAAAAGAGGACTCTAGGGAGAGGAGGAAGTTTAATGCAGAAGAAGGTGGGAATGTGACAAGAATGTTCAAGAAGCAAGCTTGGAAGATTTACATGCAATTCCTCACCATGGAATATATAGCTGGACTACTTTTTGACATTTAAAGTGTTTTATAATAAGTGAAATTCTCAGTTGGGGTTAGGAGGCCAACACTCTTCCTGAGAGATGAGAAATTGTCCCCTTAGAGTTTAACCAGGACAAGAACAGCAGAATAGATTTTGGGCAAGGACTCAGAATAGAGGCAAGTGGAATGGACCCACGTACCAATTTCAGTGCGACCTCCAAGAGCTCATTCTCCGTCTTCTGGCGCAGGCAGTGAACCATGACAGCTGATGTGGTGGTTTTACACCCCAAAATAGTAGCAATTAGCTGAAAAAGATCACAGGCAAAAGCAGAGGTCAAGAGTAATGACTACATCCTCCATCAATGTAGACAGTGGATTCTAGTCTGTACCTAATTTTCTTCTTCTCCTCCTTCTTCCTCCTCCTCCTCCTCTTCCTGTTTCTGCTTCTTCTCTCTCCCTCTCCTTCTCCCCCGACTCCCTCCTCTTCTTTTCTTTCTTTCATTCACTTTTATTTATTTGTTTGTTTTTTGTGAGAGAGTTTCACTAAGTATCCCTGGCTGGCCCAGGACTTAGAATGTAGACCAGGGTGGCCTCAGTCTTGCATCGTTTTTTTCCCCTATCTTTTCTTCCCGAGGTATTTGGATTATAGTCATGCATCACCGTATTTGGCTTGCACACCCAGTTTCTTATGGTTACAGAGGGCTTGTAAAGTCTCTAAATCAGCAGTTCTGAATTTGTGGGTTGAAACCCTTTGGGTAAATTTGTAACAATAAAAATACATCCTGCATATCAGATATTTACATTACGATTCACAACAGTAGCAAAGTTATAGTTATGAAGTGGCAATGAAAATAATTTCATGGCTGTGGGTCACTACCACATGAAGAACTATATTAAAGGGTTGCAGCATTAGGAGGGTTGAGAACCATTGCTCTAAAATACCAGATGTAGGTAGTGGATCCCACAGAATATTGCTTCTATTACTAATTGGAATAATGACATGTCCTGATTGCATAATCAATATCTCCACCACTGTTAGCTTTTCCCTGTTTAAATGGGTACAGAATCCACCCCAAGTACCATACACACACACACACACACACACACACACACACACACACACACACACACATACAGAGTCACACACACTGGGCACAATGTTCTCTAACTTGAATGCCTCTAAAGAGACAATTTGAAATGATGGATAAAATTTGTTTGGTTTTAAATACTACCTCTTCCACTTCCTAAATACTTGGCCTCAGGTGAGCTACAGAATCTCATCATGTTTCAGTTTCTGGGAAGAATCGCAGGGTGTCTGAGTAACATGATTCGCATGGAGGCACTTCAGAAATTGCAGGATGTGTCTTAGCTGTGAGCCAAAAAGCAGCCTTCTGCCCAGCCATTCTTGCTTCTAGAATTGTTTGAGTACCTAAGCTGCATCCCACAGCCAGAAAGACCAGTGAAGACTTCAGGGAAGCTCAGAAAAGGATGCAGAAGTTGTCCAGATTGGGACCTACTTCAGTCACAGACTTAGTGTTCTTCTTGACCATGCCTGCACTGAGGACCACACCACTCTCAGAAATGGCCCTGTGGAAGAGGTTCTTGGCCAGAGGAGACAACACCTGGTAGGGGAGAGGAGAAGTTTTATGTTCACAAGATGGGTGTCATGTTTAACATCAAATTGAAAACAGATCTAGACTCATGTAGAGATAAACCTCCAAGCACAGCTGTGAGGGATCTCTATATCAGATTAACTGAAGCTGGGAGCTGCATCACAATGGCCGCATCGTTCTTGGGACCTGTAACTAGCAGGCTGCCCAATCTCTGGGCCTTTGTTCACACAGGAATGCTGACTCTCTGGGTCATCAGCCCATGCCAAAGGCCACTAGGGAGAAAAAAAACCATAGTTAAGTCCCAGATGTTTGACCAAAGCCAAAGAGGCTTGCCCCAGGCTGCATCTCACACACTTTCGTCAAGATATTGTGCAAATTTCTGCCGATGAATTCTGTCGTACTCGGAAAGATGCCACACAGAAAGGTAGTAATGTGGATGAGGGCTTACTATTAAGGAAAATATTTGTTATGTTATATATATAGAAAAAAAGAGATTATAGATGGCTGATAGATGGATGCATGCATAATGAATAGATAAAAGTAATGATACACACATATATTTACTTACAATTTTTGGAAAAGACTGGAAAAATAAATGTAACAATAGCCAAGTGACAATCCCTGGGTATGTTGTTATGGATGATTTTATTCTTCATTGGATGTTTTATAGATTTCTTCTTCCTTTACTTAAAAATTCTTCCTCTGGGAATTCAAGTATGAAGCTCATGTGTTAGTTCCATTGCTGAATTTCTGCTCATCTTTGTGGAAGCTAAGGTTACTTATGGCTCCCAGAACATCCTCTAGTCCCCTCACAGTTCCTATGGCTCAGTTCCATGCACCAGCAAGACACTTCACATGCCCGGTCTGTGCCTGTGACCCACATCTTCTGCCCTGGTTCTCCCCATTGAGTTTTCCAGCTCTCCTTCTTCACCTCTTCACTTCCTCACACCCCTAAGAGGTCCTGCTGCTGCCTTTTTAACCTCAGAGGAAGCCCCAGTCTGACTTCGGGTCTTGAATTTCCTTGATGTGTAGATGTGGCTTCAACCCAAACAAGGACGCTTGGTCCAACTCATTGCTTCCCTCCCCATCACTGCATCCCAGGACTTGTCCAGTGAGTTGGAATGCTAAAATTACTAGGAAAGAGAAAGCTATCCACTAAGAGAGGAGAGAAGCTGGAGAATTTCATGGCCCCAGGACAAAAAAATTGAATGGTAAGCTTAGCAAAACAGAGTTAATTGCTTCTGAAGCTGTTCACCATCTGATGCTGTGCAACAAACACAGTCAACCTGAACGCAGGTATTGGATGCAAAGGTATTGTGCTAGACTTGCTGCTTTGCAGCAGGTCCTCTCAGCAACCATATCAAACCGCAGCAAGAGGTCTGGTGCCAAGAATACTTACAAGAACAGAGACACTTGCACCTCCTGCTGACTCTCCAAAGATGGTCACAGAGCCTGGGTTCCCTCCAAAGTTGGCGATGTTGTCCTGGACCCAGCGTAGTGCAGCCACCTGGTCCAAATGACCCCAGTTCCCAGGGCTGTGTTCATCTCCTGTGCTGCAAGATGACAGGGTGTAATAGGGGTAGAGATGCCATGGCCGGGCTCTTGAGAGCTCAGATGGCCTGGGGAAATTCAGTGAGCTCTTCAGAATCAGATTGGATGCTACATCTTTGACATGGGGGATTTTACCTGCCCGTTCCCTTTACAGAATTGCTTTATGTGGGGCTGCACACTCATCTAGCAATTATGTGCTGCGATGAGGATCCATGATACATCCTACATTGCCCTAATAGCTAGCTAAAGAATATCCCATTACAAGACAGACAAAATCTCCAACTATGCCCAGCTTACACTGGGAGCTGAATCAAGTAGACTAGAAGAGAGATGTCAGCTGTTAGAAAAAGACAATGTGGTCAATGTGGGGTGTAGGGTGTTGTTTCAACTGGGAAAATCCTATTTGAAGCAGTAACACTATGAAAGAGGAATAAAGGATCACATCGGTCTCATCAATAATTACAAAATGGATTTTAGTTAGGAGATGCAGCAGATACAAAGGCCCAGGCCATGGGAATAGATGTTTGAATGTAAGAAGTATGAGATGAAAGTAGACCAGAGGCTCCGTAGGGTCTTTCATATCATTAGAAGTGGGGACCATTGTGCAGAGACATGGTAGGGCCCAGTCATTGTCTCACAGAAGACTCAGGCCACTGGCTGG
The DNA here is from genome assembly GCF_949786415.1 of Peromyscus eremicus. Taxonomy (NCBI): domain Eukaryota; kingdom Metazoa; phylum Chordata; class Mammalia; order Rodentia; family Cricetidae; genus Peromyscus; species Peromyscus eremicus. Next base: position 134,360,200 of record NC_081420.1, read on the forward strand.
AGCAGCTATTGTATTAAAACTGCACATTTAGAACAACTAATGATTATGGAAACTATAAATGTCAGAGAGATAGGGGTTTGGTTATGGAAATAGCAAAAGGTAATAATGGCTGCACAGTCTCGTGCTGGGTTCTGGTTCTCTACTGTGGCAGTCAGTATGAACAGTGAATGAATCTGAAAAGATGAGGCCAAGTGCAGGGTGATTTTGTCATTGAGTGTGCCAGCCTCAAGAGGGATCTCTGTAGTGCTCATAGGACCTTGTTTAGTTCCCCAGGGCTGTTTTGTTGTAAAAAGTAGCAAGACTGTCTCCCATCACTCACTTCCTCCCTTGTCATGTGATCTCTTCTGCACGTAAAAATCTGATGTCTGCTCTTCTGCTATGTTGCTTCCTAGCCAAGGCATCTCACAAGTGGCCTTCCTTCTACCCAATATTGGACTTTGAGTCTTTCACACTGTTTTATATAAATCTTGTTCTTATAGCTACCCAGTCTCAGACATTTGTTTTATTAATAGAAAGACAACCAAAGTAAATACTAACATGCAGAGGGGAAAATCTAGTGTCTTACCTGAGTAATCCCCAGATACCCAGGCGATATTGAATCGTTACCACCACCACATCTTCATGGGCAGAGAGAGCTAGTCCATCATAGGTTGATGCTCCACCTATCATCAGTCCACCTCCATGGATCCACACCATCACCTGGACAATAATACAGCCACACAGGCAGTACATTGAAGACTTGGGAAGGCTGCCAAGTTCATCTGGATTGGTTGCCTGTATCTAGGCTGTGACTCCAGGTCATCACCCAAACCACACTAGTTCCTGGGAAGGCTGCAAAAGGCTGACTCTCTTGTTTCCAGCTCTCCAAGATGAGGTCCAGGATGCAGCACCACTCAATACCCCTTACCTTACTTCTCATTTCTCACATCCTTCAAAGACACAGAATTGAGATTATCACGGTACCCGTAAAGGCCCAAGGGTGTTGTCATCAGCCCACAATCACCATTTCACGACAGGACTTTTCAGGCAACTGAACATGAGCAAGGGACAACTTTGTATATCAGCTTAATTTCATCCCAGTTAACTCCTCAGTGGTGAATTAAACCTCTCCGTGGTGCATGATCGTCTTGTGAGACACCCACTGCCCTGATGCTGCCCCTTCCTAATGTGTCTCTTCTGCAACCCCAAATCCTCCCACTATGCTAAGCCTAGCTCACATCCACTTCACTCAAGATGTCTTTGGTCATTTGGCTAAATTATCTCAGAATTTACAGTTACCAGGCACTCTGATAAAACTTGAGAAGAAGGAATGTAACAATTCATAATCCACATTCTTTGATTTAAATAGCACATAAATGAGGGTGTATAAAATAATATTGTGATAATACTATTAATTAAAGAGAAAATCTCATGGGTACTACGAACCAAGAATTGATCTATGCAGTATAAATAACCTCTCATATGGTAAGGAATAATACTGTCTTGTGGGACAGAGAAGAAACGGAGGAGAAACTTGTCTTCTCCTGAGAAACTGCAGCCAATATGAGGAGGATGGGCTTGATCCTGATGCTATTTTCCAGCATCCAGATGCTGAGCTGCCTAATCCCTGCAGCTCAGAACAACAGTGCAGTGAGCCAGCTGTTGGGTCAGGAGACAGACCCTCCTGCAGGTCTGACTAGCATGTCAGCACGGCTGTGTGTACTCAGGCAGAACTGTGATGCAGCTTGTGAGTCACTGAGCTTTCATATGACAATTCCCATGTGAAAAAACAGGCTGAGGTTAAGAAAAAGGTTCTGCTCTCTCAGCTTGTCAATGGGAGATCCATGATTTATACTCAGACCTCATGGCTCTAGAACCTGTGCCCACAGCTAAAGGATCTCCTGTAACCACGATTTCAAGTCCCCATTTCCTCCCACTGGACCCCTGCAACCTCCAAGAGAGATGGAATCATGGATATCTAAGAGTGAAGGCTGAGTCCAAGGGTGGTGGGCAATGATGTCTTGAAGAGATTATGATGTATCTATGTAGAACAGTTGGAATGGTCCTTGAAAACAAAGCTGTGTGGGAATGGCTTAAATGTTTCGTTTCTCTGACCCCAAGTTTGACCCTTTAGGAACCTGAAACTCTTGGTCCAGGTGGAGTTGATTAAAACTTCCAAAGGTTTCACTGCCTGGCCTACTAAGATTCTACCACTCCCTATTTCAACAATCACTGCTGGCTTCCTGATAAAGGGTTTCGAAGGCCCAAGGTTTAGTGGAATTGATATCAGTTACTGACTCTCTGCAGAGTGTCAGGAATAGAGATGCAAGTTCTCCTTGTGCACAAAGCTATTTCAGACTCAGATCAGCCTCAGGCATCTATGGCTGTTCACACTTTAGAGAGAAGGAACTGGAGGCAGAGAGAGGGTTGACAGGTGGCCCAAGGGCACAAATCCAGGAAGATCATGTTAGGTAGTGCTTATACTTCCAAGTAGATAGTTAGCAACATCCTGGGTCCCTTCACAATGAGAAGGCTGGTTATGGCGGCCTCCTGGGATGCTTGCTCTTTAGATGCTGTAAAGAATGTGTGTCACTGAGAATTTTTCCCTGTCTCTCTCTGTGACTGATAGGCACAGTTAACACCATATCTTAGCATATGTATCTACAACTCCCCCAGTCCTGGATTTCATGTAGAGGGCTTCTGGGAATTTATTGGGTGCTGACCTGTTACAATCCAAGGATTATCTTTTTCAGAAAACTCTCCTCCAACCTTGTGACTTGTACCTGGCAGCTTGCCCGACTCTTGCACCATGTTTCCATGTGAAATGCTGACTCATTTGGTCCTTAGACGGTGCCAAAGGCAGCTAGACATGGAAACGATCTACAGTCAAATCCCGGGTTGCTGTCCACAGGCAGGGAACATGCTTAGGAGACCGGCCCAGCATCCTCCCTCCCTACTTCACGGGACAGTGCAAATTTTCATCTGGCAATGAAAGTTGTCACAGGTGACCTGAGAATAAAGCCATCACACATCTCCCCCTAGACCCCATCTAAGAGCACACATATGAAAACCAGGAGCCCTGAGTCTTGCGAGCATCCCTTCCATGTACTCTTTTTTCCCCATCAGGACCTCAGTTTCTCTACTTGCATCATGTTGGGCTGTTTATTTTCCCCTAAGATTCCTCCCAGTTGTGACTATTTTGGAAGTTATGACTTGGCTGCCACAGGGATAAGTGTAAGGATTCTGTCCTTAATTACTTCACCAGCCTGCAATGGAGTCCCAGACTAAAAAGTGGGCGTGATCTCTCTGTATTCTCTCTTTCTGCACTCTCTCCTTCTGTATTCTCCCCCCTCTGCGTGGTCTCTCTCTCTCTCTCTCTCTCTCTCTCTCTCTCTCTCTCTCTCTCTCTCTCTCTTCCAATAAAGCTTTAGAAAGGTAACCATGGCTCGTGACTCTTCAGTCACCGATACATCCAGCACTCTCCTCCAGCACTCTCCTCCATCCGCATGGCCACCATGGGCAGCCGCCAGCCATGAGCGCCACCGCTTAACCAACAATAAGACTCTCCTAAGTAAGATTAGCCATTCTTTTCCTTCTGTCCTGTGAAGACTTGGGAAATTACATGTCAGCTGTGTAGTGATCTCTACCAAAGACTGACATCATTGGAAAAACATGCAAGTGAAAACTTGAAGGAAGCTCTGGTTCTTGAATCACTTCCTGCCTGTGTGCCCTTGACCCCTGCTGTCTTCATCCCCTTCTAGTCCCAGGGAAGAACTACATGTTCAGACTGGAACTCTGGACCAAGGATCCCAGCCAGCACTTACAGGCAATCGGTTGCTCTTTGTCAAGTCGGCAGGAGTGTAAATATTCAGGTAGAGACAGTCTTCAGAAAACTTGAGAGGAATGCTCTCCTTTCTGTTGGTGAAGAGCTCTGAGAGCACCTGACCTCCAACTGCATCCTGGGAGCACCTGGGAGGGGAGAGAACATCTGAGATTCTCAGACAAATTGAGCATGTCGTCTGGGCCTGACCATGCACTGAGAGGTTTGAGCCTAGAACAGAAGTTCCTATTGCTTTACTGGAGTCGTTGTTGTGGGAGAGAGGTGGCAGCCACAGTAATCTCTAGGGTCTCTCAGTCCTATGAAGGGAGAAGCACTTGTTACCTCTCCTTTTCCTGGAGGTTTGGGATGCTCTGGACCCATGAGAAAGGTGACTATGTGGTGACCTGCCCTAGGAGATGTCACTTCCTGCAGTGACTGAACAGAGCTTTACCCTTCTGGGCTTCATATGCTGGTCTGTAGCTGACCCTCCTCCTCTACCAGGTTAACATGCTGTAGTTCTCAGAAAATGTCCATCAACCAAGGCAGTTAGCTACAATGACAGGCAGCTTGTTGAAGGTTGAGGTGAGGCAGGCATCTTGTGTGAGAACTGAATTCTAGTCCTATCTCAGACATGATGTGCTGTGTGGCCTATGGTGAATTCCTTTCCTGCTCTTGTCCCAAGCTTCCAGGTCCAGGAAGGGTAAGTAAAGTCTCCAAAGTTCTCGCTGCCTGCCTGCCAAGTTTCAACATCCTCTTATTCCAACAACCACTATTGGCTTCTTGATAAAGGGTCTTAAAAGCACAATGTAGCATGGGATTGATAGCAGTTACTGAGTCCTCGAAGAGTATGAGGAAGAGATTCAAGTTCTCCTTGTGTTCAAAGCCATTTAGAGTCAGTTCAGCCTCAGGTATCTATTACTATTCCTTTATTGTACCTTTTGTTATTATTCCTTTATTAATATTCCTAAATATTATTATTCACAGGTGAGGAACTGAAGGCACAGAGAGGATTGTCAGGTGGCCCAAGGATACAAAGCCAGGAAGATCATGTTAGGTAGTACTTATACTTCCAAGTAGATAGTTAGCCACATTCTGGGTCCTTTTGCAATGAGAAGGCTGGACATCCCTGTCCCTGGTGTGCAGAAGTGAGGCTGTGCATGTCACACAAACTGCAGAAGTAGAACAGCAGAGAGTCCTAAATCTCCATCCTGGGTAATTTTCTCTACATCACTGAGAGTAAGTGCACAATATTCATAAAAAAACATAAATTCAAATGTCAAATGGGGATACAAGAATTTGAGTTCACTAATGTTTAGAAAAATTCAGCATAGAGAGCAAATTTCCATTTGTTATTGTTATGATCTCAGTTTGTTTACCCAATGCACACAGAAAAAATTCACCAACTAAGCCATGGCATGGGTAAGGGCCCCAGAGATGGAGGTTTCATGCTTCCATGGAAGAATCACACAGAATTTGGTTGTTTCTGGAGACAAATGTACACAAAGTTCATGTTGTTGACTTAGGATTATTACCTTTGAAAACTTATCCCCAAATATTTATGATTGTGTGTAATGATGTAGCTAACAAGAATCCCTTAAACTTTTATTTATAGTCAAGAAAACCAAAGTACTTCAATGAACCCGAATAGAAGATAGAGTAAGTAATAACTTAGTACCCAATTAAGCACAGCTAATAAATACTCAGCTGCTATATATATGGTCTGACATGATCGTGATGCTTATGAATGTGTCAGGCTGTCACCCAAAATCTCTGTATTTATGAACTCTGTTTAAAGCAGGGTATATACACAGACAAAAGACTGGAAAGCATGATCTCAACTGCTAGCAGCAATTTTCTCTGAGTTGTTGAACTATACATGATTTAGACTTTCCTTCACATCTGTGTATCTCCCAACTTTTTTATAACATTTGTGTATTATTTTTGCAAACATAATATAAACATAGCAAATATTATTTGTAGGAGAAAAGCATGGAATGTTAAGAAGACAAGCAGGACGGGGATCCTGGAAATTCTCAGAGGAACCTTGCTGAGGACACAAATGCTGTCAGAACTGATTTATAGATTTTTGGGGTTCTCTGCCGTGGTGGCTGTGAGGCTGTCTGGAATTCTTGAGCTTCTTCACTCAGTTACAAGGGTGATGTGGCACACCTTTGGTAATTGCTTAGCTTGTGAGTAGGTAGGTAGGTAGACCTGGGTGTGAGAACATGCAGTCACCTTCCCTGTTCTCTTCACCCACAAGTCCTACACCCATCCCACTCCTAAGCAATGCCAAGGTTCAAATTAGGAGAACGTGGCATCTTACTTCTAGTCTCCCTCACCTAATCAATTACTGTTTTCCAAGGAATTTAGCGTATTTTAGTATATTATGCACTTGATGTACTAATCCACGGGTTTCTCATTTTCTCTTTCCACCAATAGGATAAAAGGCTTATCAAAGTATGGATTTTTTCCCCTCCTAATGGTTTCTGAAAACCCAGAACATTCCTGGTTCACCACAGGTTCTCAAAAGTATGTGCCAAATAAAGGGCTTGGGAAAATATGAAAATTAGTAACTAGACCATTTTTGAGGACCCATGGTGTTCTTAGGGGTACCAGTAATTGCTGTTAATGCAGCTAGTCAGAGGATTGCCTTGAATCCCTCCTGGATCACCTGAGATAGACATCCTCACTGAAATGGGCCCACCCCAGTGGCTTACATAGGAGGGTAGGAGGTGGCATTCTTCACGAAGCTCCAGGGCTCTGCAGGCTGTGGAGGAGCAAACCTCAGGGATCCAAGAGGAGGCTTGGCAAAGGGGACGCCCAGGAAGACGGCCACAGGCTGTGTGAATCCTTCTAAGCTGACATACTTCCCCAGGACTTTGCCATGAACAGTATCCACCACGGGTGGTGAGGACGGGTGTCCTGCTGGACAAGAGAACATGAGGATACATCAGAAGGGAAAGATCAGACCTGGATTCATGGTTTGTTTTGTCACTTTTAGGCTTGTGTCTTGAATTGAATCTTCCAAGGTCTTATTTCCTTCTGACATGATACTATGATAAAGAGAAATATCTTTGCCTAAGAGGGCCAACTGAAAGTCAACTGATTGGAGGCATTAAGGCATCCAGTCTAAGCCCCTGTAAAGAGAGGGTTATTGCACTGTTCCGTGCTTGACCTGTATACATCTTCACCCACTTTGTCCAGGACAGATTTCCAAACACGCAACCCAATGTTTGTAATCCAGAAGAACTTACCCCACACTATGCCGAGAGAAGCCCAGACCAGGGCACAGAGCCACATCGTGAAAGGACAAGAGCTCTGGAGACAAGGAGGAAGTGCCTGCTGCTCCAAGAGAAAGCGTTGTTCCCGCCTCTTTGCTATAGACCTGCCTCTAACCAACTAGCACAATTATATAAATCTTGCCCTCCTCCAAAGAGCTTCCTGGGTGTGTGTTGGGACCTCCAAGCCACACCCACTAAGAGTTTACCCTTCTTCATCTGGAAAACACCAGGGAAGCTCAGATTACAGATAGCCAGAAACTCATCCAACAAGTTCTTTTTTTTTTTTTTTTTTTTTTTTTTGGTTTTTCGAGACAGGGTTTCTCTGTGTAGCTTTGCGCCTTTCCTGGAACTCGCTTTGGAGACCAGGCTAGCCTCGAACTCACTGAGATCCGCCTGGCTCTGCCTCCCGAGTGCTGGGACTAAAGGCGTGCGCCACCACCGCCCGGCCCCAACAAGTTCTTATGCAAGCATTTCTAGCTGTAACTCCTGCTCAGTGCACCTTGAACTTCCCAGGGCAGCCACCAGCAAGCAGGTGTCTGCAGGCATCGAGAAACCTTGGCTTAGGGTTCTCACTACAAACTTGAAAGTTTAGAGCACGTCACGTCCCCAGAGTTCCTCAGCTGGGGAATTAGCACAATCCCTGCTTCTTTGGACTGCTATTTCCTAGAAGCCCTGCTCTCAAGTTTGGAAGGTATCTAAGCTTGCTCTTAAGGAAGAGCGAGTTTCCAGAGGGATAGGAGTCCATGATGGCAGAGCAGGAGCATGGTAACAAGGGCAAGCAGGGTGGTTGGAAGGGCTGAGAGCTCATAGACTGGAGTGCAAGCTCGAAGCAGAGAAATGATGAGAGTCTTTAAGCTCTGAAAGCCTCTCTCTAGTGACACGTTTCCTCTAACAAGGCTACATCTCCTAAATATCTCCAAACAGCACCACCAACTGGGTTCAAGTGTTCAAATGCCTGAGACTATGGGGGACATTTCTCCTGTAAACCACCACAATGTTCTTACAGTAAATGAACCTCATTGACCACAGTCTTTTGCTCTAATCATCCATCCATGCATTTATTTACAAATTCCTTCTTTCTTTGAGATTTTATTTTTATTTTTTTGTGCAAGAGTCTTCACTTGCATGTATGTCTATACACCATGTGCATGTAATGCCCACAAAGGCCAGAAGAGGGCATCAGGACACCAGGGAATGGAGTTAAAGCTTGTGACTCAACATGCAGATCCTGGACCTTGAACAAGGGTCCTCTAGAAAAGTAGCCATTACTTGTAAAGGCTGAGCCAACTCTCTAGCCGTTATCTATGAATTCTTTAAAAGTTCCACACTGCTTGTCATTTGCGCCCACAGGAATGTACCCAAGTGGCAGAGGGAGGGGGAGAGAGAGAGGGAGGGAGGGAGAGAGGGAGAGAGGGAGAGAGAATATGTACAGTTCGAGTTCTGGTTTAATAACAAGGCCTTGTTTCTGTTTCTCATCCCCAGGGGCCCAGGAGCCTTGGAGAGAAGCATGTGTCTCTACTATAATGCTGCCCTCTTATGGATGCTTGGAAAGTTTGTGGTGAAGAGTGGTGTGATTATCAAGCTTTGGTTTGACTCTGTTTAACAAATCGTCAAACTCTTCTTTGGGGGAATGGAAAGGGTAGTCTTGATTGGAGGGTAGTGGTATCTGGAGGGGAGACAGGAGTGGTAAAGAAAATAAGACTTAAAAAAGAAGAATTAAACTGCATGGAGGTGGAGAGATTGGTTCATTGGTAAGAGCCAGAGTCCTGCTGCTATTGCATAGGACTACATTCTACTTCCAGCATCCATGTTAGGCAACCCACAACTACATGTTCCTCTAGCTCCAGGGAATCTGACACCCTCTTTTAGCCTCCAAGGGTACTTGCATACACACACACACACACACACACACACACATTCACACACACATAAAAACCAAAATCTTTAAAAAGTCAAGTTGTTTATTTTACAAGAAGAACATCACAGTACATGACAGCAAAGCAGAGGTGACCACAAGAGAGGACGTTTACATTCCGGCATGTCTGAATGATGTGACTTTCTAGGAGAGTGGATGAAACAAATGGTGATCCAGATCCTCCGTCCGTCTCTCACCATGACACATCAAGTAGTTCAGATGGTTATGCACAAAACTATCCTCACAAGAGTTAGGGAAATCTAGGGAGGCAGGCAGCGTGCTTGCTTTTAGTATATGAAAAAACACACAGAAGAAGTCAGATAGAGTATATACAACCAAACCCAAGCACCCTACCGTCCAGAGGGGCACCCTCCACCCAGGAAGGGAGAGACATCTAAATTCAGCTCTTAAACTCGAAACAATGTGCTTTTCAACCCAGAGAATGTAAACATCCAGGAAGAGGATTGACACAAACCTTATAAACCTGAAGGCAGTGACTGAGACCACCCTAGGGTGAAGGATGGATGGGCAAACAAAAGTGAGAGACTGTGTCTCTACTAAGCTTGTGATCTAAAAACTTCTAAAGGAAAATTTCAAACTGAAATAAAGATATGTTAAGGACTAAGAAGAAAATGTATGCATGGGCAGAAATAAAAGAGATGGCTCGGAAATTATCACACAACCAACCTGAATGTTCTAAGTAGGTTTTCTGTAACGTGACAATAGGTTTCTCTGCTGATGCAGTAAACCAAATCAAGCCGAATTAAAAAAGTAAAATAACAGGTTTATTTGAGCAAAGAACTCCTGGGTGAGTTCTCCAGCTCCAGAGATGGAGGATGGAGAAGAGACAGAAGTTACGTAAGTTCTGGAACTGAAGCAGGGAGCTTATATACTCTGATACATGTTCCCCACAAGCTGCATTTGTGCCCAAGTTAATGCTTTAGGTGGTGCCTTGGGCTGATGGCAACTTCAGGGGAGGAGCTGCCACAGCAGCCAAGGATGCTGAGCTGGGCCTTTTGGTGCCTTCTCTTTGTTGGAGATTCTCTGAGATGGTGGGTTTTGGAGCGGGGGTGGGGGGTGCTTCTCAGACCCTGCAGGTGCCAGCTGGAGGTTCCAACTGAATAGTTCTAATAGTATAAATTTGGTATATAAACTACTCATATATTTACTGTAAGAACTAAAAGCAAATTAATTGAAACAATATCTTCATTAATATGGCAAGCAAGATATAAGCTGACACATCAACACTTCAAAGTGTGGGGAGGAATAGGCAATTGTGAGAAATTTTTATGACTATGTTTCTGCTTTCCTTTTGTTTGATCTTTACTATCAAGTTTGTATTATTACAAAATATGTGGATATAATAAAAATCTGTATTAATAACCCTCATAGTAGCCATAAAAGCAAAGTCTACAGTGGATGAACCATGAATAATTAGTGAGGAATCAAAGTGCACTGGGTAAAACAGCACACGGTAAATCACACCGGGCAGCTTTCCCTTCCCTCTGAGTTCCTTCGCTATTCCCAGAACTCTCTGATAGGACCATCTCCACACAAACTGCTCTCAAACCTGTGTCAAGGCCTGCTTTCTGGGAACCAAGCTCAAGATGTCCTGTGGCACATCTGTGACTCTGTTACGAGCTGTCTACAAATTAAGGGTTTTCGTGTTTTCCTGGTGAGTTGACCCTTTAGTCATAACTAATGGTCTCACTTTTTCCTCACTGTATTAATTTTCAAATATTAATGTTGACACTTGATTTTCATTTTGACTATCTATCGGTTGTGTCTGTTACCTTCCATTATCTAGACCTCAGTGCATTTGTATTTACATTGCTTTAGAAGGCACTGCTGATGCACACACACACACACACACACACACACACACACACACACACACACATATGCAGGCTCCACACATACTGAAAGCAGTTTTCTTACATGCATTCTCGAGCTTTGTGAGGGGGCAGAGCAAGCCTTGGAAGCAGGTCCAGTATGTCTTTGGAAAGGACACTGGCCAGAGTGCTCTATGTTGTTAAGGAGAGTTTGCATAGTCTGCTGGCACCAAAGTAAGACTCTGTCTTGCTCACTGACTTTTCTAGAGAAGTGGGATAGGGATGAGAGGGTGGGAAATGAAAGGCCACAAGCAGTCAAGTATCAAAAGTGGAGTCAGACTCATTACATGTTAGACCATTGGTCACAAGAGCATAATAGAACATCATTTAGAAAGCCTTAACATTTCCTATTCTTCGATAACAAGACACTCAATTTCTTCAGCTGTCTAATTATGCTGTTAATTACAATCTTAAAATTCATCATTGCATGGATCTAACTAACTTAGTTGTTTTCCCATCTTTCTAACAACTTTGTTGTACTCTAGAAGTAGGAGATGACCACTCTCCAGCATGGCCTCCACTACAGCTAGGGACATCTTTTTCTCTCTTTGATGTACTGTGTTGTTGATCCACCACTGACTTCATGGTCAAGATCATCACAATTCACGATGGCAGAAGCCCATCTATCACATGTGTTTTCTCCATTAGGCTCCTCACAGACTGCTGTGCTTGAGGCCACTGGATATATCAGCATCTCTATGCTTGAAAGCATCTTAAACAGGAAAAAAAAAGCACTTAAAAAGAAAATATTACAGAAGTGGTGCTGAATAGACCCCAGAAAGGATGCATGTGAGTCTGGAGGGTGAGAGAAGAAGGTAAAAGTTATACTTCAAATGGGAAGGTGGGGGCCACATGACTCAGACTTGCTTCAGATTTCCCCTGCTCTGTGTGGATGTTCATGGAAGCATAGAAGTCCTACAAATGTTGACCGGGGCATTACATGTGCATAGCAGCAATACGTTAACTCACAAATGCAACATTGAAAACTGCATGTATTTATAAATATTTGAAATGAACTGTTTTAAAAAAAATATTTATAAGCATGTGTGTATCTGTCGGATGCTTACGGAGTCCAGAAGAGGATATGGGATTTGTTGGAGCTGAAATTGTAGGTGGTTTTGAGCTGCCCAGTGTGAGTGCTAGGAACTGAACTCAGAGCAGCAAGCATTCTTAACTGCTGAGCCATCTGAAAGGAGCTATTTAAAAAATAAAAAAGGGCTGGGTGGTGGTGCAGGCCTTTAATCCCAGCACTCGGGAGGCAGAGCCAGGCCCATGTCTCTGAGTTCGAGGCCAGCCTGGTCTACAGAGCAAGATCCAGGACAGGCACCAAAACTACACAGAGAAACCCTGTCTCAGAAAACCAAAAATAAAATAAAATAAAATAAAATAATTAAAAAAAAAAGGTTTGAGCTGGTTGAATAGAGACTGACCGTGACCAAGTGCTGCACAAGCCATGGGCCGAGAGAAACAGGCTGTGGAGTGGAGGCTGAAGCGTGACCTTAAATGGAGATCTTCCAAAGTGCTCAAGGGCTTCTTCCGTCACACCACTCCACAAAGACACTGAAGGGTTGGCCTGCTGTAGAGAGGCTGGCAACCAAGGACTGCATGCCGTGAACAGTGACATCTCAGACCAGGTCAGGCTGTGAGCCAGAGGCTGAAATGTGACCCACAAGCCTAGAGCACAGATTCTCTGAGTGTCTGACTGTCTCAGGCCACCAAGGAAAGACTCCTTCCTTCCCCTACTGGTGCTGAAGGAACAGCTGCCTACAGATCGCTGACTGCAGAGGCAACCTAGGCCTGCTGGATCCACCATGGGCAGAGAGACTTGGTGTCAGCAGAGACAGTGGACGAGGCAATGGAAAGGGGATGGACACCATGGACATGAACACACGAGCCTGAAACTGACCCCTGGGCCCCAGGGAGGGCTCCATCACGGCCTAGGCACGTGAGACATAAACCAGGGGGGCAAAGTGCAGAACTCAGCACAGCTGTGGCAGAAACTCAATACAAAAGGCACTTCGTTTAGATTCCACTAGGAATCTGTGTACTCAGAAATCAAGTTTGGTAGGTTTGAACTGGAGCTGAGGCATACAGCTGTGCTCCACAGCACAGCCTCCTATAGGACACATCACAGGGAGGGAAGGAACGCAAAATCTACCCCGCCAAGGAAGGTATCAGCTGAGGCCCTACCATACTTTTTAAAACCTATTGTATTTTATCTCACTTTGTCTTTTATTTTTATTTTGTTATTCCTGTCTTCTTTCTTCCTTCCTTTCTTCCTTCCTTTCTTTCTTTTTTTCTTTCTTTCTTTCTTTCTTTCTTTCTTTCCTCCTCCTCCTTCTTCTAAGACAGGCTCTACTATGTGTCCCTGGCTGGCCTGACACTCACTATGTAGGTCAGGCTAGCTTTGAACTCTGCCTCCCTCAACCTCCTGAGTCCTGGGATTAAAGGGCCTTATATTGACTCAACTCTAGGGTCAGGGCTCCTCCCACCTGGGATTACCAGCAGGCAGAACACAGTGTACGCACCAGGGTATTAGACCTAGCCGAAGGTTTCCCTCGTTATTGTCACTCATGGGAGCACCTCCTTCTGGGAGATGTTGTAATAGACCCCAAATCTGCAGCTGCTTATTGCTGAACACTGGAACCAGATGAAGGGGATCCAGGATGGTCAACAAGGTCATTGATCTTGTCATCCCCCAGTGCTTGGTCCTGTGAAGCCTTGTTGGGGGTGGACCTTCTCTCAGCAGGGCCTGCTGCTTGCTTCCCGGAGCTGTCTCTAAACATCCTTCTTAACCAGGCCAAAGGGGACCAAAGCCTCTTTTTAGCCTGGAAGATTACTTTGCTGAGATTTCCTCCGGAAGAAGGGTTTCTCTGGACCTTCTCTTGCTTCCACAGGGTTGCCCTTGGTGTGAGGACTGGCTCTCAGCCTGAGATGTTGGTTATATGCCCTGCTCATGTTCTTTCACAATGCCTGCTGGATTAATCCACTGGTTCAACATCACCAGGTATTTACAGCCCATAGGACAGGACCACATACATTGACTTGGTTTTGATGATTAGCCTTGGGTTAGGTGGTCTAGCCTCTAGCTGTTTCCATTCCCCAAACCCTTCAAAGACAGCAACCCCCAACCATTTTGGAAAGTAATTATCAGAGGCCATATGTAGTTGTAATAATTTCATTATTCATCATCACAATCATCAATATAGAACCACGTGGAGACAAATTTTACAAGGCGATTTTTTTTTTTTTTTTTTTTTTTGCTTATAAGAAAAATTTCTACCCTGGTGTATTACGAATCTTAAAAGGTTTTATTAATAAAAAACCTGGAGCCCAGGCATTGGTTGTGCATGCCTTTGATCCCAGCACTTGGAAGGCAGAGCCAGGCGGATCTCTGTGAGTTCGAGGCCAGCCTGATCTAGAGAGCAAGATCCATGACAGGCACCAAAACAACACAGAGAAAACCAAAAAAAAAAAAGAGAAGAAAAAAAAAGAGAGAAAAAAAAAGAAGGAAATAAAAAACCTGGAGCCAGATATTGGGGTGAGAGCTGAAAGAGCAGAGAGACAGAACAAGCCACAGCCCACCTCACCTCACCAACTCCTCAGCCAATCCTGTTCCCACGAATCCTCAGATTTAAAGCCTCTGAGTCCTCACCTCTGAGGGTCTCAGTTGAAATATTGCTAAAAATCCTCTAGTTTCTGGTCCTTATGCCTTATATACCTTTCTGCTTCCTGCTGTCACTTTCTGGGATTAAAGGCGTATATCCTTCCCAAGCAAAGGCATGAGATCTCAAGTGCTGGGATCAAAGGTATGCGCCAGCACCCCTGGCTCTGTTCCCAGTGTGACCTTGAATTTATAGAGATCCAGATAGATCTCTGCCTCCCAAATGATAAGATTAAAGGTGTGTGCCACCACTGCCTGGCATCTATGTCTAATTTAGTGGCTGACTCTGTTCTCTGATCCCCAGATAAGTTTATTAGGGTGCACAATATATTGGGGGACACAATATATCACCATGCCTTGGTTAAGTTATTCATAGTCAAGTCAAATTTCTGTGAAAGAATCTACAGTTGTAGGAACATCAACATGGCAACTGTATCTTGTAATAGTTTGATAGGAGTCACAGAATGAGAAGGAGCGGACAAGAACCAAGGTGTATGCTTGTACCTAGCCTTTTATGCTTGATAATGGGGGTTAGACTCTTGCGGGCCACAAGAATATATCATAGAGATTCAGCTGTGTATTAAAGTTGAACTTCGACTGGCAAAGGGCCTGTCAAAAGGCAAAGCCTTTTATGATGAATATTTGGTGTTACCCAGCCTTTAATATTTCAGCTGTCTTCTGCTATGAAATCCTTGTGTGCCCAGACCTATTGGTAAACAGTTCAGCTCCCCAGACCTGCTGTACCTACCAAGTTACTAACTACCCTGCTGAGTTTAGGAGACAAGGTGGCAGGGAGACACATAGCTTTGTTTCCTGTGCCAATGAAGCTCAGACCATGCCCTGGCCTTGAGGAGGCCTAGTGGTTCTCCAGAGCATTTGACTGAGAACAAAAGAGGTTTTTACATATGAAGGTGAGAGATAAAACAACATTCCTGAGGAGGCAGGGAATGAGGTGCCCAGGGAAAGAAAGGACAGGCATTTTTTGTAGACAAAGACAGAACAGCATGGCGAGAGAGAAGAGAGGATGACAGAAGTTCCGTAGAGGGTAAGCAGATCTCGAGTACAGTTTTCTGAGTGTCAGGAGTAGAGAGTAGCAGAGATGGAGAAAGAGGACACAGAGGACGAAGATGAGGCTGGAAGCACAGACGTTAGTCATTAGCAGGACTATGAGCTAGGGAGCTGGACGGAACTGCAGTTATGGAGACAGGATTTCATCCCAGAGAAGTAAAGTAGATGGGTATAGATAGAGCTTGGTATGACCAGGTTATGTTTCTCCTTCTAGAACTCTTCGAGCACCATCCTACTAGGATGCTGGGTCATAGTCATTCAGTTAAAGAAGTTGGTTGTAATGCCCCTCGTTTTCCCTTTTATACCCACAGCATGGTTTAAGATTAACCACTAACATTTAATCTCATTGGCTAGCAATGGCAGCAGTATAAATGATGTCATTCTAGAATTCTCCTGCCTTCCAGAATCTTTCACATGTTTCCAGGGCAGGCAGCTGACCTACCCTGGGCTCCCCAGAAGGAGAATAGCCACCCCTTCAACCATTTGCTCACTTGCTTACTTGGACTGGTCCCACAAGAATGGAAAATGAAAATGTGGGATATATATGGAGTGTTCTTCATACATGAGAATAAAATTATGTGCTTTGCAAAAAAAAAAGGAATCAGAGAACAACATATAAAGTGAAATAAGGCAGATGCAGAAAGACAAGTATCGAAGGTTGAAATGATAATGGTTGTCTTGAGTGTTCAATACCCATCTTCAAATGGTCACGCTGTAACTTCAACATTAGTTACATGAAATTTTAAAATCTTGAGATAAAATGGCTCACTTTGATTCTGTCTCACACATTTGGTGCTGTCTGTCTACCTTGCTTTCCCTCCTCCAGAGACTCTTGCCCCACTGGCACACCCAGGAGCTGACTTCCGGTAGTTGGTACAGGATATGTACTGACTCAGCCCCAGTGCCGAGTGGGTCCGCTAGTCACTGTCACCTTAGAATCCTGGGCAGGTCAGTTTTAGAGATGAAGCCATTTAAGTGACTTTGTTTCTCATCAGCAGTAAAGGCTCTCTGATGACTTTCTCTGGTTCTGTGTCCTGTCCACATGATGGGTTACAGAACTTTACATTGTTTTTCCTCGGCAGCAATAAGCCTTCATGTGGTAGCTAAACATTCCCCCATGTGTATGGAGTACTGTTACTTCATGGAAATGGGACAGACTTTGTGCCTGAATGCCAGAGACACATTTTTATCCTAGTCTTGCTATATGTCCCCAGAAGTCCTAATAGACATCTTTAGGAAGTCTGTGATGGGTTCAAGCTCCTTCTTGGGGCTATGGCTCCCAGTAATTTTGCGTTCTCATTTAGACTATGTATTGCCTTTGGCACTTGAAAACTCTTTAGTCTTTCTCTTTGTGTTTATAAAAACATCTCCCTGGAGGTGGAAGGTGCTGTGGATATAGCTCTGTATAAATAAAATGTTGATTGGCTAGTAGCCAGGTAGGAAGTATAGGCGGGACAAGCAGAGGAAAGAATTCTGGGAACTGAAAGGCTAAATCAGGAGACACCAGCCTGCCGTCCAGGGAGCAGCATGTAAAGGCAACAGGTAAAGCCACAGAACACGTGGTGACATATAGATTAACAGAAATAGGCTAAGCTTAAGGGTAAGAGCTAGTCAGTGGTAGGCCTGAGCTAATGGCCAAGCAGTTTAATTAATATAAGCTTCTGAGTGATTATTTTATAAGCAGTTGCAGGGTCCCTGGTGCTGGGCAAGACTGGAGAAAACCTCAGCTACAGGGAGGTGATGTATGCTCATATCTGCTGTGAAAAACTGTCCCCTGAGCACAACAGCCCTTATCCTCTTATCAGAGAGTCTAACAATGTCTGCAAATGACTCTTAGGAGGAGACCCTTTAAGAGAACATCCTCTTATAGAAGAAGGGATTGGGGAAGGTTCTTAGACCCTCCCTCATGATTCCAGCCATGCTCTCTGTACCCTCAGACAGTCTCTGTGTAATTCTGCCCCTATTGTACCAGGTCCTTAGAGGTGCTAGATTATATACAGGTTGGACAGTTAAGCAGAGGAGGTATTACATCTATGCAGTGATGGGGAAGTAAGTCTTCACCCATGACTGGGAAGGCATTTTGGTGACACAACTGCTTCCTAAGTAACCCTGTTAGTGACCCTCACCTATGCTCCTGTCAATGAGTGAAATACACTCACTGGTTAGTTAAGGTGGGCTCGGTAGAATCATTTCTCTTTTCTTTTGTTCATGCTCTATCTTGGATGAGTAGATGCTTGCTCATGTCTCTCACAGAAAATTTAACACAACATTCCATGTGTCCTCCATATTTGTATTCCTTTAGTTTTCAAGCTAATCATTTCCCTAGCCATCTCCTGCAGAGACATCTTTTTTTGATGGTTCTTCTCTCTTCATCTATCCTTCTCTGAGGCACACAGATTTATCTTGAGCCAAAGACATTGTATTAATTAGGCTTCCGTTGGTGTGATAAAGACCATGACCCAAAATAATTTGAAGAGGAAAAGGTTTTATGGCTTACATATCCTGAGTCACAGTTCATTGAGGACAGTGAAGGCAGGAACTCACTGTAGGAACCCTGAAGCAGGAACTGAAGCAGAGGCCACAGACAGTGCTGCCTCCTGGCTTGCTTCCCATGGCTTGCTCAGCCTGCTTTCTTATACAACCCAGGACCACCAGCCCAGGGATGACTCCACCCACAGTGGGCGGGGTCCTCCTACATCCATCATTAATCAAGAAAAAGTTCTACAAACTTGTCTACAGGCAATTTAATGGAGGCATTTTCTAAGTCTTCCCAGAAAATTCTAGTTTGTGTCAAGTATACACACACACACACACACACACACACACACCAAAACAAACAAAGAAACAAGCAAAATCAACAAGAACCCAATCAGGTTGGACACTGATCCAATTTTGATTTCCAAAACAATGTTTTATTTTTACACGTTGAAGCAACAAGGATCCTTTTTAGTGTGTTTGTACAAAATACCATACAATTGTGTAGTCTCAAAGATAAGAAGCCTTGTTTCTCTACAGAATCTTCTATGGCATTACTTTGGCTTGGCTCCAGGCTCTCCAACCTGCTGAGCCTCCTGATCAGAGCTCAACATGCTCTCTGTGTGTTGTCCTCTCTGCTGCCTCCTTGGCCCTGAGTTCAGTCCAAAAAACTACTTCCTTGTCTTTCAGCTTCTGGGCTGCCTGGGTTGAGGCACCAATCTTCATGTACCCTTCCTTCTGGTCGTACTCTGGCCAATGGGGCAGCCCTCCCCCATTAGGGTTCCTGTGAACAGAATTAAACAAAAAAGAAATTCATCAAAGCAACTGCACTGTCCTCATGATGCCCAGAGATTTGTGAGGATGCTTTGGCTTATCTCCGCCAAGGAGCCTCCTTCCACATCTGTGCAGTTCTCCACCTCCTGGGACAGCCTGTGCAGGTTTAGCAAGTTCCTACTATTATTTAGATCTTAGCTCTCCTCTGAACCCTCATGTGTTGAAGACTAATGCTCAACTAACGGTTCTATTAAGGCTAATGGAGGAATCAGGAGGTGGTACCTACTTGGAAGAAGCAGGTCCCCGAAAACCTGCTTTGCACCATGTTAGGACTCCACTTCTTTATCTCACTGCTGACTGACTGCCAAGAAGTGAGGAGCTGGATCCCACCTAATGCCCCTTCTCCACCACATCCCTCTTAGTCACAGGCTCGAAGTGAAAATGTCAAGAGAAACCCAGAGCCCCAGTAAAACCTTCATCCTTTAAGTTGATGACCCTCAGGTATTTTTGTCTCAGCAACTGAAAGGTGACAACACAAAATTATTACTAAAATGTGTTACTAAGAAGTGGAGCTTTCTGTGATTAACCCGATGATGTGGCTCTGAAGAACATTTTACTGGTTTGTGAAGGAGTGTGGAAATGTTTAGAGAGTGTGCTGTAGGGAACACAGACTGCAGTGAGTGAGGCATATGGGGGATTCTAGTAGGTTCTAATAGGAAAAACAGAAGAGAAGTTCATGATGACTCAGAAGAGAAGGAAGCTTCTGTGAGGACCTGGATTAGAGGCCATTTATGCTCCATTCTGGCAATGAATTTACCTATATTTGTCTGTTCTGATATTTTATGGAGTATTGAGTTTAAAGATGATAAAGTATTTTAGTAGAGGAGATTCAAAGGTAACATAGCATCCAGGTAGTGTAGAGGGTTTTTTTTGTTTGTTTGTTTCATTTTGTTTTTAATCATATTTACAATGAGATGCAGAAGCAAAAATCACAGCATGGAGATTAGAAAAACTCAATTTTTCCAAAAAATAAAAACTCACAACCCCACCCCCCATCATCACCACCACAACAAAGGAGTGTGATTAACCTTGTGTACAAGGAATGTGATTGCTAGAGATGACTTCATTAAGAGAAACCGAGTTTCCCACACCAGATCAAAGTGAAAGCCACCTTGAGGCTCACATCTTAGGAGTTTGCAAGAACACAAAGTTCACAGGCTTGAGAGAACCTAAAAGTCTCCTGTTTCCCCCTAGTCCTGACCTTCAGCCCTCTTTGTCCTCGCCTTTCTCTTTGTCATTTATACTTGCAGCTGTTTCTGGGCTTCCAGACCACAGCCATCATACCCTGTACATAGGCTGTAAAGTCATAAACTTGTTCCAAAGACCCTGCTTTGAGAAAGTAATGCTAGAGATCCCTGGCCATGGTGCGGCCTGGAGAAAAACTCCTCTGGTATTTGTTTATGTTCAGACACTCAGAGTCTATTATGGCTGATGGCTCCGAGAGGCTGGTGACATTTGAAGCCATAGATAAATCTTGGTGTTACCCACATGAGTGTGATTTTGCAGGCATGCAGAATGCAAGGGTGATGGGGTCATTGGGGCTTCTACATAGATTGCAAATGAAAGAGCTGGAGGCCAGCAAGTGTGTGGAAGGTGTGAAGTCCCTGCTGGTAACATGAAATGCATGATGCTTAAAGCTGTCAGAGTGAAGCTTGTGGGAGGCCAGCTGGGCGACTGGCTCCCACATTTTACTCCAGGGTACTCTTGAGGAGTGAGGGATAAGAGATATAGATAGAAGAATAGAGGGGAGAGAAACAGAAACACAGGATAGCCTCGGGAGGGCCTGATCTTCATCTACCACCCCCCTCTGTCTCTTCTAAAGGGCTATTTTAAGAATGCCAAGGGGTGGAGCAAAAGACCTACCCCCAGCACAGCCAAAGGTGCAGACCCTTTCCAATCACCTGGTAACCACACATGTGGTCAAGCAATCCTCAAATACAGCTCTGCTGGGTAAAACAAGCTCAGATCTCACTAGGAAACCTTTGTGGGCCTCCACAGAAGCTGATGTTGCTATGGAGAGTCTATGAGTGCCAGAACCTGGACCTTCTACCTAGAATCTATTTAAGCCATGAGCACAACCAGCCCAAGAGAGGCCCTCCAGCTGAAGGCAGCAAGGCCTTAGGGGAAGTGATTCCTAGGCCTTTCAGAACCCACACCAACTAGCAGATTTGAATGCTTGACAGTGGAGCCTTACGGATTAAGCCATATTAGGTTTGATTGTCAGCTGAAAGTACTACTGGGACAAGGTGGGAACTCTAAAATGTAGGATTAGTTGGGGGATTAGTTGATCCTGATGAGTATTGGGACCCTAGTCTTTTCCTCCCTCTCTACTGCCTGACTGCCAGGGAAATGGAGAGATGAAGGGATTTAGCCACCACATTATCCCACCATGTTGATACTGACAAACAACCAGAGCAAGTAGGACCAAGAATCAAACCCCCTGAATCCATGAGCCAAAATGCACACTCCCTTGCTTTATGCTGAACTATCTTAGAAGCCCCCTCACAGCTACACATCTGAATACTCTAGCTGTCGTTGTTAGTGTGCTATGGTCATACAGACAGGAAACTGACCACTCAATCATTAGAAAACACTCCTTCCCAATAGGTATGATCACATCACACCCCAGATGCATCCTATGTTTGCCACCAGCCTCACCCATTTCGAGCAAAGTTGGCCCAGAATTTCATCACCATCTTGCTGAGATTGATCTCCTCTTCTGAAGCGCCATCTGTGGGGGAGAATGAATAAGCTGCAGCTACTCACCTGAGGGGCTTTTCAGTTTAGCAGCTGCACAGCAGGAGTGATGCTCATCATTATCATCCTGGGAGCGTGTTAGAAATTCAGAGTCTTGACCCTTATTAAGTTAAAATCTACCTTTTAAGAATATACTGGCTAATAATCTACACTTCAAGTTAAGAATAGCTTTTCATATATTGGCTTCCTTTGTCAGCCATGCTCATATGCCTAATCCAAACACCACAACTGTGAGTTTCCTCAGTCTTAGTAGGATTCCTGGCTCTTGGGCTTTTTCTTAATCTCTCTCTCTCTCTCTCTCTCTCTCTCTCTCTCTCTCTCTCTCTCTCCCCAAAGTTCCTAAGACGTCACCAAACAGGGAAAGCCTCAGAGACATTGATGTCATGATAGACACGTATGTAGCTGTAAGTTTTCTCAGGTCCCGCCCGGCCCCAGCCACTTATAAAATAATCATTCAGAGGTTTAATATAAATTACCAATTGTATGGCCTATGGCAGGCTTCTTGCTAGTTAGCTCTTATAACTTAATCCATTTTTATTAGTCTGTAAGTTGTCATGTGGCTGTGGCATTACCGGTCTGCTGGCATCTTGCTGCTCCTTCGGGTGGTGGCTGGCGTCTCTCTAGACTCTGACTTTTCTTTTCTATCTCTCTGTTTAGATTTCCCCTCTCCCTCTAAGCTGCCTTGCCACAGGCCAAAGCAGCTTATTTACTAACCAATGGGAACAACATATATTCACAGCATACAGAAAGACATCCCCCAGCACACGTGTTAGATGGCTAGCTGCAGGCAACTGCTAAGAAGCAATGTATTGAAGACTTCTGTGAAAGCTTCCCTTAAATATCACATTATAAAATATAGGCAAATATATGACCTAGATATATAGATAGACAGATGTGTAAACATGACAGATCTTGTTCAGGGTTAAAAATTAACTTGCCCCTCGCTTTTATCCCAGCATGCTCTTATGGGAGGAAAATCAATTGGTGGCATCTTGCCCCAAAGTGGAGGCCATGGCTGAGCTGCCATTTCTCTTACTGGTTTTACAGGTTTCTGAGAGTGACTGTGGCTGGGGACACATGAACACAGCCTCCTTCACATGTGTGAAAGCTCAGGACTGACTCCCAATGTAGTTCAACCCTGTTACAGAGCGGCAGGAAAGCAAACCAAGGAGAAAAGGAGAAACTTGCACAAGGCGATCAAGCCAGGGCCCAAATCCAGGCCTTTGAGTACCAAGGCCACAGGCAGCAAAGATACATTACCTTTTAAGAACGGAGATCCAAATACTGAGAAGATTTCATCGCCGTGATCTCCTATCACTGCCTTGGGTCTCATGTTTGATACAAAGCTTGGGCGATACTCAAATTCATACATGTAGGTGCGAGCCCCGGCATCTGTGGAGACATGTAGAGTCATGTAGAGTTCACATTATCCACTATATACCTGTGTGGTACCAAGGCTTCAAGTTGCACTGAGCTCTCTGTTTACCTGTACAAGGAAGAAACATGGTTTCAGGGAAGGACTTGATCAGGGCTGTACAAGTAGCCAATTTGGAATTAAGACTGTAAAAACCACAAATACATGTAGAAATGGAACAAGGATCTCTTTGTTTCAAGGGATCACAAAGCCTAGAGTTGGTGCTTCATACCCTGCTTCCTCCTTGCTCAGGGAGTGTTAAGCTCTTAAGATGGCTCCAGAGAGAGATGAGTCAAGAGAGAGAAGACTTGTCTCCTGACCCCTCCTCTCCTCTGCTTTCTCTCTTGCCACCAGGATGTCCTGTCCATGTGCCAAGATGCCGGTTCTCCTGCTGCTAGAACATTGTAGCTGCCAATCTATTACTTCTCATGGACCATCCCCTTCCATGGCCCCAGCCTTGGAAACTCAGCACTGTGCAGCACTCACAAGGGGGAGGGAGAGATAGTCCCTATAGCAGAGTAACGCAGAGGCAAAAGTGCCAGGCCCCGTAGCTGTAAAGTGGGGAGATTTCACAGCCTTGCCCCTATGTGTATAGTAAGGAATTCAAAAAAATAAAGACATGAAAAAATGCTTAACTGTAAGAAAGTTTCTTTTGTATTATAGCATAATACTTTGTATATACACATATTTGTGATAATTATATGTGCATTTTATACACTACTATCATTGCCTTACATTCTGAGTTACTGATTCACAAGTTAAAACATTATTTATATTATTGTGTGTATGTGTATGATTGTGTGTATGTGGTGTACACGTGCCACCTTGTGCATGGTGGACAGTGAATGATTTCCTGGAGTCAGTGCTCCCCATTTGCCCTAATGGGAGTTCTAGGATTCAAACTCAGGTTGTGGGCATTGTACAACAAATGTTTTGCCTGCCGAGTCCCCACAAAGGATTTACATGATTTATGCCATTCCACCATAGGATGAAGAGTAATCTGTCCAATTTCTTCTGTCCAGTTCATCTCTGCAACCACAGAGGCAGCCCTGTGACCCTACCACCTAAGAAGCAGGTGCTTCAGGATCAAGTAGGAGCTTCTCTGTCAACTCAATCATTTTAGCCGGAACTCAGACCTCAGCTTTGCAGAACTTTGGTAAATGGAAGAACCTATTCACACAGAATTTTATAAAAATTCTTCTGAATAATTGCAAACAATATTTGAATGGTTCAAGCTGGAACTTTGAGAAAAGCAAAGACAACAGGGTGCTGTCTCCAGGCTAGACATTTGAATAAGACGACTTGCAGAGGGAAGAAAACAGAAGGAGGACAGAGCGTTTATTTTCAGAGATTGCAGCTAAAAATGTTCCCTTCTGGAATAGGTTCCCAGCATTAGGTCAGGAAGCGCAGCAGTCTTCAGTTGATTTTAGCCAAGACACAAAACAATCATAGCATTAACAGTGAAAGAAAGGAAACCCCAGGAGCATCAGAGATGAGAGCTTCACAATCAAGGAGGTGCCAAACCTACATCCAATGTCTTAGAGGAAATCCAGGGTCTGGGAGAACAGGTGATACAGGCAGTGTGCTGGAGAAAAGCGACCCCAGCATGTGTGCGTGTGTGTGTGTGTGTGTGTGTGTGTGTGTGTGTGTGTGTGTGTATGTGTGTGCATGTGTTTATGTGTGTGTGAGCTTGTTTGTGTGTGCTTGTGTGTGTGTGTGCTTGTATGATTTGTACATGTGTGTGTGTGTGTGTGTGTGTGTGTGTGTGTAAAAATGTGTTTTGAGGAGCAGAGATGTGGAGGTCTTACCCAGAATCAAAGTTACACCATTGCTAGCTTAATATAGGCTGGTGGAAGTAGAAGAGGTTCCATGTAAGCCTGATGGTAGAGAGGAACATAAATACAGAAAAGATTAAGATATGCTCTGACATAACAGCAGAAAACCACAAAGGAGGCACCAAGAGAGGAGGAAAACATTCACAAAACAACCAGAGCACAACTCCAAAATAGCATCCCTCTCAAATGTTAACTGCTGAAACACAAGAGGCAGACGGAATGCATTTTTAAACAGCCCAAGCATATGCTCCCACAAACCCCACTACCTTTAAAGAAGTAATAGATTAGAAACAAATGATTGGAAATAGATATTATATACAAATAAAAAGTAGAGAGAAATGGTAGCTGCAGTCCTAGCAAACCAAAAGTTGAGCTCAAACAGTATGAGAATCGGGACCTGGTAGCTCACACCTGTCATCCCAGTACTTAGTAGGCTGAGGCAGGAGGATTGCTGTAAATTTGAGGCCAGTTTTTTTTCTACATAGTAAGCTCTAAAATAGTCTGGGCTACAGAGTGAGAACTTACCTGGGGAAAAACAAGCATGAAAAGAGATATATTTATAACATTGATGACAGAGCTAAGTCATTCACAGCACACAACCATGGTAAACGTAGATACAACATCAGAGCTCCTACCTGTGCAAAAGAAATAACAGAGGGAGAGGCAGCACGCAGAAGACTGTAGTCAGTGGGGGACACTGCCCAGTGCGGCCTGGCCTTGAAACATTAGGTACAACAAGAGCTCTCCAGTCTGTGCCGACTTCAGTGATGTGGGCTGAGCTGAGAAGGGAGCAGCCTAGATGGCGAGGAGGAGCCAATGGCAGCCGTGGGAGAGCAATGGCAGACAGGGGACAGCATCAGCGGCAGAGGGCGGAGCAGCAGCAGTGGACACAGCTCCAGGGCCTGAGAACAGTCGGGTGGGAAGACTGTTTTCAGGATTAGCAACAGTGAGGGCTGAGATGACATGAAAGGGAGCAGGGACAGAGAAGAGCATTCCAGGTCACTGTCAAGTCTTTAGTGACAAGGGTCAGAACCTGTAACACTAGCCAGTCTCCAGGGCTAAGGAATCCCGACCTCCTAAGTTTATAGTCATCTGCAAGAACTGTAATCTGACTGTCCAGAGGAGTCAGGGTTGGGGGCAAGCGAGGAATTGGAGGGAGGGAGGAAGAAGGGGGAAATGATGCAAATACGGTACTTATACATGCAATTTCAAAATCTAATAAAATTTAAAACACTAAAATTGAGTGAAAGCAAATGCAAGACCAGATCATAAAGGAAAGATGCATGCAACTTTGGTCTAGACTCCAAGACTGTAAGCAGGACAAGTGAAAACAAATGGGATGTTAGCAAACTGAAGAGTTTTTCACACCAAGGAGAACCATGAGCAATGCACAGAGACAATCCGTGGGCTGGGAAAATGTTTGTAATCTGTACATGTGACAGTGTCTATTTAAATATATGCAGAAGGGCGGACAAGATGGCTCAGCACGTAAAGCTGTTTGCAGTCAAGCCCAATGGTCTGTATTCAGTCCCTAGAAGCCATATGGTGAGAGGGGAGCACCCACTCCCACAAGTTGTCCTCTGACCTCCACACACACGCCATGGCATGTGCACACCGACACAAACACACGTAGAAAAAAAATATAAAAATGTTAACAATGTGTATAAGGAGCTCGAACAACTCTATAGTGATAGATAAATAAATAATCAACAAGACAAATTGAGAAAGGGGCAAGAGGTCCCCGTAGACATTTCTCAAAAGAAGACTCACAGGCTTAGGCTGAAGAAGGCACGGGGAACACATGGCCCTGTCACATAGACCGGCTCAGGGGTGAGTCAGTGGAGCAGCCTAGGCTCCGTGAGGTGGAGGTAGCCTGGACCGGGGTTGAGTTACAAGGGAGCACAGAGCTGCAGACCTCAGTGCTCTATCAGCACGCTAAGGATGCACAGCTTGGTTACACTGACCTACAAAGCCTACCAGGTTTCTGTGCTACCTGAGAAAGCTGATATAAGGAATACTCCTAGTAGTGGGAAGAGTCCCCCCACCCTCCCACTGAGGGAGAAAGTTGGACCAGTCTTCAGGTTATGTGTGCATGAGCGTGTGTGTGTGTGTGTGTGTGTGTGTGTGTGTGTGTGTGTGTGTGTATGCATGTGTATGTATGCACAGAGTGTATGTTCTCTTGTTTTAGATATAATTCCATTACCTGAGTTTTTGTTGTTGGTTTGCTTTGTTTTATTTTATTTTTTATAACATTTCAGAAGGTGTAGTTTCTCTTCATAATTAATTGTTCTTTCAAGTAATTACTTGTCATTTTTTACCTTCATTGTTAAGCACTATGTTGGACCTTCTGTCTCACCAGAATAGTTCTTCATGACTGTCTCTCAGCTTTCTATACCTGCCAAAACCTTCTACCGTTCACATCCATATCCAGGATAGTCTCCCCCTCCTATATTTCTCTCTTGTATACCCCCTTCTGACTCATGTTTCATTCCCTTTCCCCATGCAGCATTCCTTCTTTATTTCACTAGTTAATAATAGTATCCTTTACATAATTTGTAAGCCACATCTTTCTCCAACCAGTCCCAGCCCATGGCTGCTGAATCCAAATGGGAACACAAGTGCTAGGTATCAGGGTCTTCAATAGCTAGGCTGATGTGACCCTGGAAATGACAACTCAGTGTACCAAGTTAGAGTGCAGTGGGAAGCCTCATTAATAGACCAGATCATGAGGAGAACAGAGTATTAAGGCTTGAAGGATCATGCTAGAGGAATCAGAGCACTCAGTTAGGATCAATGATCAATTTTCAAAAACCCAGTGAACAGACCTGGGGCATGGATAGATGGAGACCCTGAGAGTTTTGGGTCTTCAAGAGAAGATAAGATCTGTGAATTATGAGCATAAAAGGAGAAAATTTTCATGCACAAAGCACAGAAAATATTTTCAATAAAAACATACAAGAAAATATTCCAAATCTAGAGAAAGAGACACCTGTTCATGTACAAGAGTCCTAGGGAACACCAAATAGAGGGTATTAGAAAAGTAACTCTCCATGTCATATTATAGTTAAAACACTGAAAAAAAAAACAACGAAGAAAGGGTATTGGAAGATGCAAGAGAGCAGGGCCAGGTCACATATAAAGGCAGGCCAGGTGGTCATATAGCTGATTAATTAACAGAATCCTTTCAATCCAAAATGGCTTGGAAAGATGCTTGTCCAGTTTTGAAAGACCACAGCTGCAAATTCAACAAACATCTGTTAAAGGGGAACTAAACCTTTCCACTATAACAGCAGGCTAAAGGAATCAATGAACACTGAACTACTTCTGCAAAGGATACTCCTTAAGGCTGAAGAGGAGGATAAACACATTGAAGAGGTGACTGGAACAAAGTAATAGTATCACAGTCAGCAAATATGGAACAAAACACCACCACAGATCCAGCAGTGAGAGGCATTAATACATACCTTTGAATAATAACATTAGTGCTTCTTATTATCCAAACAAAAAGACATGCACTAGCAGATGGTATAAAAAAATAAGACCCATCTACTTGCTGCCTCCAGGAAAATACACCACCTATCAAGATAGACACCACCTCAGAGTGAAAGAGTGGGGAGAAAAATGTTTTAAGTGACTGGGACCAGGAAAACAAAAGATGTAGCTGTTCTGATAGTAGAAAAAATAGACTTCAAACCGAAGTGAGTCAGAAGAGATGAAGAAGAACACTTCATACTGATCAGGGGACAGTCTATGAGGAGGACATTTCAGTTCTAAACATTTGTGCCCAAAACAAGCACACCCAATTCCTAAAACAAATTCTATTAAATATAAGCTACACGGTAATCTCAACCCAGCAGGCAACTTGAATACTCCACTCTCACCCATGGACAGGACATCTGGACAAAGGAATATAAGACAGAGACACAGAGTCAAATGAAATCAGAAATAGACCAATGAGACACCCAGAGGCATTCTACCCAAACACTTCAGAAAAAAAAAAAACATTTTTGACAGTTCGTGAAATTTTTATTAAATAGTTTACAGATTTGGATGCAAATCAACTATCCACAAATATAAGAAAGTTGAAACAACTCATTGTATTTTTCTAAAAATAGAATAAAATCTAGGAGTCAACAGTAAGAAAAACTATAGAGAATGCACAAACTCATAGAGATTAAGCAGCACTCTACTTAGTGATGAATGGATTGTTAGAGAACTCCGGGAAGAATTAAAAAATTCCTAGAACTGAATAGAATGGGACCACAATATACCAACACCTATTGGATAAAATGAAGACAAGTCCTAAGAGAAAAGTTCTCTAAGTGCCTACATTAAAAAGTCAGAGAGGGGCTGACATGGCAGCTCAGCAGGGAGAGGTGCTTGCTGCACGCACCTGGTACTGAGTTCAGTCTCCAGAACCCAGGCAAAGGTGGAAGGAGAGCACCAACTGTGTCCTGTGACCTATGTCAGCACATCATGGCACCTGGGTACCACGGCACCTGGGTACCTTACACCCACTACTAAGTCTTGCCTCTTTACGTGGCCTTGTTGGTCCTTAGCAGTTATTCTGATCTTGTCAACCTTCAAAGATCTCCCAATGACCCCTCTACCAAGAGCAGCGTTCTAGTCCCCCTTACCATAACATCAGCAGGACAGCATCTGCAGCAGAAGCTATTGGTGCCTTTTAATGGTTAATCTCATCTGTCCAACTTGGTTAGACTAAGATATGCCTAGAAGATTTGTAATGGACATCTCTGGGCACATCTGTGAGGTCATTTACAGAAACAGTTATATCATGAAGGCTCTGATCTAATGAATGATTTAATCAATTGACAAATCGAAAATTCTAACACACCCCTGGGAGGTAGTAGAATTATGGAAGGTAGAGCCTGTTTTTTGGAAGTAGGATGCAGGTGACAAGGACCTGTTGGCTATTATATATCCTGGACCATTTCGGTTTCCGCTCTACATGGTTTTATTGCTTCCTTGTCCCTATGGTGTAATATGCTCCCTCATACTCTCCTGATTTCACAGACCAAAACCTCTGAGACTCTAGGCGAAAACAGACCTTTGTTTCTCAGGTGGTGTATGTCAGGCTCTCTGTTACAGCACTGAGCGAAGTCACTCTGACAGTTACTTCATTATAGCCCATGTCTCAAGACAGGCTGGCTTGACAGCCACATGCAGCACCGTTAGCTCTTGCCCTTTGCCCCCTCCTGGTTTTTAGACACAGCTCGGTTCATGCTTGCATTAGATAAAGGTACCACAAAACCAACAACCTTTTAGAGAAGCATCCAATCAATGAGATGTGGCTCCTGAGGGGTTAACGCACAGCTCCTTGCTTTTCAGAAAAGGAAGCCCCAAGATGCTCCCTATTCCCTAGAGCTTTCCAGTTGTGGCTAAGATGGACACATGCCAGGAAGCTCTCCAGATTGGGGTCTGTCTTGTCTCTGCATCACTCTCTTTCCTCTGAATGGTGATTTCTGGACTTATTTCCTAAATTAAACTGAATGTAGACCCTTTCCTCATAGATCTTTAATAGCAGAAAAAGCAAAAGAGCATTACAAGCTATATGGAATCAACTTTTGAGGCCTAATATCAACAGATTTCATATCTATCCATACCAAGAGGTGGGCAGGCCAGGGACCTAGCAGGTAAACTTGTGACCATCTCCCACCCAACACCTGAAACTCACCTCTGTGGCCACGAGACACCATCACCGATGGGACGCCAAAGATCACATCTGCAATCAAGTCCAGGAACAGGTCTTTCTTTTTGGCAGGGTCATCTGTCCCTCCCAAATACTTCTCAGTGGCCACTGGAATCATGTTCTCAGAGATTTTCTGCAATGGATCAGAAGGTGACCACCCGACTAGGTGAGCCATGGGGCTTCTGCAGTCAGTTAAGGAGGCTTCACTGATTCTCAACCACTGCAGTGCATGAGCACTCCTGCTGTTGCCCATGGCAGACTGGAAGAAACGCTCTAGATTCACTTTCTCTTTTAAAAAAAATTTGATTATCTTTCAATTGATTTGAATTAATTACTATTTGGGCTCAGGTATCCCAGCCAAGTATTATTACCATCCCATTTGCTTTGATGGAAGAGAGCCACATGCATAAAGACACCTCATAAATTAAAAGCTGTTCTCCATGGACGTTCTCTTCAGCTGTCCCTACAGAAGAAAGTGGCTTCTTTATCTCACCCCTAGTCCTCTGAAAAAAGTAAATTTTTGGTTTTTTTCCCTGTTCTCTGAGGAAAAGACACCATTTACATCCTCATAATGAAGTTCGGGACTAACATTTCTTGAAAACATGGAATGAATAAAAGATATGGGTCATATGATCTGTGAGTTAGTGATTTTCCTTTAAATTTACAGAGCAATCATATTTATTAACCTATAAATAACAGCAGTCTGTGTGTCATAAAAAAAAACCTCAAAAAATGTTTTCATGTTTTTAGTTTTTCAAGATGAGGTTTCTCTTTGTAATAGCCCTGGCTGTCCTGAAACTTGCTTTGTAGACCAGGCTGGTCTTGAAGTCAGAGATCTGCCTGCCTCTGCCTCTTGAGTGCTGGGAATAAAGGCACCATATCTGGCCTTAAAAACCAAAAAATTGTAACTAATCTGTTGTCCACCTATCTGATTGGCATCTGAATAACTCCATATGGAAGTCTTGTGCCTCCAGTCCGTAGATGCACTGGTCTTCCCCTCTCCCCACCATGGCCTCCGTGGTCTTGGTTTTACTAGCTTTAAAAATAAGCCTTTTTCTCTAAAACTTATCCTGAACTCAATGAGATTTTGATGGGGGAATCACAAGTATGGGTCCAACACACTGAGATAGTAAAGTGGGGAAAAAAAGAAAGAAAAAATGGGAGCTTAAACTCAGATTTCCACCATCGAATTGGTCTGTGATTAGAGAAAGCCACCAACCTTCTTTCTTTCTCAACCAATTCCCATGATTCCCTAGAGTCTTACAAGCATTGGGTAGGACTTCCACAAGAGAGAATTGGCTGTCTTCTGGTCCAGTTTGCCTTCGGAGAGTGGATAGCCCATAAGCTGTTAAACAGACAATTAAGCGTTGTAAGTCATGGAAAAGTAACAAAAGCAAAAAAGGGTCAACTAAAAAAAAAACAAAGTGGAATAAGGTAGAGTTTTGGGGGCCTTGACAGGCATGGGAGTTTAAGTTATTGAGAAATGAAAACAATAGACATATATGAATGAATACAAGTAACACAGAGAGGAAACTTAAAGGTATCAATCACGTCAGGGCCACAGTGTTCCTTTAGGCAGGGAGGGAACATTCAGGCCATGATAATATAGAAGCCAAGGGCTCAGGGACGGAGGACATAGGCCACATACTGCCAGACTCATGGGACAGGGGCAACAAAACCAAGCATTATGTCTGTATGTCTGTCTCCCTGTGATGCTCCCCGAAGTCCTTGTGTGTGAGAGCTGAAGAACTCTGGAATATGCTCACCCTGTCCAAGTTTGCACTCAGAGCTCTGGTCTGGTTTCAGCATGTCTCCTAGCATTGAATGCCACATCCTAGACTGATACCAGAGCCCTAAAATACCTGCTGAGAGAGCTCAGCATTACCAATGGAAAGCTTGGTGGTGAGCAAACATGGCCCTGAGCCCCTGTTCAGTGGTTACTTTAGAAAGCTTCCAAATATTAATCCCTCCTCTGCCCCATGTGGTGTAAATTGTCACTGCATAGGGCATCATCAGGGACTCTCAATGCAAATTTACTTGGAAAGTTTGAAGCTTCTTTGGAATGTAGTCATCTGGGTGCACAACCCTTGATCAGAGCAGGGAGGATGATGGTTGAGCCTCTGTGGAGTGCATCTAAGAAGTCTGTACATTCTCACCATTGGAATGATCCAGCCAAACTCCTGCTTGTTGATGCCCACCATGTAGGGCACAGTGTTGAAGCTCTTCTCAGCCAGGATCTCTTCTGGAGTCTTTGGCAGGAACACTCCATCAACGGCAGTGGGCAAGAAGGGATAGGCCTAGGGAAGACAGAAATGTAGCCTCTACTGACTATTCTGCCCTGTTACATCCATGTCCTCTCTGGCTGTCTGAGGGCTTGGCCAGCATACAGACCACTATGGCTATGGCCACAGAAACTCAGTGCCTTAAGGGGAACTTAAGTTCTCTAAGGGGTCAGCACGCCAAGATGATTATGGTAAGAAAGAAAGGAGGCCAATTTTTATCCAAGGTAAAATATGTACCATATAAAAATGTGTCTGAAAGTTTGGAGTATATCTTGAATCTAAAATATCCATTTATGTGTTAACTTGGCCTAATTATTGTAGATAAGTCTGTAAATTTGCTGAAAATATTGAACTCTCCAAGGGGAATTTGGGAGTTAGTTTCTGGGAGCCCCTGCTCACAAAATTTTTTATCATTCTTCTTTTATGAGTTAGTTTATTTTTAATGACACCTTATGCAACACACCTTTCTTACAAATTAGTAGTTAAAAAATGAATTCATTTATAACAAAGCACTGTTTGGGAAAGGCTTAACATGTTTCTGATCCTAGTTCGGGTGAATATAGATTTATTTGGTTTCTGTCTCACAATGCCTTCTACTATGTCTTTCTTTTCCTTTCCAATCTGAGTCACACACATGACCACTCTCCAGAATGACATCCCCCCCGACTCCCACCACCTCCTGACAGTGATGGAAGTCTCTGTTTTCTCTTTTGGATGCACCGTGATGCTGCTGCATTGATACTGAATTTAAGACCAAAAGGATCACACCAGAAGCTGAAGGAAGCTCCTTCATTACATGTGTTTTCTCTGTAATGTGTCTCACATCCATCTGTGCTTGGGGACACTGGACACTTCATCACTATGCTGGAGAGCAGCTTAAACAGAGAAATTAATTGAGAGAGTAAATGATTGTCAAGATGCAGCATTGCATAGATCATGACGAGGTTACTTCTGAATATGGGAGAGGAATCAAGAAGATCTAGCATTTCCTCTATTTGACTTCAGACCTGGGCATGATGTGACGAGCTTCTTGCTGCCCAGTGCATATGGTACAAAAGACCCCAACTGTGTCATTAGTGTTGAATTGGGGTTGCAAGTATATTTTAGCCCATGACTTCACAAGTAGAGAATCTATGACTAACGAAGATATATTGCATGTATTTATCTCTATCTAAACCTGAGTGCTTTGTGATACAAAGTTAGTTTTTAGGGGCAATGAGCTCTTTTCTCAAGGTGTCTAAATTTAGTCTTCATTCACTATTCGAAGAAAAAAATCACAAGTATCAAGCCATAATCAAGTATGCTGACAATATAGAATGTGTCCTGGGCATAATTATTGCTGCCTTAGAAAAGGCGAGGCGGTGCAGGGCTCTGTGGAGAACTGCTCACCTGAAGGGGGCCACAAAGAGCGTGCTGTTTTGCCATCTGAGCAGGATTTAAACAAGAACATTCTATGCAAGTAAGGAAAAGGGCAGGCATTTCCACACCGGGAAAGGGCCCAAACCAAGAGAGCAGAGTCAGTGTGCCAAGCTAAGCCATGGTAGTCATAGAAGCCTGGGCTGGAGGCCTGCTCTGGGCCAGGAGAGAGTCAGAGGGCAGATAACTTTTTCTCTCTAATATATGGACCATCTCTGGCATTCAGAGATGTGTTTAAGTACTTATTCCATGAAGGAAAGGTGTTTGTCTTTATTCAACATCTGTAATCCAGAAAGCAGGGTCCTTACCTCTTTTGAGTCTCCAAGCAACGTCAAGATTTTATCAGAAGGAAAATGATATATTCTAATTTCTGTTCATACAGACAAGCCTGGTAACCTCATGAGGAATCAGAGTGAATAGAGAACATGAAGGCAGAAAATAGTAAAATTGCAAAAGCCAGACAGCAAGAGACCATGTGGAGCAGCAAATGCAAAGAAGACTGGTATCAGCAACCACAAGGCACATAGTAATTGTTAAACCACCCATGAATACCCAAAACTCTGTGAGGCCAAATGCATTGCCTGCTTGAGTTAGAGGCCAGTGGAGTCCTTCATCTTTCTCATTATCTCATTGATGGTTAGCAAGTCCTCTCAGAAATTCCTTCAAAAATATCTCGACTCCAATCACATCTAACCACTACACTGCCATGTAGTATCTTCCTGAACCTGTTCTGCCCTTGGCTTATACAGTAGATTTCTACACTGCTGCCCAAATGGTACTGCAAAGTGAGATATGATGCCATATGCTTGCAATCCCAAAAGTTGAGAAGCCGAAAGAGGAAGATCATAAGTTCAAGAACAGCTTAGGCTTTATAGTAGGGCTATGTCTTGTATCAAAATAAATACAAACAAGGAAATTGTGATGGTTTGAATTAAAATGGTCCCCATAGGCTCATAAGGAGTGGCACTATTGGGAGGTGTGGCCTTGATGGAGTAGGTGTGGCTTTGTTGGAGGAAATGTTACTAGGGGGCAGGCTTTGAGGTCAGAAGCTCAAGCCAGGCCTAGTGGCTCACTGTCTCTTCCTGCTGCCTGCAGATCAAGATGTAGAACTCTCAGATCCTTTTCTAGCACCGTGTCTGCTTGCACACCACCATACTTCTTGTCATGACAATAGTGGACAAAATCTCTGGACTGTAAGGCAGCTCCAATGAAATGTTTTCCTTTATAAGAGTTGCCATAGTCATGGTGTCTCTTACAGCAATAGAAACCCTAACTCTGACAATACTATAAACATCTAAGATTACTTTTTAAAGCCCACTGAACATCTATCTCTTGCTGAGTCAAAATCTAAACCTTTCAAATGTTACTAGGCTTTCCTCACTTCCTCAGCCTGAAGCCCGTGCTTCCCTCACCATCTCCTCTCCAAGCACTCTGGCTTTGTACAGCAGGCTTCTGCAGCTGCTCTTCCCTCTGCCTGCAATACTGTCTCCAAATTTCCAGACATCTGGCTTTCTTTCTAATCAAGCCACCTCCTATTGGCTGGGTATATCAAACTACTAGCCAACTCTGTCCCCATCTCCGAATTTATCCTCTGTTTGTCTGACTACAATCAGACACAGCCCATATTTTATTTGACCTTCTGTTGTACTCTCCCAGATCTCGAAATAGAAGACATCAAAAAAGGCACAGCGTATCATCTGTGCCACTGCTGTGCCCAGCTGATAAATCATCTCTTGCCAAATGGTAAACCTTGGATGAGTGGCTGAGTCTTACCTCATCCTCACAGGGTTTCCAGGGAATTGCTGGGATTCCCAAGGTCAGAACTGTAGAGATTACACAGCTAATATCACTAAATGCCAACCACTGCTGCGAGGTGGGAGGGAGGAGATGGAGCACACCACTAGAGTTTCCTGAGTACTAGGAGGAGGCTGGGGTTGTCAGGAGCACTGTACTGGGAGTCAGGACAGCCACACCTCTAGTCTTCCTGCCTGTGTTACTACAACAGGTAGCTTCCCCTCTCAGGGCACACAAGGAATGAGGATAATATCACAATGGAGATTTTGTATTCATAGCTAATTGGAGCTAAACACTGTTAAGACCCAACATTTGTAATAGAGGAGAAAAAGGGTCCTTACCTCTTTTGGGTTTCCAAGTAAGTCCAGTTTAAAAAGATTCTATAAAGATAAAGGCAGAAGATATGTTAAAAGCCCTCCCTGTGCAAAAATTGATCATTTGAACTGTGCCTCCAAGATACCAGGGTACCCCCTCCCCGAGCTCTTCCCTGTCTGTGTTATCTGGGAATAAGCATAGAGCAGAACAGGGTGAGGGAGGCACAGCAGAAGCAAGGGGAAAGGCCATAGGACCCAGAGTCAGGATTGGTGGAGCCCTGGGGAGGGTGTCTGCTGCCAGTGTCTATGTTCCTCTTCATTCTGTCCCCCTACTTGTTCCTTCTGGTAACAATGCCTCAAGTTTCCTCAAGGAAAGAGTGGAATGATGTGACTGTCATGGCAGGGACTGGGTAACCTCATGGGGAGCTGGGGTTAGATGTGGGTTGGATCAGACAGACGAGATGTTTCCCTGTCCCTCATTTCTCAAACCCAGAGTTTGGATATTGGTGTGTCACTTAGGGTGACCATGTCCCTGAATGTAGACAGTGGTTCAAGAATGGATATATAATGGTATCTACCAAAAAGAGTCCTGCAAATCTGTTGCTGACATTTGGAGAAGAGATGATTTCTAAGTAAATAGGATGTACGTTTAGAGCGCTATTATCTTTTACTTTCCTAAGAGACATAATTATTTGGATAGAAGATAACAAAGAATGGGGAGCTGAGATAGAGACAGGCAGATTCTCAATGATACCTTCATAACATCTGGATCCAGCCATGTCTTGAATTCTCCATCCAGAACATCTCAGTTACCTGAAGATTCTGTTGTGACTACTCTTTTTTTCTGATCTAGAATCCTTGAAATGAGTGCTTTTATCTTGCATCAGCAGATCCTGATGCCCACAAGCTCAATGACACTCCTTCCAGCCCACCCTTTCCTTTGCTGTGTTCACTAAGATTGCTGTGGTTATAATACTGAGGCAGACAAGCACAGGGGATAGTTTAATAACCCGTGACTCTGCTTGACTTGGGCTATGGATACGTGTCTTTTCTAACTATGTACTGTCCCATGAAGTCTGTCCAGGACAGGATGACAGCTGAGCAGATGAAGACTGGAGTCAAGCATATGGAGTGATGGCCACTAGAGTGTAGAATGGATACACTTGCCATTTTTTGTGAGGTCTCCATGAGTTCTTCCTCTGTCTTCTGGCGCAGGCAATGAACCATAACAGCTGATGTGGTAGTTTTACATCCAGAAAGAGTAGCAACCAGCTGCCAGAGATCACAGGCAAAAGCAGAGGTCAAGAGCAATGACTATAACTTCCACTAATATAAATAATGAATTCTATCTTATATCAATTTCTCTATCTATCTATCATTTATCAGATCATGAAGTTCTGGCTGGTCTGGAACTTGCTATATAAACCAAGCTTGTCTAAAATTGACAGTAATCCTCCTGCCTCTGCTTCTCAAAGTACTGGTATTATAGGCATGTGTCACACAACCAAATTCTAAAGACAAGTTTGAAAAAGGTATTTGTGGTGGTTTAAATGAAAATGGCCCCCATAGGCTGATAGGGAATGGCACTATTAGGAGGTGTGGCCTTGTTGGAGTATGTGTGGGCTTGTTGGAGGAAGTGTGTAACTGGGGGTTGGCTTTGAGGTCTCAGATGCTCAAGCCACATGCAGTGTGGCAGTCTCTTCCTGCTGCCTGTGGATCAAGATGTAGAATTCTCAGTTACCTCTCCAATACCATGTCTGTCTGCATGCCACCCATGCTTTCTACTATGACGATAATGGACTAAGCCAGGCCCAATTAAATGTTTTCCTTTATAAGACTTGCAGTGGTCATCGTGTCTTTTCACAGCAATAGAAACCCTACTAAGACAGTATTCTAGCCCAGTAAGTTTGGATGCTGATCCTACAGAGTGTTGTCTCTGCTACTAACTGGAATAGTGAAATGAGTTGGATACACAGGCAGTATCTCTCCTTCACTTCCCAAATAGGTGACTGTAGGTAAGCCATAAAAATCTCTTTTTGCCTCAGTTTCTCTGCACATAGGTGAGGGTGATGATTATGTCTATTTTTAAGGAGAGCTGATTGATATATATGATGTGGCTTTCCATACTAAAACATGTGCAGGATTGCAGGACATCTACCCAATATTACTTACACACAGGGACTTTGGAACCTGCATAGTGTGGTGTAGATGGAGCCATAGAAGTCCTCGCTACTAAGCTGTTCTCACTTGAGGCATCCACTGAGCACCTAGGCTGAGCCCCATAGAAAGAACAACCCCTGAGGACCCCAGGAGAGCAAAGGACACAGATGCTGTCCAGAGTGGTACTTACCTCAGCGATGGGCTTGACATCTTTTGTAAGCAGAGCAGCAGTGAGGGACACACCACTCTCGGAAATGGCCCTGTGGAAGAGGTTCTTGGCCAGAGGAGACAACACCTGGTAGGGAAGGGGAGAGGAGGAGGGTAAATACTTACAAGAGGGGTCAGTGGCTCACTTGCTCTTTAAGGTTTCCTCTAGCTGCTCCTCTGCTCTGGCAATTCGTTTGAGGACTATGGTGCTGTGGACATGACAGACCATCATGTCTCCTGATCTGCTTCCCAGACATCTCTTTGGCTTGACATTCCCTCCCAAGAGAACATCAATGGGATGGAAACAGAGGCCAGAGTAAGAGACAGAATGAGAATTGTGTGGCAGATGCTCATGAGGACAACTGGAAACCGTCCACAAATTCTGTCCTATCATTTCTATTTGTCAGAATATATCCTAAGAATAAAGATCATGGAGGCCTATAAAAATGTCAAAGTGCTTATTCTTTGTTACAGATAGTAAAACTCAAGATTCTAATGTTATGAAATTTAGCAATAAGGATTTATTCTTACCATGAAATACTATGCAATACTAAAAGATAATACTAAAAGATAATATTTTTTATATACAGAAAAAATATTTATGCTGTATTACTATATATTAAAATTTGCTTTGGGTAAAAGAAGACCAAGTGTAACAGATACGTACTCAAGAGAAAGAGAAAAAAGAGAGATTATGCATGAATGGAATGATATAGACAGTTAAATAAAATAAGATTAGAGAAATAAGAATAAAAATACTGTAGTAATAATCCCTAGGTGGCAGGGAGATGGGCAACTTTCTCCTTTGAGTTAATTTG
Organism: Peromyscus eremicus; assembly: GCF_949786415.1. Classification (NCBI taxonomy): domain Eukaryota; kingdom Metazoa; phylum Chordata; class Mammalia; order Rodentia; family Cricetidae; genus Peromyscus; species Peromyscus eremicus. The sequence goes on from NC_081420.1 coordinate 134,399,835, forward strand.
TATTTTCTTTTTTCTTTACTTAAGCATTTCCCTCTCTGAGTATGAAACCAATAAATGTTTGAAAAATGCATTCATATTAATTTTCTACCCAGCCCCAAGGCAGTTTCTTACAGTTCACAGGTTCTTCTGTATATTCTCTAAACATCACTCTGGCTCAGTCTCACACACCAAGACACTGCACATCCACCATCTGCATCTGTGACCCATGTCTCTGCTCCATCCCTCCCCATTCTACCTATTCCTCCACTCCCACACCTACTTCCCCAGGACATCCTGGTTCTTTACAGTTGGCTGCCCTCCCTCTTGGGCATGCAAAGCTGTCAGACCTCAAGGGGAGCTCCATTCTGTCTTTGGACCTTAACTCTTCTCCATGATTAGATCTGGCTTGAAGCCAAACCAGGACACCTGATTTAACTCATGCTGGAATTTACACTCCGGTTTGTACTTTTTACCCACCACCACTACATTACAGGAAAAAATGTGTGTGTGTGTGTGTGTGTGTGTGTGTGCGTGTGCGTGTGCGTGTGTGTGTGTGTGTGTGTGCATGTATGAGAAGGAACTGGAAGTTCTTGAGTCTCTGTATATGAAAATAAGCTTGAGTTTCTCAAGGCAAAGGGGTCTTTGGTCCTTAGGTCTCTGTATCTGCATGATGTGTTGTGAGTACAGTCTTGTAAGCAAAGATGTTCATGGCTGGATTGGATAGTGGATGGTTTTTAGGAGATGCAGACACATCAACCCAGGAACACTTACAAGAGCAGAGACACTGAATCCTCCTGCTGACTCTCCAAAGATGGTCACAGAACCCGGGTTGCCCCCAAAGTTGGCAATGTTGTCCTGCACCCAGCGCAGTGCAGCAATCTGGTCCAAATGACCCCAGTTCCCCCGGCTGTGCTCATCTCCTGTGCTGGAAGAGAACAGATCAGTTGAGGCAGAGATGTCATGGCTAAGTTTGCAAGGATCCCAATACCTCAAATGGGCTGGGGGCCCTCAACAAGCCCCCCAGAATCTGACTGTACACTGCATCCCTGACACAGAAGTCTATCGGAATCTCATTTTTATAGCATTGGTCTATGCGGGGCTCTATGCTCATTTTCCAGCAGCTGTGTGCCAAGGGGCCAGTACGCATCCAGCACCACTCTGAGCTAGAGCACAGCCGGGAAGATGCCCCAAATCTCTGATTATATTCAGCTCACACTGCAGACCATGAACTAGTGGTTGAAAAGAGAATGATTCCAGATAGTAGAAAATGAAAATCAGGCAAACACCACGGCAGATGTGGGCCTGTGGGGGTGATGCTTTTCACTGGGAAAGGCCTCTTTGAGACACTGGGTTTGGTGGAGACCTGAATAAAGTGAGGACACAGGTCTTGTGAATACCAAAGAATGACATTTCACTTAGAAGAAGCAGCAGGAGCAAAGACTCCAGGGTGTGTGAACAATAGTGTAAACATAGCTGCTGTGAGCCTTGGAAAGTGCCTCTGTGTCATTATAAGTGACATGGAGACATTGTTCAGAGACATCACAGGACTTCCTTTCTCATAGAACACTCGGAGTGAAACAGCCGTTGTATTAAAATGGCAGGTTTGTAATGATAAACTATTCTAATGATTATCCCTGCTACAGCCTCTGAGCTTTGAGTAGAATGGTAGCAGAGGGTCATAGTGGCTGCTCTGGCATGGGTAAAGCTGTTCCCCAGGAGTTCATTGCTAGGATTCTGGTCTCTTTTATAGTATGGTATTATTTGTCTGTGAAAGAACACGTGACAGGTGAGGTCAAAAGTGACTATGTCCCTGAGTCCACAGCTCTAAGAGGGGTCTGTACAGAACTCGTGGGACCAAGTTCATCAGAAGTAACTTTGTTGTAAAAATAGCAACATCTGGGCTTGAGAAATGGCTCAGTGTATAACAGCACTTCCTACTCTTATGAAGCATCCAGGTTCGATTCCCAGCACCCAGTGACATCTCACAATTAACCATAACTCCAGTTCCAGGGGATCTGACGCCCTCTTCTGGCCTCTACAGGCATCAGTTACTTGGTTCATAGACATATATGTAAGGCAAAACACCCATGTGCATAAGATAAAAATAAATACATCTTTAAAATTTTTTTTTAAATAGCAAGACCTCCCCTATCCCTAGCTTTCCACCTTGTCATGTGGTCTTTTCATGTACATTCTGTTCTTCTACAATGCTTTTTTTCCTTCCAAGGGCCCTGAACAGTAGCCTAGTTGATGAAACTAGCCAATCTTCCACTTTCAGCCTCTCAAAACTTCTGTTAAATAAAACTGCTTTGTAATTAACTAGCTCCGGGTATTTTTATCTTATTAATAGAAAACAGACCAATATAATGGCTAATGTGGAGAGAAGAAAGTATAGTTTCTTACCTGAAGAATCCCCAAATGCCAAGGCGATACTGAATGGTCACCACCACCACATTTTCATGGGCAGAGAGGGCCAGTCCATCATAGGTGGATGCCCCACCCACTACCAGTCCACCTCCATGGATCCACACCATGACCTGGACAAGAGCATAACTAACCTTGTGCAGTGAGGCAAATTTTGGTGCTGCTGGGGAGTCGGGGCACAGAGAGCAGACTTGGGAACACAGTAAAGATTGGTTTGGTCATCATCCTCTAAGCCTTGGTCACTATGGTCATCACTCAAACAACACCAATGCCCATCAAAGCCATAACATATATCTATCTTTTTCAAACTCTCCCAGCTCCTGTCCAGGATGTAATGTAACTCGGTACTCCCTGTATTTCTCATTTCTTATTTGCTCCCAAGATTGTCAAACTGAGAACATGGTCATGGGAACAGCTCAAAGGGCAAAGATTTTGACCTTTCTCACACCCAGTCTTATCACCCTATGCCTGGGTGAATGTGAAAGGGTCAGCTCTCATATTCATCTCTGCTTCATCTCCTCTCAGGTAACTCCTCAGTGGTGAACTAGACTTTCCCACAGGTAAGTGATTTTTCTGGGGAGATACATACTATCCTGATGGCACACCTTCCAAATGTGCCTCTTATGCACACCCAAACCCCCTACCCTTCTGATCCCATCTCATGCTTGCTTTCTCCAGAAAGTCTTCAGTCTTTTGTTAGCATTATCGCTGAACCAACTATGTCCCAGATACTCCAATAAACTTGAACTTGAGAGGAGGTATAATTCACATTTTTTTTTTAAGTTTAAAGAGTACATCAATAAGGGGAGAAATGAGAGTGTGAAAATAATATCCAGATAATCTTACTAGTGAAGATCAAAATTAGTACACAGATCCAGAATTGTCTAAACAATAGAAATAACCTACCCACATGGTAGGGAAAGTAATCTCCTATGTGACAGATAAGAAATGTAGCTCTTTGCTGAGATATGACAGAAAACAAGAGGCAGAGGCAAATCTTCCATCTGGCCCCAGCCCCCAGGGGCCGAGCTGTTCAACCCTGCTCACGGCTACAGTGTACTGAGGCTACTGTTAGCCCTGGACCCAGACAATCCTGTAGGTCTGCAGTGTGTCAGTCAGCATGGCTGTGTGCACTCAGGCAGAGCCACAATGCACCTTGCCAGCCATTGAGCTTTCGTATGATGATTCTCATGTGAGGAAACAGCCTGAAAGGTTAAGAAATGGTTCTCATCTTAAAAGCAGACCCAGGATTTAAACACAGACCCTATGGTGCTAAAACCCATGCTCACAGCTGGAGGGTCTCCTAGGATGTCTCCTGTCATGGTGCCCTCAAGCTTGTCTCCTCCCTTGGGGATCCCTGCAACCTTTAGGAGAGACTGAGTCAAAGCCATCTAACAGTGAAGGCTGAACCCAGGAGTGGTGGACAACGGTGTGCTCAAGAGGGTGTGATGTAACTGCAGACCCAATGGCAAGGTCCTTTGAAGCAGGGCTTAAGTTTCTCCTTTCTCTAACCCCAAGTACAATGATCGTGCATCCGGGTTTACTGAGCGCACTATAGAAAATGGTGATGGGGTCCTGTTTTCCAGGTAGCCTCCCTGGTGATGTGAGTAGCAGTCCAGTCATCCTTGTTCCACATCTAGTATCCTGCTATGAGTGAGTACATACCATGTTTGTCTTTCTGAGTCTGGGATACCTCACTCAGGATGATTTTTTCTAGATCCATCCATTTGTCTGCAAACCTCATGATGTCATTGTTTTTCTCTGCTGAGTAGTATTCCATTGTGTATATGTACCACATTTTGTTTATCCATTCTTCAGTTGAAGGGCATCTAGATTGTTTCCATGTTCTGGCTATTACAAACAATGCTGATATGAACATAGCTGAACAAGTGCTCTTGTGGTGTGGTTGAGCATTCCTTGGGTATATGCCCAAGAGTGGTATAGCTGGATCTTGGGGGAGTTGGAAATAGGGATCGCCCAATGACAGAGAAATGGAATGAGATCTACATGAACAGCCTGGACATGAGTGGGGGTAGTGAAGGGCGAGGGTCGAGGGAAAGAGAGCTTGGGGGAGCGGGAGATCCCAGCTAGATCAACAACAGAGAGGGAGAACAAGGAATAGGAGACCATGGTAAATGAAGACCACATGAGAATAGGAAGAAGCAAAGTGCTAGAGAGGCCCACAGAAATCCACAAAGATACCTCCACAACAGACTGCTGGCAATGGTCGAGAGACAGTCCGAACTGACCTACTCTAGTGATGGGATGGCCAAACACCCTAATTATCATGCTAGAAACCTCATCCAACTACTGAGGGATCTGGATGCAGAGATCCATGACTAGGCCCCAGGTGGATCCCTGGGAGTCCAGTTAGCGAGAATGAGGAGGGTTTATATGAGCGAGAATTGTTGAGACCAAGGTTGGATAAAGCACAGAGACAAATAGCCAAACGAACGGGAAACACATGAAATATGAACCAATGGCTGAGGGGTCACCAACTGGATCAGGCCCTCTGAATGGGTGAGACAGTTGATTGGCTTGATCTGTTTGGGAGGCATCCAGGCAGTGGCACCGGGTCCTGTGCTCATTGCATGAGTCGGCTGTTTGAAACCTGGGGCCCTATGCAGGGTCCCTTGTCTCGGCCTGGGAGGAGGGGACTGGACCTGCCTGGACTGAGTCCACCAGGTTGATCTCAGTCTGTGGGGAAGGCTTTGCCCTGGAGGAGATTGGAATGGGGGGTGGGCTGGGGGGAAGGTGAGGGGGGCGGGAGGGGGGAGAACAAGGGAACCTGTGGCTGATATGTAGAACTGAATTGTATTGCAAAATAAAAATTTAAAAAAAAAAAGAAAAAAAAAAAAGAAAATGGTGATGTATGTGACTAAGGTTTAGCATCATCTCCTTGTGACCGCTAAGCATAAGAACTACTTAATTTTAGCACACAAATCTACAAGTCTCCCCCATGCCAGGGCTTCTGGCAAATTTGTTGGGTGTTGGCCTCTTACAAGTTAGGGACCACCTTCTTCTTCAAAAGACCCCCTCCCAACCCTGTGATCTGGACCTGGGAGCCTGTCCCATGTCTGGCACTGTGTTTCCATATGAAATGACTCACTTGATCATCAGACCATGCCAAAGGCAGCTAGATAGGGAAATGAGCTATTGCGACATCCCAGCGTGCTGCCTCAAGGCAGGGAAAGTGCTCAGGAGATTGTCTCAGCAGTCTCACTCCTAAGTCCCTCACGGGACAGTGAACACCTTCACTAGGCAAAGAAAGCTTTCACGTCTGTCACGCATGACCTGAGAATGAAGGTGACACATAACCTCCCTCCTGGACACTGTCTGAAAGCACGGATGTGATGACCGGAAGGCCTGAGTCCTGTGAGCACCCTTTCCATGAACCCTCCCTTCCCTACCACAGCCTCAGTTTCTCTAACTGCACAGAGAGATTTAGGTTGCTAACCTTCCTCTGAACGTCCTTTTCAATTCCAATTTTAAAGAACCACCTCTTAGTCTTTCTGGGGATCAGAGTCTAACCTAATAATGAAAACTAACCATTCTTTTCCTTTTATTTGTGTGGAAAAAAAAAAAACCTTAGAAATTTAAGATGTACATTCCAAATGTACCATGATCACCACTGAAATTTCTTGTCACTGGAAAAATCTGAGGTTACATTGTGAAAAAAAGCTTCGGTTCTGGGAATCAGCCCTGATTGGTGAGTCACTGCTACCAGCTGCCTTCATTCCTTTCTGGTTGCCCAGAAGAGCTGGAGCTGGAACTCAGGTATCTGGTCCCGCGGTCCCCATACTCACAGGCAGTCGGCTGTTCTTTGTCAAGTCGGCAGGGGTGTAAATATTCAGGTAGAGACAGTCTTCAGAAAACTGGAGAGGGATGTTCTCCTTTCTGTTGGTGAAGAGCTCTGAGAGCACCTGACCTCCAACTGCATCTTGGGAGCACCTGGGAGGGGAGAGAGAATAGCTGAGGTTCTACTAGATTGAAATTTGAAATATTACCCAGGACCAGACTATATACTCTGGGTTTTGAGCACATAAGTGAAGTTATTCTCATGGGACTGGAGTCATTGTTAGGGATAAGAGAGTCTTTAGGTTCCTGGTGGGAGTTCTGAGATTCTAGATTCTTCCAAGACTGCAGAGGGAGGACTTGGCATCTCTCCCTTCCTGGAGCTTTTGAGGTACTGTAGACCATGAAGAGAGGCACTCATATGCTGACTGATCTAGACAGTGGAGTTCCCTGCACTGTCTGGACAAGGCCCTGCACCCTGCTAGGTTTGCCCGGTGGGTTGTGGGATGACAGCGCTTCTTTAGGTTAATATTCCTTCATCCTTGGAAGTCTTCCATTAACCAAGAAAAAGACCTACAATGACAGACAGCTTGTCACAGGCCAGATGTGCATCTTTGGGGGACACAACAGGAAGACATCCTTCTGGTCCTGCCCCCACCACTGACATATTAGGTAATCTTGGCTGAGTTCCTTGCTTGCTCTGGCTTTATTTAGTCTGCCACAGCCAGGTGTGGTGAGTGATGTCTCTAAGGGCCTCACCATCTGGCCTGCTAAATCTTCTTTCCTCTTCTTATCCCACTAATAATCACTGTGGGCAGCCCTGGTGAAGGGTCCCATAAGTCCAGTGTAGAGTGGAATTAGTAGCAATAATTGAGTTCTTTGTAGTTCCAGGCACTGATAAACATCTCCTTGAGCAGGAAATCATTTAAGACTCACATCAGCCCCAAGTGTCCTTTATCCTGTTTCACAGATGGAGCCTGGCTTCCAGTATATCAAAAAGAAACTGGCGGTGGTCAGATGCCATGTTTCCACAGCTGTCCCATGTCAGAAATGGAACAGGAAAGGCAACTTTCAAGTCTTTGGCCTAAGTAATTTTCCTACCCAATGGGAGAAAAGATCACAATTCACAGAAATAGAAACTGAATATTCAATGAGGGATGAAGAGTTCAACTTCATTAGTGTTTAGAACTTTCAAATAAAGACCAACATTGCATTTTTTTATTCTTACAATGTCATGTTGCTTAACACATTTTTTAAAAGGGAAAAACCACTAAATGGAGGTTTTCATGAGAAGCATGTGCAATTTAGATATTTCTAGAAACAAACTTGATCAAATTCACACTCTTTGACTCAGAAAAGTCACTTCTTGAACTTATCCCCAATTCTCATGATTGCGTCCAATGATTTGGTTACAGCAAATCCATCACCATGTTGTTATATTGTCAAAGACATTGAAAGAATTTAACCCAAACAAAGGATTGGATGCATAAAGTCTAGTTTCATTTCTAGCTTAACATAACTGCTAAACATTGGTTGCTACATTTATAGTGTAGAATAATGTTGATGTTGTAAGTGTGCAAGGAGTCATCCAAATTTTCTGTTTTAATGATCCCTGTATAGAGCAAGACAAACTCAAACAAGACTGGAAATGCAACCTCCAATGCCAGCAGTAATTCTGTGTAGCTGAATTGTACATGATTTTTACCTTCGTTTACATTTGTGTCTGTGCTTTCCCTGACTTGAGTTTTCAGTGTTTGCAATCAGAATGGAAAAAATAGCAAATGATATTTTCAGAAGAAATGAATGCAATGATAAGGAGACAGCCAAGAGTGGAATATCAGAAACCCCAAAAAGTACTTTGTTGAGGGCACAAATACTGTCTGCACTGACATTTTTAGGAAGCTATCTGGACTCCTTAGGCTTTTCCACTTGGTTCCAAGATTGACTGAGGGACGCAACTACTGTTCAGCCGTGACTAGGTGGCTGTACAAGACCTGGGTGTGAGAACTTGCAGTCACCCTCACTTCTCTGTTCACTCACATGGCTGCACCATCCACTCTCAAGCAACACCGAGGTTCAAGACAGGAGAATAAGGCATCCTATTTTACTTCATCCTCTTTACTTGAAAGAAGTCTACCCCAGGAGCTTACATAGGAGGGTAGGAGATGGCATTCTTCACAAAGTTCCAGGGCTCTGCAGGCTGTGGAGGAGCAAACCTCAGGGATCCAAGAGGAGGCTTGGCAAAGGGGATTCCCAGGAAGACGGCCACAGGCTGTGCGAATCCTTCTAAGCTGACATACTTCCCCAGGACTTTGCCATGAGCAGTGTTCACCACGGGTGGTGAGGATGGGTGCCCTGCTGGACAAGAGAACATGAGGATACATCAGTAAGGAAAAGGCAGACCTGCATTTCTAGTGGGTTTGTCACTTTAGGACTGATAGCATTGACAAAATCATCTGAATCCTTCTGGATCACGCCTTTAATTCTAACACTTGGGAGGCAGCAGCAGGTGGATCTCTGTGAATTCAAGGCCAGCTTGATCTACAGAGAGAGTTTCAGGACAGCCAGGGCTACCCAGAGAAACCCTGTCTCAAAAAACAGACAAACAAACAAAAGAGTATCCAGCCTTAGACCCTGCAGAAAGAGAGGTGCTGGGCATGAATATGAGTCTTGGTTTTCACTGAAAGTGTTCATCCATTAGAATCCGGGTGTTGAACTGCAAACCGATGGACAAGAGGTGGACCCTGTCCTCAGGAGGGCTCACCTTGTAGGGAGAGCAACAGACACACTCAACTTAATGTTGAGATGCATGAGGTTGCATCCTGAGATGGAGCCAGGAAAGGGATGTAGCATGGGAAAAGGGAGTAAGGCCTCCTAATTGGTCACAGAAAAGTTGTGACTTTTAGCATGGGAATGAGGGAAAACAGGAAAGTGGTAAGGGTGGGGCTGCTGCAGCAGGAAGGAGAAAGTGTTGTGGTTCACAGACAGCACAGCACCTGGCTGGGAAGGGCAGGTGTCCTGTGACTGCCATCAGGAGGGTCCATGGGAGAGAAAGATGATCCTGGATGAGAGAGTGCATGCCAGGGAAGACCCTGAATGACTGGAAGAGGGGTTTTATCTAGTGGACAAATAAATAGCAAAAATAGTTGTGATAAAGCAGACAAGAAGTTTCTAGAATATTCTTTTTATGGTTCTGAACGTGCTCTTCCAGAGGGGAGAGACTGGACATCAAACCTGTCTGTCCCATTGTCTCCACCTTGTAGAACAGTCTCTGCAGCTTCCTCGCCATCCTGTTTCTACTCATTGTGGGACCTGCACAGACCAAGCTGGTCTTTCTTTACATGGCTTTCTTTACATGGACTTACTCTCGGTCTCGGTCACCCTGATGTCTTCTCATGTCTGACCTCAGGAGCCTCAGTTTGTCAGAACAACCCTCATTGGGCAGGCCCTGTTCTCTCTTTCTTCATCTGTTTTCCTTTGAATACAAGCAATATGTCATCTTCCTCAAAACATGTGGCCAGAAAAGAAAGGGAAATTCCAAATTTAGTGAAAAATGGCCAATAGAACTGGAGACTCCTCGTGGAAATCCAGTTATTATGCCTTAGGCTTCCAACAGCTAATTGTAGATTGTGAATATTCATGTTGTTGTTAACTAGTTAATACAAAAAAATGCCAAGGTGAACTTTCTGGTAGATATGTACACACAGTTTCTACTTTAGAATATTCTGGAAGACCATGAAGAATGGGGTGAGAGGCTGACAAGTATATAAGCAGTTCAAAGAGTCGAAGGAGGGTAAAGTCTGAGCAGAAATAGCCTGGGGACTGTGTTAGCTCAGCAATGACCTTCTACCCTGAAGTGGTTAAAAACAGATTACCCATGGTCAAATGCCTCGTATCAAGTGGATAAGCAACAATGGCGTAACAATATTACGCAATTATGTATTTAAAATTATGTAATATGTTACATGCATTACTGAACACTTACTGCGTGCCCAAGTACCTTCAGTCTCTTTAGACAACTCCTCAAAGAAGCCTTGCCAGGTGCCTACTCAACAGGCAAACAAGCAAGGCTTCAAAGCAACACGTACCCACTATGTAAAGGGGAAAATAGGATAGCGTTGCAGGGTAGCCAGCACCGAAGGAACTTTCCGTTCTGGATTTCTGTCTCTTCTTACTCTGCCTTACAGTTTGTTTCAAGTCTCGCACTGTTACACAGGCAGAAGGAAGATAAAAATCCAGACAGAGCTTTCAGGGTTCAGATGGCTGAGCACTGGGCTAGACACCAGAGTCAGAGATAGACCTGGGTGGGCATCTTTGACGTTCGGGACTGCATTCCAAGGTTGCCTCAGTTTTTCCTCCATGTAGCGGTACAGATATATGCCAAGACCCCTCATTTCACCTCAGTACTAATGGTGGATTTTGCTTTCTGTATCTGTTGCTTTGGTGCATGAGGCTCTGCATATCCTGAGGGGACAGTGATCCCCAGGGCCTAACTAGTACAGGCCTCAGCCCCCCCCCCCCCAGCATCTTACTTTATCTGAGTTTCTTGCCTGGGCCACCCCATCTGTCCTGATCTCCAAGATCTAAATACCAAAAACCTAAAGACAATCTTCTATCTTCCAGACCCCCTGAACTGCTCCAGATAGCCATCCCCGTGCACCTCACTCCTTCTCTCTTCTTGCCCTTGTCCCTCCTGATTGACCCCACTCTTTCCTCTTCTACACCATCTCTATGATCTGTCCCTGTCTCTTGGGGGCTTGAGTAAAAATCATCATTTCAATGGTCTGATTTAACCATGTCAAAATTTCTATTAATGCATTATGTTTTCAGCCAAACCTTCTGCCTCTCTCTTAACCTAACTTATCCTCTAGACCCAGGGCCATCCTAAGTGCTGTAGAAACAACCACTCATTTTTGTCCTCAGTGAACGAGGAGCTCCTGTCTTCTTTATTTTAGAGATGGGGTCATCTAGGCACTGCATCACCTAGGCACTGCAAAGTTAAGGATGTAGACTTGGAGTCATTGCTTAGGAGTCAGCCTTGTATCTTCTGTTTATATTTTCAACATTTTGCTCAGCTCTCTCTAGGACCTGTTTGCAGACTGACTAAGAATCACAGGGGAGCAGACTAAGCGTTCATCAGCCTCACTGTATCAGCTGCCTGCAGCTGGGTATCTAGTGTCTATCCTGCTCTGTATCTCTGAGAGACTTTGATTTTATTGCACCGCATCAAGAAACCAAAAATCACCAAGAGACCAGGACTGTCTTGTCCTTGCCCTGCAAACATCATCATCCACTTGTGCCCAGAACAAAGAGTGAAAAGGTACATCCAGACATTTGCAATCTGAAAAAAACTTACCCCAAGCTGTGCAAGCAGCAAGAGAAAGCCAGACCAGAGGATAGCGCCACATTGTGGGTGGACAGGACTCTGTGGGTCTGTGAGGTACCTGCTGCTGCTCTAGCAATGCTTCTGCTGTGGACCCAGGGACCCGCCTCCTCAAGTCTTGCTCAACCAGCCCAGTTATGTAATCTTAGATGACAAAAAAACTCTCCTCTTCCAAAGAGCTCCCTGGGTCAGTTGGGACCTTCAAGCCACGCCCACCAAGAGTTTACCCACTTTATTCTGAACAGTCAGTACCCAATACTCAGATTACAAATGGCTAGAAACTCATCCAACCGCTTCTTATGTAAGCACTTCTCCTCACAATGCTCTTTGCTCTCACCTCAGCGCACCTTAAACTCTCACAAGCAGGAAGCAGCAAGCGAGTACCTGCAGGTTGTGGGAGTTTGGGTCAGCCTCCCGGGGCTGTCATTTCCTAGAATCCATGCTCTCAAGTTTGGTAGGAATCTCACCCTCCATCAATCTTCAAATGATTCCAAAATTATCTTTGCAGTACTCCTGCTGAGTGACTGGCCCACCACACGGCACCTTCAGGGTCAAGGAAATCTACCCTTCAGAGCGCGGTCTTTTGAACACAATGTTCTTACAGTAAATAAGCTCCACTGATCACAGTCCTTGCCTCTAAGCGTCTATGCATACACGGATCCTTCAAATATTTACCAAGCTGCACGGCCTTTCTTTCATAGGAACCTACAACAGCAGGTGGCAGTAGGTGCATCTCTAGATGCTGGCTCTAGCCTGTTTCAAGAATGGCGCCTCTTCATGCTTTCCTAACTGGGTACCTCTCTTCACCCACTATGGTGTATTTGGTTTGTTTTATTTAATCATTTATTTTTTAAGTCTTCGAGATGCATCACTGGGTTATTTGTGTTTCCATTTTCATTTGGCTCTAAGAATCTTTAATTAGTTAAAAATTGGGAGATTTCAACTGATTCATTTTGGAAAAAGTTCCATGAACTGATAGAATAACTCTAGATACTCTACAGTTCTGTGAGGGACTGTTCTGTAAATTTAAGTCCATTTATGCATACGTATGTCTTTTTTAAATGTAGACAGTCATGATGTAACTACTTTTACTCTGAGCCCCATATGTTGTACTTCCATTTTCATTTCATTTAAGGAATTTTGTAATCCTCTCCCTCTTCCCCCTATTTCTTCAATGAATCATTGTTCATTGCAAATTATATGGCTCAGTCTCCATTATTCATACTTTTCATGATTTTTTTTATTTCATTCTCTTATGATCTGACACAATGAAAGAAGTTATTGTATTTTTATATTTGTATTTATAAATTCTTTGTTTGCTAAGACTTACTTTATTATCTAAAATATGACCTGTTTGGAAAACATTCCATAAGATAATGAAGTGAATGTGGATTCTGTGTCTGTTAGATGGAATTCTCTGTACATTTCTGTGAAGTCTATATGATGTATTGGGTAATTTAATTCTACTATTTGTTGACTTTTTTATTTTGATGATCTCCCTATTGGTAAGAGGAGAATATTGAAGTCACCCATAGTTGCTGTGCTAGAGCCCCTGACATTACTGCTATGGCATTGGTACCCTAACATTGTGTGTATTTGCAATAATTGTGTTTTGTGATGGGCCTGTGTACTAATCAGTGTCTCTTCTGACTCATTTTGTCATGAAGTCTGTCAGGTCAGGTATGTCTACAGCTTCTCTTGCTCGCTTTCAGATCCTATTTGCTTGGATGTCCTTTCCCCTCTGTTTGTGGGAGTTTTTCATGGAGAGGTGAGTTTCTTGCAAGCAACAAACTGTTGAGTCCATTTTTTAACAATCTTATCCATGCCTTTTAATTGGAGAAATAAGACTGTTTACACTCTTTGTTTTTAAGTAGTCCACACTGGTTCTGCTGTTTTGTTGTTTCCTTCTAGCTGTTTTGAGAGGGCTATGCCTGCCTTTTTCTCTTGTGTTTTCCAGAGGTTTGGCTACTCATTGATTTAACGATGCTTGATTTTTCATGATCCTTATTTATTTATTTTCTCTTTCCTTGTGACTTAATCTTTCTCCTGTTGTCATGGTTGATTTTATCTTACTTCTGTAATGCTGGTTTAGCACTCACAAATTCCTTTAGTTATGTATTTTGAAGGGTTTTTTTTTTTCCTCCTTCAATTTTGAAGGATAACTTTGTTGGTATAGTAATCTAGATGGGCCGTTATTTTTATTTGGTAATTGAAAACAAAGGGGAAAATAGCAAAATGTACTAAAATGTTAGAAATTGTTAGGATCTGAGAGAAACCCCCAAGAAAGACCAACAGTCATGTATGCAATTTAGCAAGAGCATTTATTGTTTGCAAACAGTTGGGGTGGCAAATAGCAACCCCAAAGAAGGTTACAAGTTCATTTTAAGCAGAGTTAGGGCAATTCCAAGGATGAGGGATTAATCTGGTGCTAATTGGTGGAGGAAAGATTAGTCTGGGAGCTGATTGGTGGGAGGCTGTAGTGGTTAGGGGCTTATTGGTGGTGGTGGGGTCTAGTGTCTAGAGGCTTGTTGACAAGAGAGTAGGAAAAGCTATCTTTAGCTAGCAGAAGTCTGGGGGCATCTGCTGAGCCAGCAGAAGGAGCTTTGGGGTGTCTGCTGAGCCAGGGAGTCTGCAGGGTGCCTGTTGATTGGTTTTCCTTAAGTTGTGGTTTTTCCTGAGAACTGCTTGCTCAGCTCCAGCCCATTCTAGTGATCTGAAACTAAGGTCTGGTCCATGTCAGAGCTGCTAGGGGAGCCTGTCATGGCCCTGGTTTGGCCATCCGGTCCTCTCAGAAATCAATAAATGTTTACAAATAACAACTATAATAAAATACAGAATATATTCAAGAAAGAGAACCATGAAAGAAAGGAGGAAAAGATATAATTAAACAGCAAAATAAGGGCTTGTGGGATGGCTCAGTGGGTACAGGCCCTTGCTGCCTGACCACCTTCATTCAATCCTCGAGACTCACTCTAGAGGGAGAGGACGGACTCCTATAAATTTTAATTGTATTGCTCACCATGGCCAGCAGGACACTTTGTGAATGGAGCCATTTTTAACTTCTCAGATACTCTGATCACCAGAATGAGCAAGGATAGGCAGCACCAATGTTATCTGCACAGCCAAGCCTGGGCTGAACTGATGGTGGTATGCATCTCCGTTGCTAGCAAACATTTGTTTTGCCTGCTGGGATGAGTGGAGTGTGGGTTGTGATATGATATGGTGTCACAACATATACACTGAGTGTTTGGAGTGGAGTGGTAGATGGAAACTGTCCCCTCCTCCCACCACTCAGGTGATTCTGGAAAGCCTCCCACACAGTCACATGACTACTCGATCTCTCAGAGCAAAACAAGCTCTCAAGACTGACTTCTTGTCTGTCAGCCAACAGAAATTTGCTGTTGGTGGAGACATGAAAAGGCTGGAAGTATTTCTTCCAGATCAGCAATCTCAGACTCCTTGTCTTTCTTCTGGTGTCTGGCTCTGCTGAAAATGCCCCCCTGAGCATGTGAGGCTCCTGTATGGTCATTTAAAATTCCCAGTCTACTCAGTTTAACACCCGTGTTATTACTCAGTCTAGACTGGCTGCTCATTTATTTTGTCTCTTGTTAACCGGGTCTTCTTTTCTGTGGCTGTCATTTTTGCATTTAATATTTGATACAAAAAGAAAAGAAACCGAAGTAGATGGTATTTGTAAGTAAACATGAGCATGCTTGTTTTTCTGTTAGTCTGATGAAACCCCCATCCGTTGCTTGTGAGTGTGTGTGTGTGTGTGTGTGTGTGTGTGTGTGTGTGTGTGTGTATTAAAGGGCTTGAATTTTTTTAGTATAGGATATAAGTGAGGCCTTAGTTTTTTTTTTCTCTCCTTTGTTACCACAGACCACTGCCTCCTCCAAACTATGCTAACGTTAGCCAGTGCTTTGTTAACCCTTACGCCAAGGCTGATGCTGAAGGGCTTGTTTATGTCTTGCTCAGTGCTCAGCTTTCAGCCTGACCTGTGCATATGCCCTTCACAGGATTCTCTCCCACACTTCCGTTTTGTTCAGTCAGATTCCTCATACTTGGTACCCAGTAGCTGTTAATGTGAATGTGGCATCCAACCCAGTTTCCAGAACTCTTAAGAGGACCCCATGTCCTTGGACATTGGAATGCAGATTTCTCTGTGACCTTGTCCTTCCTGAACATCAAAAGACTGCTAGTAACACTACCCAGGACAGTTTCCTACTGCTCTCCCCCAGGTATGTATATATATTCTTTTTCTTTAGCCTCTATAAGTCTTTACCATGCCTTCAGAGGAAAGAAAGCCTTTTACTTTCCCTTATGGATTTCATTCATCAGGATAAAGAAATCTGAGCAGGACTTTCTGTGGAGGCTACTACCTGCACTTGATTGGAGAAGTCAGTTATGTGGTGACTCCTCCCTGACTCAGTGGTCCCAGAAACTTCATATTCTCCTATCAGCCTCCACTTCCCCTAATACTCCACTAAATCCTTTAAAGTCAATTTCTTCACATGCTGATGATGTCATCACTCAGAAGTAAATGATAGGTGAGCAGGAGTCTCCACTATTCTCCCTTTCCTTTAGATTTCTGGATAATCATTCGCCATAGACATTCTCTGCCGAGACATCTCCTATGATGTTGCCCCTCACTCAGGACCATAGATTCATCTCCTATCCAGGATATCAACCTTGATTTGATTTACAAACCAATATTTATTTCCCACATTGAGTCCACGTGTACAAATAGTCTCTCTCCCTGGCCTCTGCCCCCTCCCACCACACAGTTCCCTAGTCTCCCCAATAACTTGTTAGTCAAAACAATCTTCTTCGGAGTAGCCTCGTTTGGGCTCCCCTGGTCTTCTGAGGCTGGCAGAGCCTTCCACTCACAGCTCGGTGTGTCCTGTCAATGGTGGCTTCTTGGCCAGGAGCTCAATCCAAAAAGCCACATCCTTATCTTTCAGTCTCTGGGCTTGCTGGGTGGCGGCTCCAATCTGCAGGTAGCCTTCTTTCTGGTCATACTCTGGCCAGTGGGGCAGCCCCTTTCCATTGGGGTTCCTGGGAACAGGATCAAATAGAATTCCTTGAAACCCTCCTGTGTTCCCACATTCTTATCACATCTGTGGGGACCTGTGGTTTATCCCTTCCAAAGACTGTGCACCTCAGAGATGGGAGCAGCATTGCCTGAGCCCTGGCTCACAGGATTAGAGCCGATCACTTAAACTTTAAAAGCCACCCCTTCCCGTTGGGTACCCTTATTGTCTCATCTCTCCCACCATTCTGGCTCCATCTGGGTCACCAGCCTCACCCGTTCCGAGCGAAGTTGGCCCAGAATTTCATCACCATCTTGCTGAGATTGATCTCCTCCTCTGAGGTGCCACCTGTGAGCAATAAGAATAATCTTTTGACTCAGTTCATGGTTCACAAGCTAACGAGAGCAGTATCACTTAGGGGATTATTAGAGAAGTAGAGTTTGCACTTTCACACCAAAGCCTTTGAGTCAAAATCTTCATTGCTGGAAGACTGTGTTTCATTGGTGTGCACTTTCACTTTGGGAATGACTTATCCAGGACAGCGCAGGCAGGCAGGCACGTAGTGCATTCTGCTGGCGGTGATCCATATCCAACTCTAGGCTCCTTGATATGGAAATGCCACAGACAATGAGTCCAGTGGACCACGGGGTTCGCAGGACTGCTGGACCTTGTATCTTTTCTTAGTATTCCCCACAAACCCACAATTAGATGTACTATGGTCCTAAGATATAATCTTGGGAGCTGCTCAGGAGTGTGTCATAAATAACCAAAAAGTGGTTCGCTGCCAGTTATGAATCACAGCAACTGCTGGAAGTCACAGTATTGAAAACATTCTGAGAAATTTTCTCTAGATATTGTATTATTAATTATAATATAGGTAAAGTATCACATGTGGCTAGGTATGCCTATGGGCAGACAGATGCACATGACAATTGACTCATGCTCAGGAACAGCTTGACCTCATCCTCACTCACATTCTGATAAGTCATTTTGAGTGGGAAGTGAAGTAACAATGGCATTCTTGTCTTCCAATGAGACATTCAGGTGTCCCATTTCTCATGGTGCTATTGCTGGTTCAGATCCTGTTACAGAGTATTGCTGGCTTCCTCTGAGTATGTACCTTTCTTCATGTATGCTGGAATGGGAGAAAGGCTTGGTATTTGACAATTGAGCTCAGCCCTGTTACCCTGAGTTGGGAAATGGACATCAAGAGAGGAGTAGAAATGTGCTCGAGGCCATAGGAGCAAAACCAGAACCCAGACCTCCTAATCACAAGCTCACAGGCAGCAAAGCACCGTTACCTCTTAAAATCGGGGCACCGAAGACGGAGTAGACTTCATCCCCATGGTCTCCACTCACTGTCTTGGGTTTCAATTCTGATGAGAAGCTTGGGTGATATTGAAATTCATACATGTAGGTGGGGGCACCAGCATCTGGGAAAGACATGTATTCACATACAGTTCACGTTGCCAGACACAAGCCTGGATGGTACCAAGGGCTTTGTAATGCAGGAGATCTCTGACTATCAGTGCAACAGAGAAAAGGTTTAACAAAAGCTTCTAGATGTGTTTAGCACTATGCAGTTTGTGGAAGTGAAAAGTGATGTTCATGTGAGGGAAACGATTTATGAATGCACTGCATCCAGGAAGCACACTGGATTGTTCATTGATAACCCATCAGCATTCATGTTCATTTATTTTAAGAGCCACAACTTCCTGAGTGTCCTGTATTCAGCTCCATTTTCAACATTCTAAGTACTTTTCTCATCTATTCAGGAAAATGTAAAGCACTTCCAAGATCCTTGTCTGAAAATGAGGGTTTCTAAAGACAAATACAGGCAGATACGGAGCACTGGTCACTTTTGTCTCAGGAATACAACGTTGGAGAAAGCTGTCCTTCAGAAGTGACAGCAGCTTTTTCAGATAAGTCAAGCCTTATGAAACTCATCACTCTAGACATGCCTTACAGGAACCCTTAGACGTTTCCAATGGAGACGATAATGGATAACATGAGACAAATGAAAGCACAAAAGTCAGTGATACAGAACAACAAACAATATTCAGAACATCTAGCATGGCCATGACAAATACTATAAAAACATAACTAAATGAAATAAAGCTACAGCCAAAATATTTCCCATGACAAAGTGATATACATTCTGACCTCAAAGACACAAAAGTGCATAGTAAAGGGGTGTGAAATGTGGAGTTGTTCTAGCAATCAAAATTGTTCTTGGCATCCTACATCAAAGCATCTAAGTGTATAAATCAAGTGTTAGAAGGTCTGAAGGGCCAGAAAGGTAGGTTGTAATACAATAATAAAGGGGGCTTCAATACAGAGCACTGTTAATGATGGATCATTCAGATAGAAAATTCCTAAGGAAACAGATCTTGAACAGTATTTTGAAAAATCAGTCCAATAGCACCGTACAATACACTCCACCCAATGCCAACACAACAGCTATTAGTTTCAAGCACTCACAGAACAGTCTGTAGAACAGATCCCACTTGAGGACACAACACAATCATCAGCTAATACAAGGAGACTGGAATTAGTGCAAGTATCATGGATTGAAACTAGACATCAACAACAGGAAGAATTTTAGAAAATTCATAGACTGATGGAAGGAAACATGGTCCTGAGCCACTGATATGTCTGTTATGAAACTAAGTGGAAAAATTAAAGCATATTGAAACAGGGCTGGAGAGATGGTTCAGCGGGGAAGATTTGGCACATGGGAGTGAGGAAAAGTGTTTGGATACCCAGTATGCATGTACATACAGCCCACCTGTGGCATTACAGACTGATGTAATCCTAGTGGGCTCGAGGCAGAGCTAGGGGATCTCCGGAGCAAGCTGACTAGTTAGACCAGCTGAACTGTCAAGCCCTGAGTTCAAGTCAGAGGCCTTGTCTTAATATATAAGGTGGAGAGCAACAGAGGTCTGGTCCTTACTTCACACACACAAGTATGTGCCCACACCCATGAACATTCGTGTGTGTGTGTGTGTGTGTGTGTGTGTGTGTGCGCGCGTGTATGTATGAAAATGGAGTCACAGCTTCCTAAAACTTATGGGATATACCAAAAGCAGTTTCATGAGAAACATTCATAGCATTAAACAACTACATCTAAAAAAAAGCAAAGTATCAAATGACTTACAGTTACACCAAAGGGACCTAAAGAAACCAACAAAGTAAATCCAAGGATAGCAGGAAGGAGAAAGAATCAGGATTAGATAACAGGCCTGGAGAGTCGGCTCAGCAGTTAAGAGCACGAACTGCTCTTCTAGAGGATTTGCTTTCAATTCTCAGCATCCACGTGGAGGGTCACAGCAACCATACATAGCTCCAGGAGATCCAATGCCTCTTCTGGCTTCCGTGGACACAAGACACACACATGGTGCACAGATGCACATGAAGGCAAAATGCCCACAAACATAAAACTAACTAAATAAGAATATTTTTTTAAAGTGAGTTCTGAAACTATAAGAAAGAATAAGAGAAATCAAGAGTTTCTTTTCTTTTCTTAAAAAGAAGAGCAAGACTAACAAACCTTTAGTCAAACTAAGAAAAAGAGTAAAGACAGAAGTAAAAGAAATGAAGATCTGGTATTATAAATGATGCCACAGAAGTACAATGGAGCATAAGAGAGCATTACAAACTGTTTTATACACACAACCTGGATAACTTCAGAGGAAAAAAGACGTTTTTCCATCTAGTATAGTCCACAAAGAATGAAGTAACGTCTGGAGAGTTGGCTCAGTGGTTAGGAGGAATGGTGCTCTTCCGGGGGACCGGAGTTTGTTCATAGCACCCACATTGGGGAGCTCACAGCCATCCATAACTGCAGCTCCAAGAGATCCAATACAGTCTTCTGACTTCTACAGCACCTGTACACACACACACACACACACACACTACAAATAGATTGAATTAGTGATAACATAAGCCTCCTACCTATGAATAAACATCCCACACATTCTGATAACTTCACAGATGAATCACACCAATCACAGAGAAAAACTAGTATCAGCTCAAACATTCTCCCCAAATTTCTTTAAAATTCAGGAATATAGGAGTAGTTCCAGGACAGCACTCCCTTCAAACTAAAATAAGACAAAGACATTATAAGAACAATTCAATAGCAAATATACCATATCTTTTATAAGTATAGATATATAGCACTCAAGCAAATGCTAGTAATGAAATATAACAGCACATTTAGAGGCTAATCCACTTTGATGCATTAAGATTTATCACTGAGCTGCAAAAAATGATTCATTTTTGTGATGTGTAGCATTACAGAATGATAGGCAAAAACCAGGTAGTCAACTCCGTTAAGGCCAGCCTGGTCTATATAATGAGGTCTAGACCAGCCTACATAGTGAGACTCTGTCTGAAAAAATAAAAACAAAAGTAGACAAAAATGTCCATGTTACACAGTGTTCAATTGGTTCTGTGCAATTCCTATCAAAATTCCAATGTCAATATACACAAATACATAAAAGTAATTCTAAATTCATATGAACTCACATGAATGAGAGTAAAGATGCACACACACACACACACACACACACACACACACACATACACACACAAACGCACACATGCAGGTTCATACTAAATCAAGGCAATCATGAGTAACAAGAACAAAGCTTTCATGCTGTACTAAAACTCATGTATTTAGAATAACAAAGTACTTGCAGCAACAACAAGAAGAAAAAAGAAAAGGTAGACACACTGACCAATAGAATCCCATAAGGAACCCCAAATGAAGTCAAGAGCCTAAAGTCAATTGTGATTTGAATATGGCAAGACTTTCTACTTCGTGAGAAAAATTTGTGTGCTGTATCTTTCACCTAGAATAAACAGAGTCTCTAGTTATTATGTATTCCTTATTGTTGTTGTGCATTCCAAGAAAACAAAATTATAAAAAGAAAGTCACTTCAGAAATCACTGTTCAAAAAAGTGAATTTCCATATGCAGAAGTGTTGGACACTTATCTCACATGATTTGCAAGAGAAAAACTAGAAAACTGGAGTATAGTCTAATCCACAATCAGAAACTAACTATAAAAAACATAGAGGAAGAAAAAACTATGACATTGCTGGAACATGACTCTCTGTATTTGACCCCAGAAGTGGAGACAACCCAGGCAAAAGTTGTGAAATAGGATGGATAGCTCCCTGCAAAGCAAAGGGGAAATAATGAACAGTTTCCACAGACAATCTGATTGTGTGTATGCGTGTGTGTGTGTGTGTGTGTGTGTGTGTGTGTGTGTGTGTGTGTTTGCATGTGTGCAAGGTAGAAAGTGTTTTCAAATGATATGTCCTATAAAGGGTCTCTATATAAATTATCTAAGGAATATGAATAATCGAATAGCAGTGAAAAAAGCAAACCAACAACCTATTTATTTGGGTAAAGATCCAGACCTGGGGGCACATGGAGGCAAGGGTGAGCACACCTGTATTCCTAGCACTTAAGACACAGAGTCAGAGCCGGGCGGTGGTGGCGCACGCCTTTAATCCCAGCACTCGGGAGGCAGAGCCAGGCGGATCTCTGTGAGTTCGAGGCCAGCCTGGACTACCAAGTGAGTTCCAGGAAAGGCGCAAAGCTACACAGAGAAACCCTGTCTCGAAAAACCAAAAAAAAAAAAAAAAAAAAAAAAAAAAAAAACCCAAAAAAACAAAACAAAACAAAACAAAACAAAAAAGACACAGAGTCAGGAGGATATCATGTTCATGGCCGGGGTTAACCTTGTCTAAATAGAAAGAATTTGTCTCACAAAGAAAAGAAAATGACAAGACTTGAGTAGATATTTCTAATAAAAAGGCATAAAAGTAAAAATGGATGACAAATAAATCAAAATAGTTAACATCAATGATCACTGAGATAATGCAAATTGGAATTACAATGAGTTAGTATCTTTCCCAGTCTGAATGTATTCTATAAAAAGTTAATAGCCGGGTGGAGGTGGCACACGCCTTTAATTCCAGCACTTGGGAGGCAGAGCCAGGCAGATATCTGTGAGTTTGAGGCCAGCCTGGTCTACAGAGTGAGATCCAGGACAGGTACCAAAACTACACAGAGAAAACTTGTCTCAGAAAAAACAACAACAACAACAAAAAGCTAATAATAACAAGTAGTGTTGGCAAGGATGAGGAGACAAGGAAACTTATCCGTACAACTTGTGTACTACAAAACACGAGGACAGTGTTTGAAGCAAGTTAAAAATAAAATTGGCATGTGACAGGTTGATCCCAGTTTTTTCATTTAACTCCCCAAACTTGAAACCAGTGTGTTGAAAAATGCAATTGCCCCGTGATTGCACTGCTCACCAAAGTCAAGTTATGGAATTACTGTGTGTCTATCAATAGCTAAATCCATAAACAGTGTGGAATACTGTAGATGGAATAATGCATGCTCTTAAAAAGGAAGATATATTGCCATTATGACATCATACATGAAGATGGAAAATATGCTGAATGGGCTAGGTCATATCTAGGTAGACAAATGTACACATTTTGACTCACATGTGATTTATGACAAAATATCTCAAAATAGCCAAGAGTGAAAGGGTCACAGGCTAGAAGTGAGAGGTGGGTGGATTGTCATACAGTCAGAATCATTATATTCATCTTTAATTTTTTTGATTATACTTATCTATTTGTATTTTGAGTTGGATAGGCAGCCACAGTGCATGTGTGGTCAGAGGACAACCATGTGAGTCCGAGGGATTGAACTCAAGTGATCAGGTTTGGCAGCAAGAATCTTATCTGCTGAAACATCTCACTGGTCCTTCCACTTTTCACTTTTTTTAAAAAAGATTTGTTTATTTATTATGTATACAGTATGCCTGTGTGCCAGAAGAGGGCACCAGATTTCATTATTGATGGTTGTGAGCCACCATGTGGTTGCTGGAAACTGAACTCAGGACCTCTGGAAGAGCAACCAGTGCTCTTAACCTCTGAGCCATCTCTCCAGCCCCCTCTTTTCATTTTTTACTTACACTTTACAATATGATAATATACTGTAATAAAGTGTGTTTAAAAATGCTGAGAGGAAATGTCAGGTTTTCACTAAGCAAAATTTGCTGAGGTAGCAAAGTTATCGTAATTGTTTTACATTGAACACACAAACTGCAGTATCAGTTTGTATTTTTGTTACTTATGTATTTATTATTATTGCACTTGCTATATATATGTATTTATATGTATATAGTTCATCAATACTCTTACATAGCCTCCTTCTTTCTGTCTCTGTCTCCTCATTATAGCACTGTGTTCACCCCTTTTCTTCTTACCTGCCCCTGGGGGAACTGAAGTAGCAGCAGGTGGCTACTGTAGCTAGTTTACATCATGGTTGCAAACATGAATTTTAAAACCCTCTTGGAGCACCACATAGACGGCTCAGTGGTTAACAGCACTTGCTTGCCTTCTAGAGGACCCTAATTTGGTTCTCATGACCTTCTTCTGGCCTCTGCAGAAACCAGCAAAAACATGACATACACACACACACACACACACACACACACACACACACACACACACAAACACATAAACAAACACACTTGCACATAAATAAAATATAAAGTAAAAATTTTAAAAACCTTCCCAGAAAGTTAGGGAGAGCAATCCAGAACAGAACATTATTTGCTGGCTTGCAGATTACATGAGTGAAAGATGGGAGAGAAGAAGGGCTCCACAAATGTTGACTGTGAAGGTCACTATCCCTATGGTGAGCTCATTCCCCCTAGCCTCACAGCCATGCCCAGCACTGGGTCACCTAGGAAGGTTCTGTGACAGACCTCAGCCTTCATATCCTGGCACACTCAGATGGACAGAAGCTAGCCAAGAACACTGAGAGTGCCTATACTCTTACCCACCACAGGTCCCCTCCCTCATTGGCCTTGGTCACAAGCACCCTTCCTGATTCTTTACCTCATTCCTACTCTTCCTAGCTCTGCCACTAATACTCTAAAACTAGCTCTGACCTTGAACCCCTTCTAAAACTCCACCTAGTAATTGATCTCTAACCCCATGTACCAGTGTAACTTCAGATAAGAGCCCCTGTGACAGATGGTGTGTCACTTGTTCCTGTTTGCAGCCTGACTTCTGTCTGCCTCCACCACCTGTCACTCTTTACCCAAGGGCTCTTTGTCTGGTTACTACACATTATTCTGTCTACTTACACAGCAACCCAACACTCAACAAAATAGCAACTATTTGCACCAGGCTTAGCCTAATGGTTGATGATAGAGAAATGCCCCAATTCCCTAAAACTCAGGTGAGATCTCCTTGGAGACATGAGTTCTGCTTCTTTCCCAGCCCTCTGCAGCTCCATCTGTGGTGGATGGATGCTTAGCCAGGCATCATTCATTGGCCTGCATTTCCTTCCAGTGTCAACTCGCCATTTCCCAACTCAAGTTTTCTGGGACCAACACCCTTTTAACTCCCTTGCATTTCAATTTTTTCTCAGATAATGTCGTTGGCACAAATCAAGAGGACAGTGTGAAGATGAGGCCAAAAAGTCAGACTTAGAGGCTTGGTGTCCACAGTTTTCACATATGCATATGCCAGGCCGTAAGCCAGTCAGAGAGGAAAGTGGTAAAATAAGGGGTCCATCTCCTGTCCAACCTCTGGGACTCACCTCTGTGTCCACGAGCCACAATCACAGATGGGACACCAAATACCGCATCTCCAATCAGCTCCAGGAGCTGTTCTTTATTGCTGCCTGGGTCATCTGTGTCTCTTAAATACTTCTCAATGACAACTGGAATCTTATCCTCCGGGAGGTTCTAGAATGGATGAGGAAAATGACCACTAGCATGTGATTTGTGTGCCTTCTCCATTTCATTGACTATTAACCTCTTGAGCCCTGGACAAATTCCTCCTGGGTAGTAATGTGGGAAGGTCAGAAAAAAAAAAATGGGGTCAGAAGGAAAACCCCAGTCATGTCATGACATTTGGTAGGTTTGTAATCTGGGGCAAATTCACAGCTTTTCTTTGTCTCAAAGAAGTTGACATAAATGACAAGTTGACATAATTCCGAGTGCTTACAAGAATAAAAGAGGACTTCCGTAAGAGGGATGTAGCTGTCTTCCGGTCCAATGTCACTTCAGAGGGTGGGTAGTTCATCATCTGTTTAAAAACACAGTAAAGTTCCCTTGAGTCCTCGGGAGTTAGCAGAATGAACCAAATAGGCCAAGTATACTGGCTGGTTTTGTGTGTCAACTTGACACGAGCTAGAATCTTCAGGGGAGAGTGAGCCTCGGTGGAGGAAATGGCTCCATGAGATCCAGCTGTAAGACATTTTCTTAATTAGTGATCAATGGGAGAAGGCCCAGCCCATGGTGGGTGGTGCCATCCCTAGGCTAGTGATCCTGGATTCTCTAAGAAAGCAGGCTGAACAAGCCAGGGAAAGCAAGCCAGTAAGTAGCACTCCTCCATGGCCTCTGTATCAGCTCCTGCTTCCAGGTTCTTATCCTGACTGTTTTCCATGATGAACAGCAATATAAAAGTGTAAGCTGAATAAACCGTTTCCTCCACAACTTGCTTTTGGTCATGGTGATTTGTTGCAGCAATAGAAACTCTAAGACACCAAGCAATTAAGGCAAAGCAGAATAAAAGTATTGCATTGGGCTTTGATAGGCATAGCTGTTTATGAGTTTTAAAACAGTCAGGGAAACAGATGGACTTGTGCCTATGGAAACCTCACACCCAAGGACCCAAATATGTGAGAACAAATAGCATTAATCTTTTTTTTTGTAACCTCTTTGGAATGTAAACACATGGGATGACAATTCTTGTTCTATCTTTCAATCTCCAATGTTCTAACGGCAGTGGTGGCTTTGCTCCATCTTGGACTTCTATCTGCCATGAAGTGTGTCCTCCTCCTAACAGATGAGTTTTGAATAGGAATCCAATATCTAGCTGTACAGACTCTCCCCTCTCTCCACAGTTTCTCTCCAAGCTCCTGATCCTTGAAACCTCATCAGTGTTAGAGATGTTTCTAGTTGGGACTTGAGTTCAGGTCAGGTTTGAGCGTCTCCCTTTTCCCACCCTCTTAGTGAAGGTGACCTGCCCTTACTCTTTTACCTAATGTCTGGATTTTCTTTTATCTGTGAAAAGGAAAAGCCCTTCTTCCCCTTTAAAAGTGTGTTTTAACTCATAAGGGAGTGACTTTGAATCTTTTAATGATATGTAATGCGAGCATATGTGGAGATTTATGGGAAGCATGTTCAAGTCCATGGTGGAAACTGTGATTTCCAAGTCTGACTCTCCTGAATTTCCAGCCATTTTCCATTTAGAGACATCCCCTGTTTGTCTGATTGCCTGAACCTTATCGCCATAGGCTCTCTCAGCCTGGACTCTTCAAGCACCTAAGTTTAATGAAATGACAAAGTGTTTATTGAGTTAGGATTTCAAGGACTGGACCACCCAGAGTCAAAGTTAGCTCAGGAAGAAAATGTCTCAATGGAAATATCCATGGACAACTAGAGACAGATGCTCTAGGACACAACCAGAGGTTGGGGAAGAAAGAACTCATGTTAGAAGAATAATGGACAGGCGATGGGGTTGTCTTATCTAAGAGGTCTGTACGTTCTCACCATTGGCAGAATCCAGCCAAACTCCTGCTTGTTGATGCCCACCATGTAGGGCACAGTGTTGAAGCTCTTCTCAGCCAGGATCTCTTCCGGTGTCTTTGGCAGCAACACTCCATCAATCACAGTGGGAACGAAGGGATAGCTCTGGGGGAGGAAGCACACGGTGCCAGAAATAACCCATCTCCCTCGCTGACTTTCTAAGGGAGCATCCAGAATATAAACCCTGTGGCTTGGGTAGGGGACCCAGGAACTTGGGATCCTGAAAAGGAAATTAAGGGTCTATGTGCCAATAAGGCCTAATTTGGGGTATCTCTCAGTGGTAAGTTGAGGGTGGCAAGGAAGGAACAGGAGGGCCCTTAGCTGAAATTAAACATATACCATTGTGGAATATGTATTTCCATCTGAAGTAGATTACATCATCCAGAATGAGTCTCACTATTCCTGATGGTTATGCCGGTAAAGTTGCCACAATGCTGTGTTAGTGAATCCTGAGCTAGGACTGCTAGGGAATTGCAGAGCTAGGTTCCTCGGAACCTCTGCACACAATACTGTCATCATCCTTGTATTATATAAACTGGGTCCCAGTTTTAAAGACATATTATATAACACAAATTTATTACAAAGAATTAGCCTACGATAGAATTTATTACAATAAAACACCAGATCGATAGGGATTAGCATTTCTTCAACCACAGGTCACATACGAATAAATTTCTTTGGCTTCAGAGTCACAGTCGTGAAGTCTACTATGATTTTTAAATGCATTGTCTCATAAATCCACTAATTTACCTAATTTTCCATCTTTTCTGGCTTTGTCACATGGCCACTCTTTAGTGTGGCTTCCCCAAGAGCTAGGCAATTCTCTCCCTTTTTTGTATTTATTGTTTTGTTGACTCAACACTGACTTCAAGGTTGAGAAGCACCATAACTCAAGCCTGGCAGAAGCCCATCTATCAGGAGTGTTTTCTCCATAAGGCTCCTCATAGCCTAAGACAGACTTGGAGACACTGGACATATCAGTATCATTGTGCTCTAAAGCATCTTAAGCAGATAAATCACGTAAAGCAGTAAACATGGAAGAGTGGCAGGAAACAGCCCACCAAGTGGACATATGCGATTATGAGTGATGAGACAAGAAGATAAAGCATTATTGCAAATGGGACGCTAGGACCACGTGACTCACATTTGGCTCACACCTCCCATGCTCTGTGCAGATGTTGCAGATGACCACAGTAATGTCACACTTGTGGACCTAGGGCTTACATGTTCACTTTAGCAAGTAACTAAATCCATAATTTATAAGATCTATCATTGATGGTGAGCTACATGTCTGTATTAATATTCTAAATTAGCTGTTTTTGAAAAAACAATTAGATTTTAGCTGGTTGAGATATTACTAAACCATGTTGCAGTTAAAAATTAAATATAGAGAACAAAGAAAATACTGCTGAAAGAAAGAAGCACAAGCTACATATTTGGCCCACTGTCAAGATGTGCCAAATACCTCTTCAAAGTGCCCAGACCTCAAGTCCTGTCCCACCCCTCTAGGCTGGTGTAACCCACCAAGACCCTCTGCCTTTGTAACTGCTGTGTATAGACCTCCCAGGTGGCTCAGCATCTGCCCTGGCTCTTTCTTACACATCACACTATTTCCACACTGAAGTAGAGGGGACTTTTGTGAGTCCATGAGGTCGTTGTTCTGCCAGAGTCCTCTGGACATGCACTGCTTCATGTGGGTCACAAGCCAAGTCCGGTCTGTGGTGTCTCCCTTCTCACGTTCATGACCAACTCAGCTTCAGATCTCTTTCTTCCTCCTTGCCTCCACCCCAAACATGCCAGCTCCTTCCACAGGGCTTAGCAGCTGCTCTTCCCTCTGCCTATAGCATTCTTCCTCCAGGTTTCCTGACAGCTGGCTTCCTGGCTCCATCCAGAGCTTCACTCATGAACATCAGCCACAAGCACATAAAAGACATCTCCTCTGACCCTGCCATTTACAGAAAACCGCTGGCCAACTCTCACCACCCCTCCTAGTTTTTAATTTAATTCTAATCAACAGGAAACATGCATATTATGTGTTTTTTACATACATTAGTCTTCTGCTACACACCTCACCCACTAGGACGTAAGTCTCCAAGAAAGCAGGAGATTGTACATACCTCACTGTTACATCCCAGCTGTTAAATCAACCCCTGACACAAAGGGAGTCCATAGCAAATCATCTCTGGATGATTGAAAGAATTTCATTTCCCTCTCAGAAGACCCTTTAGGGAAGTTCTGGGATGCCTCAGGGTTTAAACAGAAAGGACAGCTGGCAACAGCTGGTATTGGGAAGGCAGGAGGGAAGAGACAGAAGGTGATGTTGCACTTTCCCAGGTCATAGGAGAATAGAAGTCTGGCTCCTCTCTGTACAGCCTCTGCTCTGTTCCTCCCATGAAACCCTTAGCTAGGCATCTCTGCCTCCTGAGAGTGGAGAGTTCTAGGGCGCCTCCCCCTGCAGGCTCATTTTGGGAGTGAGAAATATGAATGAGAAGAACAAGCAGCCCAGGGCACCAAGTTGCTGACCAGGAGCCCTGCCACCTCTGATCCCTCTGTCTGTGCTAATTGACCAGCAAATGACTGATTCTCATCTCTGGATCTCAGCAATGCACACACGGGAATGACCAGAATTCCACAAACAGAAGGATTATGCATAGTTACTTGGGGTCAAAGCACTGTTAATACTCAAGGGAAGTCTATCCCAGAATGCAATGTTTCTTACCTCTCTGGAGTCTCCATGCAAATCCAGCTTAAAAAGATTCTGTGAAGAGAAGACAGAGCATGTGTTAAGAAGCCTTCCCTATACAAAGTAGAGCCTCTGAGCTGTGTTTGGAGAGTAATCAGTCCTTCCTTTCTGGTTCCTACAGTGTCCTCTGTGGGTAGGCACTGTGTGTGTGTGTGGGGGGGGCAGCAGAGTCATGGTCACTGGTGCTCTGGAAAGGCAGCTTTTGTGGGCGCCTGACCTTCTCTTCATCTTTCCCCCTACTTGTTCTCTCTCACAACAACACCCCAAGTTCCTCTGCAGGAACGGTGAAAACAAGTGATTGCATGTGGAGCTTGTGGTGACTTGAAGGGAGGTAGGGCTGAGATGAGCTGGAGGAGAAAATACTTCTTCTTCCTTATCCTGGTGTCATGAGTTGAGGCAATTATATGTGACATGGGGTTACCATGACCCTGAATATAAATAACAGTTCAAAGATACCTGCAAAAACAGCATAGAACTTACACCAAATATATTGATAAAGTTTGGAGAAAGCTGGCTTCCTAACAGATGTCATATTGATCTTGAGTGCTACTATCTTCAACCTCCCAGGGAACAAACTTTCTGCACAGAGAAGTCAGCCAGAAATGATGGCAAATAGAGGGATACAGATTGGAAGATTTCCATTACATTCTTGGCACCTGGATTCAGCAGCATCCTGAGCCCCCTGCTCCTGAATGTCTCGGGTCTTAGTTACCTGAAGAGTCTGTCACAGCACATTCCTGAAGTGAATGCTCTAGTCTTGTGCTGGAAAATTCTCATGTCTGTGCTCACTGTAATTCGTTCTACTCCATGCTTTCCTGTGTTGTACACTCACCATGTTCACAGTGATTACAATGTGACACTTAGCTGATGGATCTGACCCACGTATGGAAAGCAACTCTACATGAGCTACCATAATATTTGGCTCTGCCAACCAAGGGACTTGGGTTCTTAGGTTCTTTCTCAGGCTCTCAAGCTCTAAAGATAGAAGGTAATCCTGTATGTTATGGGCATGCCTATGGATGGAAGAAATATTTTCCCATTCTGAGTATACAAACACATCTTTGAAACAGACATCAAGGAGAAAATCTGTAGTCCTACCACTGAAGATGGTAAAACAGGAAAATTGAGAGGCCAGCCAGGCACATAGTGAGGCCATCTCATAAATCTAAAGAGAAAAAGAAAGTAGCTGTTCTTAACTCTGAAAGGCTTGAACTTCATTATGTTTTGAGCCTGATGAACCAGAATCCAAGACCCAAGGTCATATTGATTCAACCCATGGAAATACAAGAAGAACAGAATGCTAGAGATGGTCTATGGGGGTCTAGGAGTGTTCTCTAGTGTGCAAAGTCTATATGAAGAGACCAGGCTCTCAGCTGAATCCTGAGACAGCATCTGTACTTGTCCTTACAAAGGGAATAGTTATCACATCCCTCTATCTTCTATTTTTCAAATATTTGTTCTGTGAGGTTCCCTGTGATAATAAACTATCAAAAGCTCAATCAGTCCTCAAATGACACCTTCTGTGAGTAGGCTGACTCTAAGGAATGCATCTCCTTTCTGCAGTCCCAACACATGTAACCCATTTGATATATGATTGTTTTTCATTTTGGATTGTTCTGGCAAGCAGAGAAAATGTTTAGCTTATTCTTGCATCTCCTACCATGACACCATGCTTCCAAAATTATCATGGATGGATGGATGGATGGATGGATGGAGTTGACCCATATGAACTATTGGTGAGTTGGAAAGATATACCAATAACTAACTGCTTTAAAGGATTGGGTGAAAAGTTACAGATGCTGACTGAATGGCTCAGATTATGGACAACTGAAAATAAGTTGTTGACAAGTCATGATGGTTCTATACTACATCAAGATAATGGTTTCAATGAATTAGATGGAGGGATGAAGAGATGGAAGATAATAAATGGATAGGCAGCTAATTATCCTTGACTCTTCACAGAAGTAGTCTCTGAAAACAGAAAAGTATTTAGAAACTGTTATAATTTAGATACCTTGTAAATCAACGAAGGTAAATTATGATACCTTTCATAAAATCTTTGTGATTACTGTCCCCATCCTCAATGTTCAGAATGGTAATGTGGGAATGTAGAATTTTAAATTCTTCAAACACATTTGAGAACAAGACTATCACAATATTAAACTGTGAAAGAACTAGGGTACTGTTGCACAATTTTTAACATACTTTCATTGAATGTTTTGTGACATTTGATGATTTTTTTCATTATAAAAGAGAGAGATTAAAACCATCTCAATGATATCAGAAGGCTGATGCTGTTGACAAGAGGTAAGAATGTCTCAGATAGTTTCTCCAAAGCTACAGAACAGATGAAATGATGAAGCCTGGGGTAGAGTACAAAGGTTGAGGACCACCAGCACAGGCACACCTACCAGTTTCAGTGTGGTCTCCAAGAGCTCCTCCTCTGTCTTCTGGTGAAGGCAGTGAACCATGGCAGCTGAGGTAGTGGTTTTACAACCGGCCATAACAGCAATTTTCTTCAATAGATAAGAGGCCACAACAAAGGTCATGAGCTGAGCAGTATTTATACCTCTGTCAATACAGCAAAGTTCTACTATCCAATACTCACTTTCTAATGATGGTACATGGTTGCCCAAAACACGAAATACCAAGACATGTGAGTCAGAGTGTTGCCTCTGTTACTAATTGGAATTTGATACAGACTATTTAAATATTGGTGGCTGTGTTAACTTTATAATTTGTTAAGTGGATCCCAGCATGGTGACACATGCCTTTAGTCCCAGAACCGTGAGTTTTATGCCAGTCTGATCTACAGAGTGAGTTCCAGGACAGCCAGGATTACATAGTGAGATCCTATATTAAAAAACAGAAACAAATAATTTATTAAGTGGGCATGCTATTGTGAATGTGGATGAGTTAAAAAAAAAAGCCATGTGCTCTGTGGTGAAGAAAAAGAACCCAGAATTCTACTGACTACTGTAAAGACACTTCCTCCATGCTCTGGCCAGGTGGCTTGCACCACCCAGAAATGGATTGTGTCTATCCTATGAGGAGAAGTGATACATGTGATGTGCTCAGGAGGGTAACCCTTGATGTCACTACAAAACTTGTACTGGATTGTAGTGTGTCTAAGGAACATGATTCACACAAAATCACTCCAGATCTTGCAGAGCTTGGTTTAGATGTGATGCCAAACAAATTCTATCCATTGACCATGTCAACTCCTTCCCCAGAACATGAAAGACCCATGAGGAGAGAAGACAAAAGAGCAGAGGAACTACCCAGCAGGAATTTACCTCAGCCAAGGGCCTGGTGTTCTTCTTGACCAGGCCTGCAGTGAGGGCCACTCCACTTTCAGAAATAGCCCTGTGGAAGAGATTCTTGGCCAAGGGAGACAACACCTGGCAGAGGAAAGTAGAAAAGGAGACTTTATACTCATAGTGACTCATAGACTTCTGTGGGACCAGGGTTTGGAGTCCATTTGATCACCTTGATGACCAGCATGAAGCCTCAACCTTGGTTCTGCTGGATCCTAACCAAGGTGGGATGACCTCAGTGGCCCCACATGGCAGTAAGCACCAAATTTTACCTGTACTCATAGCTGAACTTCATTTGGACATACTTCTGGGAAGATTCACAGAAAACATTCAAATAGTCAGAAGAAGGCAAAACTGAAAGACAAGTCCATTCCAACAGGCAGGTGTTCACACACTGAATATCAAGGCAGAGAAAGCAAACTACCAAGCCAATGGAAACTGTAATCAAGCAGGCATAGCTATCCTCACAGCTAATAAAGTATGTATCAACTAAAACTAATTAGAAGAGATAAAGAATACTACATATTGATAAAGTGAATAACTCATCTAGAAGATGCAGCAATTATGAAGCAAATATATGGAGCCTTATAATTTCATAAAACAATCACTAAAAGGCATAAAAGAACACCTAAGACATGACACAATATACTGGAGGACTTCAATACTCAACTCTCATATTGAGAAATGTCTTCCAAACTAAAAATAAGCAAAGAAATTTCAGAACTAAAATACAGCATGGATCAATCGGACTTAACAGATTTATACAGAATATACCACCCCAAAGATAGGGAATACAAAGGCTTCTCAGCTGCAATTGGAACCTTCTCTAAAACCAATCACACCACAGCCCATAAATCAGACCTTAAAAAGTACAAAGAAATTGAAATTATCCCTAATATTTAATGAAATCTCAATGAAGTGAAAGTAGAAATCAATGATAAGTATTTAAAGTTATTATCTCAAGGCACACAGAAATATTACAAAATCAATATGCATGCAAATATAATAAAATTAATTAACTTTGTCCATAAACCAATTTTAATTTATTGTCAGATTGTATATAATGCATGGAGGAAATTGAAGTTGTTAGATTGTAAGCATGAAATCAATATGTCATGTGAAAAGCATTGCAACCAAGGAACTGGTGGAAGAAATGAATTGCAGTGACTTTTTTTGTATAAATTAGGAAATTATTTGTAATACTTAGTTATCTCATCAAAGAGCTAGCATGAAACTTGGGCTCTTTTCCTAGAAGCAAATCATTTCAGTTAACAAACAAATGTTTGTACTAACTGTATGTACTAAAGTATCCAAAATAACCCTATGTGCAGAAGCATCCAAATAGAGAATGCAAAAGCTCAAGCTAATTTTTAGGTTTGCTGTAAGGTTACATTTGAAGAAACAAGCCATAACTCTGTATAATTGTTATGTACAGAAAAAGTATGGCAGAATTAAACTAAAATTGGAAAGTTGAAAGAAGCTCTATGACATGAATAAGTGAAAGAGAAACAGGAACACACACACACACACAGGCTGAAAGGAGAGATGATGGATAGCAAGTAGATAGAAGGCAGATGATAGATATGTACAGCAATTGATAAAAATTGTGGTAATGCTACACAAATACATGTCATAATATTCTTTTGGATTTATCTGCACTTTTCCTTATCTCTAAGAAAAATAAAAACATTGTCCTCTAAGTATTCAGCTAGTAAACCAACACATGTTTGAAAATATGGTGATGGGATGACACTCTGATCAATTACCATGACTCCCACAAGTTTCCATGGATTCCCTCTATGTCTCCTGCTCCTCATCTCCACACCAAGATGACTCCCCATACCATCAGAATGTGTCCGTGACATACATTCTTTGTCCTACCTTTCCCTGTTGGAGTATCTGTCCATCTTTCCTCACAACCATCTCTCTTTTCCCAACTGGGCCCTCAGTCTCAGATATTGCTGTCCTTCTTATTGGGTTTTCAAAACCATGAGACCATCTCAGATGACCCTCTGTCAGCTCCCAGGGCTCCAGTTCCTTCAATGTGTATGTCTAGCCTTGAGTCAAACAGTGATGCTTGTTCTACCTCATGCCCTTCCCTTTTACTATCTGTGGTTCACTCCCAACACTCCTTCACAAGAATGCATTCTTTGCTAACATGATCAGAAAAGAGAAAGAGAATTCAATTAAGTGAGAAGAGAAATAATATGCAACAGGTATTTTTTTATGGTGGAGCATAGAAGTACCTCTAGGAGCCAAGGAGGATTTGGTTCTTAGTCATCCACTGTCTAATGCTGAGCAATAAAATAATCAACTTGAATCTGACAGACCAGGCAAATATAATGATAGCCTGAAATAAATCAGTTTAAAAATTAGGCCTTAATTTTTGCCTCTTGAAGCTGAACAGACAGTTTCTGAGGAAGCCATGAACAAAGGGCAATCAGTCTTCAATGTCCATGACAGCAGTGAAGAGGGAGTTAGCATGTACCAAGCCTGGGCCACTGAGCCAGCCCCCACAGTCAGTGTGTACTAGGCTAGCCAGCCTCTACAGCAGCTCAAGATGACAACCAAACAAGAACAGAGCCTGGGACTCATCCAGGCTTTCTCAAAATGGAAAAGCTATAGCCTTAACCAACCCCTGACTAGCCCTAGCCAGTTAGAATGTATTAATATGATTCCCTCTCACATAAGCCAATCATATCTGAAATGATCTAACTGTCCCTGAAACTCCCCTTAGCTGGGCTTAAAAGGAGCTTACACATCCCTCTCAAGGTTGTTGCCATTTTGCCTTTGTGTAGGATGAACTGAATGGCCCCAGCATGCTGATATAATAAATGCTCTTGTTGATTGCATACATAGATGGTGGTCTTTTTGTAGGACTTCTCTACGACCCTAACAAATCCAGATATTGAAAGCAAAGTTCCCATTGCTGGACTGGCTGGTCTCCAAGGGTTCTTATCAGCAGTTATCATGCCTGGATAAAGCCTGGTTGAGGACACTTACAAGAACAGAGACACTTTCACCTCCTGCTGACTCTCCAAAGATAGTCACAGAGCCTGGGTCACCTCCAAAGTTGGCAATGTTGTCCTGGACCCAGTGCAGTGCAGCCACCTGGTCCAAGTGACCCCAGTTTCCCTGGCTGTGTTCATCGCCCGTGCTGAAAGAAAACAGGGCAAAGGTGGGTACATCGTGACTGAATTCTCAGAGCTAGAGAGAGGCTGAGGCTCTTAGTGAAATAAGTTGAGCCCTGAATTCCCAACACATGTCTTTGCTGCATCTCTTGTCTCTAGAAATGTTCTATCTGGGATTCTACATACATCTTCCAGAAACTATGAAGCCTAAGAGCTAGTGAGGAAACAAGATAGACAAAAGCTCCAACTTCTGAATATATTCAGTTCACACTGTGGAGGACAGTAAATGGGAGTCAAGAAATTATAGTATTAAGTAATGAAAGTGCTTTGAAGAGAAATAAAATCAGCTTACAAAAAATTCAGGGGTGGGGACTGTGGGTGGTATTTTCTGGTTGCAGGACCAAGAGAGGGCTCTTGGAAGCAGTGGTCATTAATAGGGACTCGAATAAAATGAGCAAATAAGCTTATGGATATCATAAAATATTATTCCTGTTAAAAGAAGCAGCAGGTGTAAAGACCTCTAGGAACAGAAGTGTGAGTGTAGCTAGCAGCAGGCAGAGCAGGTGCTGCGGGCCTTGGCAAGGAGTTTTTGCCGTTACAAGTGGGTGGGAACTATCTGCAGAAACAAGATGTGATTCAACCAGTGTCTCTCACAGCACTCTGGCCACTCTGTAGAAAATACATGCTTTAAAAGTAACTGGTTTATTAAAAAACAAAACAAAAAAACAGTGGTTATAACAATAATCTAGTCCAAACTGTAAGACTTTGATTAGAGTGGAAGCAGGGAGTAGATGAGAAGTCCATGGAATCAATTTGTTTGGAAGGTGAAGCCAAAAGGACTGGTTGGTTGGTTAGACACTAAGTGTAGGAAAAGGAAGATTCCCACGTGTCCCCCAAGGCTTTTATGTTGGACAACCAGGAGGTGGGATGGACAGCAGCTGTTCAGCAGTATGCAGGAAAAGGAGGGAGGTTCTGTTCTGTTCTCCTTGCCTGGAGTAGCAGAAGCTTGGCATGACTCAATCCACCTCCTAGAGCACTGTGACCACTATGCAAAAACATGCTTTAAAACTAGCTGTTATCTATGTCTGGGAAAGCAGAGAGAACAACACACAAATATACACAGAAGCAAGTGTAGTGATTGGAGAATTAATGGACAGGCAAGGTCCTTTATTGAAGGAGCGGGATGCATTGTGAAGGAGGTCTAGCAGAGGTCTCAAAAATGCATGGCATCTGGGTCCTGGCATCTTTGACCTGGCAAATGTTACATTTTGGATGTGTTCATGTGAAGGGATTATGGAGCAACAGAGCCTGTAAAATGTGAGGCCCCAGTGGAATGTCATTAAGCCACTGGGTGCATTGCCCTTGGAGGTGTTCAGCTCACTGGGCCAAGGTTAGTTCCCTAGTGAGGCAGTTATACAAAGAACAAGACTTCCCAACTCCCCCTTCCAGCTTTTTGCCTCATCACACCATCTCTTCTGCTTGCTGCAGATTCAATTTCTGTCCCTCTACCATGTTGATCTCAGTAAGGGCCCTCACCAGACCTCAAACAGAAAAAAGAACCATATCCTGGATGTTAGCCTCTCAAAACTTAAACTCAATAAGTATTTTCCTTATAAATATCATAAGATCTGGTGCTGTGATATATAATAAGAGAACAGACTAATATGGGGGCTTGTGTGTAGAAAAGAGTTCAAAACTCTACCTGAAGAATCCCCAGATGCCCAGACGGTATTGAATGGTCACCACTACCACATTTTCATGGGTAGACAGGGCCAATCCATCATAGGTTGATGCCCCACCCAACACCAGTCCACCTCCATGGATCCACACCATCACCTGGAAAAGGACACAACACAGATTGTCAGAAGCCTCCGCTGGAGGGCCATAGAAGTTGTCTAGTTTGGTTGCCTATATGTAGGCTAAGTCGGGCATCACCCAAGCCACAGTAGTACCTAGCAAGGCTGCAGCAGGCAGTCTTTTCTCCTCAGTTCCCGCAGCTGGGGTGAGTCATCCAGCTCATCATTTCTCACCTGTC
Source organism: Peromyscus eremicus (assembly GCF_949786415.1). Classification (NCBI taxonomy): domain Eukaryota; kingdom Metazoa; phylum Chordata; class Mammalia; order Rodentia; family Cricetidae; genus Peromyscus; species Peromyscus eremicus. Next base: position 134,438,314 of record NC_081420.1, read on the forward strand.
TTCTAAAATGCATGGGCCCTGTCTTTACAGGTCTCCTTAAACTGAAAACATCATCATGGAAGCATCTAAGACATCTCCTCACACTGCCTCCTCCTCCTGGCAGGGCTTTGTGTGAATGGCTCATGTTTGGCTTTCTCAGATTCTGTGTCTGACTGTGTACATAGTGACACTGAGTGCAACAACAGAATGAATGAATGACAGTCCCACCATGTGCCTCTACATTAGATCTAATAAAAGGTCTCTCTTCTTTCTCCTCTTCCTCCTCCTCCTCACTTCCTCCCCTTCCCCATCCTCTTCTTACTTTCCTCCTACTCCTCTTCCTCCTCCACCCTTTTTCTGAGAAAAGGGTTTGATCTTTTCAAAAGACAATGTAGTTATGGCTGGCCTGGTACTTGCTATGTTGCCCAGACTGATATCAAACTTGCCCAAATCCTTTTGTCTCAGCCTCTTCAGTGCTGGGGTTGCATGTGTGAACCCATATTGCTTCTCTTAAGTGGCCTTTTCCTGACTAGTCTTTTTCTCTTTTGTTGCAGAGGAACACACTCAAGGCCTTGAACACCCAGGCAACTACTTTACCATGAAGCTACTCTTTGTCCCTCTTGCCTATCTTGATGCCCACCACCAGTTCAGCAGGCTGAGGTGGTGATCTGGAGAAGAGAGCAGAATCACCGACAATGGAAACAAGAGCTTCAGAGCCAGACATCCTGCATTACAGTGGCAGAGGCAGGGACTACAGGAGAGCATCCTGCATCACAGTTGCAGAGGTATGGACCACAGGGGAACATCCTGAATTACAGTAGCAGAGGTATGGACTACAGGAGAGCATCCTGCATCACAGTGGCAGAGGTATGGACCACAAGGGAACATCCTGCATTACAGTGGCAGAGGTATGGACTACAGGAGAGCATCCTGCATCACAGTGGCAGAGGTATGGACCACAGGGGAACATCCTGCATCACAGTGGCAGAGGCATGGACCACAGGGGAGCATCCTGCATTACAGTGGCAGAGGCAGGGACTACAGGAACATCCTGCATCACAGTGGCAGAGGCATGGACTACAGGAACATCCTGCATCACAGTGGCAGAGGCATGGACCACAGGGGAGCATCCTGCATCACAATGGCAGAGGCAGGGGCTATGGCAGGTAGGGACAGCACAGTTGTGTCAGCAGAATGGCGGAGTTGACAGCAGCATCAGAAGCCAACAGCACAGCAGGAACCGAGCCAGCAGCAGCAGAGGTCATGACATTAGCAATGACAGCATTGGTAGTAGCAAAATGCAGCAGTAGTGACCGCCTTAGAAATGGCAGCTACGGTAGTGGCTATAGCAGTGAGAGGCAGCTGAAGTGTTCCAGAGAGTAGCAAGGACAGACAGAAGAGGAACGGGAGAAGTAAAGAGGAGAGCGGGTGGGGATCTCATAGAGGAATAGGACTACAAAAGCCAAAGATGAGGAACTATAGGTCTCGGCTGCTAGAAGAGCTCCAGCGAACTGTCTGGTCTTAAGGACCCAGGGTCTCAGCAGCCCTGGCTAGATCTGTAGCAATGGCTGTTATCGGAGGCTGGGAGATCTTGATATCCAGGCCGACAGCTGTAACGCTTACTGTGGTGTAGTGCTGGGGAATCCCAATATCTACTTAAAATTGGAAGCTGCAATGCTAGTCTCTGCCCAGAGCAGGGAGTGTAGCCTGGCAGCTCCTCTCGGGGGCAATGGGACCCTCACTTCTATAACTGCCAAAAAACTCTAACATTGGTCGCCACAGGGCTAGGAGCTCCAGTTCCAGAAGCCTTCCCAATATCTGCCACACAGCAGGATGCCACCTGCTGCCCCAGCTGTGGGCCACTGCCACAGAGGCCGCCGAAGTAGTTTCTCTTCTCACTGACCCATGGTTCCCAGGGTAAAGGCTGATGCCCAGGAATACTATAGGTGATCAGTTTTCCCCTCTATTTGTGTGGAAAAAACCAGGGAAGATTAAATTCTAATTTAAGGCCATCTTCCTTAAGCACCAGTTTCATACATGAGCAAATAAAGGCACAGGTGCTTAGAGAAGCTTCTCAATGTTTCACTGCTTTGGAGACTCATGCAGTGAAGAGTACATCACAAGCAACATTCCCAGATCTCAGTGAACCCAGAAGGGAAGCACCACTGCCTGATACGCCTGGGGGAAAAAACAAAGGAAAGTTTCCATCAGGGCAGAAGCTCTAGGCCTGTGAATCAGTTCATGCCTGTGGTACCCCTGCCCCCAGGTGTTCTCAAGCCCTTCTGTTTGCACAGAGGAGCCAGATGCTGAAACTCAGAAGGTTGGAGAAGTCCCACCACTTACCGGCAGCCTGCTGCTCCTTGTCAAGTCGGCAGGGGTGTAAATGTTCAGGTAGAGACAGTCTTCAGAAAACTGGAGAGGAATACTCTCTTTTCTGTTGGTTAGGAGGTCATTGACTATCTGCCCTGCCACTGGGTCTTGAGAGCACCTGGGAGGGGAGAGAGAACATCTGAGGTTCCACCAGGATGCAACCTGGAAACATTACCTGGCATTGACTTTGCACAGGGAGATGTAATTCAATGGACCCAGGAGCCAAGCATTGTTACCATTGGCTTTTACAAGCAGCCGCTGAGGCCCTCAGATGTCAGGATGACACAGAAATCAGGGGACAGAAGTGGATCAACAAACAAAAATGGTTCTACATTTCATTCTGGGAACTTTTCCTACGTTATGGCAGGTAAGGGGTTTAATAGTCATAAAAGCAGTAACTCAAATGTAAAAAGTAGGAATTGGTTAATTTCAACAGAAAATAAAGATTGAGATTACATTTATTTATTATATTATTTCTGAGACAGGGTTTCCAATGAAAACCAAGGCTCATATTTCTGCCCAGTAACTATCTTTCTGCTGCAGTGACATGGGCTGGATACTTTTCTTTTCTTTTTCTTCAGTTTTTTGAGACAGGATTTCTCTGTGTTGTCCTAGCTGTCCTGGAACTCTGTCTGTAGACCAGGCTAGGCTCGAACTCACAGAGATCTGCCTGCCTCTGCCTTCTGATTGTGGGGATTAAAGGCATGTGCCACCACCAGCAGATGAGATTTACCATTGCTGTGATTATTACATATCATTTATTTCCCCAAAGGCAGGATAAAATTATTTCAATAAGCCTAAGGTTTAGGCAGAGTTTGTTGATGGAGACTTTTTGGAGAAAATTTAAGAATAGTTTCATAGTATTTGACTCAATAGTGCTACTTCTTGGGACTTATCCTAAAGAATTCATGAATGTGTGGAATAATTTAGTAACACTTTTCCATACTCAGATGTGCATGTCAACTATACCAAAGCCAACATGGTCACCAGAAGTTAAAGACTGGCTGAGTGTAATACAGTGTGGTGTTGAAATTAAGGCAGTTGAAAGTAGCACTGTGATATTCATTGGCAGAGGGTGATGTTGCCCGTATCAGGTAGCTACCAGAACTGCAGAGGCCTGCGACAGACAAGAGGCTGTCACTGTGTCAGATGGTGTTAACAGTTGTCACTGGGTGGCATCCCCTGGGGGTTTACTTTCCTCTGCTTTGCATCTTGTATTTCCTGACCTTACTGTACTAAGTATTCATTACCTAAATAACCAAAACACAAAACAGCAGGAGTTCAAGTGGTGCTTGACAGAGAAAGGGCTCTAGGAAGCTGTGCAGTTCTAAATGTTTCACATTTCCGCAATGGCCGCTTTTGGTTTTTGTTTTTTTTCCAGCAGTTGAAAAGCTTTTGGTGGGGGGTGAGGAAACACACACATACAACCAGCCCACAGAGAAAAAGACTCTCTGCAAAACAGAGTGGAGATTCTGGAAACTGAAGTCCTCCACACTGTTCTTGATTCCAGAACAAAGTAGAAACCAGTTAGAGTACTGTGCTGACCCCTTCTTATGTCACTCTGAAACAGAGTTCCTTCAAAAGAGACCCAGGCCCACCCCAGTGGCTTACATAGGAGGGTAGGAGGTGGCATTCTTCACAAAGCTCCAGGGCTCTGTAGGCTGTGGAGGAGCAAACCTCAGGGATCCAAGAGGAGGCTTGGCAAAGGGGACTCCCAGGAAGACGGCCACAGGCTGTGCGAATCCTTCTAAGCTGACATACTTCCCCAGAACTTTCCCATGAACAGTGTCCACCACGGGTGGTGAGGATGGGTGTCCTGCTGGACAAGAGAACATGAGGATACATCAGAGGGGAAAGATCAGGCCTGGATTTCTAATGGGTTTCCCCACTTTCTAAGGATGAAGCCTTGAATAAATTGCCTCAGCCTTGTAAGCCTCAGTATCTTCTCACCTCAGATAATGATGAAGAAAACAGTCCTTATTTTAGGGGGCATGGAAGGGGCAGTTGGAATTGCACACAGAAAAGAAGTTAAACAGAAACTCAATGTGAAAGAATGTTGGCTTCTAGAAATGTTTGTGACCTTCAATGTCATCCTCAAAAGTCTATGGAAATGTGTATCTGTTAAGAACCTGATACTGGCCCAGCATGGTAACACATCTTTAATTCAGAGACCCAGGAGGCAGAGGCAGACAGAGCTCTGTGAGTTCAAGGCCAGCAGGGTATATATAAAGAGTTCCAGTCAGACAGAGTTACAGCCAGATCATGTCTTTAAAGAGTAATAATAAAAAGAAGATCCCAGGGCTGAGCTGCAAGATGGCCAAGAGGATGGACAGAGATATCTTCTCCTCTCAGGAGGCTGACCTTATAGGAAAGGACCATAAATAGACTCAGCCTAATGCTGAGTTGAAATACGTGTCCTAGAAGGAGTGAGCACTTCTGAGTGAGCACTTCTCCAAGGAACAGCTGTGACTTGTAGTGGGGGGAGGAGTGAAGAGAGGAAGGTGTAAGTGGGAGGGGATGAAGCAAGAACATGCAGAAGACCAGCAACAGTTCAAATAGAGTAGAATAGAGGGTCTGCCAGAATGGCTGAGTAGCCTATGAATACAACCAAGAAGAGCCTGGAGGAGTTACAGGGCATACACGAGTGAGCAGGTGCCTGTGAAAGAGGGCTACAAAGTCCAGGCTTCCATCCTACCCAGTGGACAAATAAGCACGAGCAATTGCAGAGTAAAGGAAACAAGTACTAGACATTTGTCCACGGGCTCTGAGCTGGGTCATCCAGACTAGATGCTTCTATATACCCCACTACCTTCATTTTTACAGAGTAGACCATCCTTTCTCATTTCTCTGCTTCTTCTTCTGTCCCACTTCTGTGTATTGTGGGGTCTGAGGGAATCAGCCTGACCCTCCTTCCAGAGGCAAGGGTACTTTTATAAACCTTCTCATGGTCACCTGCATCTTCACTTCCAAGATCAACAACTTCAGTATATCAGAACACCCCTTATCAATAATTTCTTTTCCCTCATTATTCCAACTGCTCTCATTTCGATACCTCCTCTGTACATGTGGCAGAATAGAAAATGATTGCAGGATTCCATCTAACAGAAGAATAACCCATTTTATCTGTACTGAAAACAGTGAACAGAAAAGGGTCTGGGACACATGGCATCTAGAAGTTAAATATTGTGGAAATTTAAGTTGTCTCTTGTTGTTGTTTTCTGTTAATTACTAGAAAATACTAACTTAATTTTTTGAAGACACTTATATATACTTAAATTATATTTTGACAACTTTTATCTTACTTTATAATTATTAGGTCATTAGGACACAAGGCCATCATAAGTCTAATGTGTTTATATGAAGAACAGCCATTAACACTGGAAAATCTTTATGGAAAGTGACTAAAGAAAATTTGATGCTTCCTTCCTTTCCTAGTTTTTAATTATTATCAAGCCACCTAGAGAAGAACTTTCTGGAAAACTTATGTATTAGGATGCCTGTGCATGATGACAGTGTGAGTTTCTTTGTACTAGACACTGACTACTTTTTGTAACTAAGAGAAAATGTTATGAATAAATATAGAGATAGAAATGAAAAGGGAAGAACTGACTCCTGCCCAGTGTGAAGGTCATGTGAAAGAAAGAAGACTGGGAATCAGTGCAAGGCCGGGGCTGTGGAGAAGACGGTAGGATGTCCTAAGATGATGTTGTATGACAGGAACACTCAGAACCCAAAGTCAGTAAGAGGCAGGTGAAGGGTCTGTGTGTGTGGCAGGGATGTGTGCAGCTACTCTTACGGGCCACTGTGAAGTGACAGGAGGGCTGAGTGTGAATGCACAGAGGGCCACAGCCAGGGGGGAGAATGTCTACCACAGGGCATCAGGATGAGGTCACAGCCCTGAAGAAATGCAGGGAGAAGGGGCACAGGTTGGTAAAGACAGTGAGTGCTTCAAAGAGGTGAAGGAAGTCTGTACAGATCTCAGTGTTAGTTCAGCGTCAACCCTGCACTGAGACAGAATGGGTAGAAACCAAACTTCTCAGAGTAAAAAGTTTGGCTAAGGTGGGAGTTATGAACAAGGCCACCTACAGTAGTTCCCACTTACACTGTGTTGATTGTGTATGTATTGACATTGTGAGCAATCACTGTGTGCTAGAAACACATTCCAGTTCCTTTAAATTATTTCTCAAAGAAATTTTACTAGTTGCTTGTAAATGTGCCCACTTCACAGAAGAACAACACAAGCTTACAAACAGCTTATGTAACTCTTCACAGGTGGAAATGGGGTGACCAGCAGCAAAGAATGCTCCACTCCTAACCTGGCTCCTTTCCTTGTTATACACTCAGCTCTTGACTTCTCACAGTGTCACACGCATAGAGAGAAGATAAAATCTAAACAGATACTAGGCTGTCAGTGTTCTGGTAGCCAAACACCAGCTCTGGATTCAGGAGCCCCAGATAGATTAAGGTGATGTTAGGAGTACGCATGACTCTATGAATCTCAGTTTCTCAATTGAGATGTCACAGATAAACACGGAGGTCCAATATAGTGGTGTATCAACCATGAATTTAGTCTGTTCGTGTGAAGCTTTGACATATATGACTTTCATGACCCGGTGGGAACTGTGGTTCCTGGGGAGCATAAAACCCAGAGCCCAGCGGCATCATTCATGTCTCACACCGTGGGCTACCATCTTACCTGCCATAGTTACTTACAACCATGCACAAGACAACTAAGACAACCTGTGACCGAGAGTCCCTTGAATTTTTTTCTTTCTGTATTACTTAAAACATTTTTTAAATTTGAATATATTTTGACCATATTCTTCCCCTTTCCCAAGTCCTTGCAGTTCCTCTCCCCTCCCCCTTCCTGCTCAACTTTAAATTTGTTCTCAAAAACAAACAAACAAAAGCTGGGTGGTGGTGGTGGTGGTGCATGCCTTTAATCCCAGCACTCTGGAGGCAGAGGCAGGTGGATCTCTGCAAGGCCAGCCTGCGCTAAAGAGTGAGTTCCAGAAAAGGTACCAAAGCTACACAGAGAAACCCTGTCTCAAAAAAACAAAAGAGAGGAAAAGCAAATGAACAAACAAAAACCCAATACAACAATGAATGCCCCCAAACCAGGAAAACAAGATAGAAGTACACCCAAAAAGGAAAAATAAAATAAAAAACAAAAGACAGCTGCATCAGCATAAAAGCATACACAAAGAACTGTGAAGTACATGATATGTTAGTCCTTGAAATGTGTTAAATCAGTCCTACACCTACTTACACGGCTTCACCCATTCCTACAGAAGAGACTTCCAGGAAGCACCTGTCTGTAGCTTGTCCATCCTTCCACCTCCTACTGACTCTGCTGCTTTCTTTTCTTCACACCCCACCCCGATGATGAACCCTTGCTTTGGGAGCTGAGAATGGCAAAGTATTATTTTACGGGCCATTATCTCTAATGTGATGACCTGACCATACCTCCAATTTCCTATTAATGAGCACCATTTTATTTTATTATAATTTTGGTATGTGTGTATGAATGATGTATGTGTAAGTAAGTATACATTTGCATGCATAAGTGAAGGTGTGTGCATGCTGTGGTGCACGTGTGGCAGTCAGAGGATCACCTTAAGCGTCGTCCCTCACCCACTGCCTTATATGAAATATAGCCCCTTTGTTGTTTGCCATGGTGTATGCTAGACTAGCTGGTCCATGAGCTTCTGGGAATTCTCCTGTCTCCACATCCCATTTTTGCATAGGAAGACTGGGATTACAGATGCATGCTACCACTACTGGCTCTGTGTGGATTCTGGGGATTCAAAATCAAGTGCTTTACCACGTGAGCCAGCTCCTCAGCCCTTACACACTTCATTGTAAATCACCCCCTCATTTATCTCCTGCTCTCCCACTCCTCCTCCAGCCTAAGCCCACCTTAAGCATCCTACAGAGAACCACCTAAGGCACCCTCAAAGTGACCCCACTGGGGAAGGCACTAGAGTCAACACTTCTTCAGGCTAACACAAGTTCACCTAGCAGAGTGCTTTGCCTGAAGACAAATGGTTTGGAAGTACCGAGCCAAGATCCAGATTTTTCTACTAAGCTTCCTTCCATGATCAGGCAAAATGTAGACTGATAATTTAGGAGAAAACAAACAGCTTTCCTAATCCCCTTTGTGATACTTGGAGCTAGCTCATTGCCCTCTGTACCTATCATGTGATTCTGGGTCTCAGAGTGTTTGCCTTTCTCTGACTCAGCGTGTCCACTCCATCCAATAGCTGGTCTGGGCTACTTGTCTGGAGACTGTAGCAGGGCACTTCACAGCTTTACACTATGCTCACCTCTGCCCACCTCTACCAGATATGAACGGTTTGAAATGTGCCCTCAAAACCCCAATATTTGTATTACAAAACAAACAAACAAACAAAAGACTCACCCTCTGCTGCGAAAGCTGCAAGAGTCACCAGGATCAGAGCACAGAGGTACATGGTAGAAAGCTTGGGGGAACAGCAGGGTCTCCAACCTGCGACTGATCCTGTCCCAATCCTGAAGACTTTTGGTAACTTCCTCTCAAACAGTTGCATAATCCCAGGAAAGGACAATCTTTCTATTCCAAAGAGCTCTGCAGGTTTCCCAGGAGATCACTAAACCACTCCCACCCAGCTACACCCAGCCACTCCCACCCAGAGTTCACCTGCTGGCTTTATCTAAATTGTTTGGACTCTCCACTTAGATTGCAGGAGCCCACAAACGGGTCCAACAGCTTCTTGCATAAGCAGCTGCCCCTGTAGCCCTCACCTCAGTGCTCTGTTCTTTCCCAAACCCAGGTACCAGCTCTCCAGACACCTTTAGGTAGGGTGACTTTTTGGTTTGGGGTCCTCACATCAAGCTGGAGGAGTTCAGAGCCCCTCACAGCCACACAGTTGATCCCCAGGGAAGTGAGGACACACCTCTCAGCTTCTGTTGGCTGGTAGAGATTTAAGATCTCATTTTGATAAAAATATTAAATTTCATCATTTTCTTTCAACCTAAGTTATCTTTAGATTCCTGTCAAGCAGTCTAGCCTTCTGTCATGTACTGCCATGGTCGAGGAACTCACAGCCTTTCAGAGGAGAGATTTGGAAATAGGTGTTCTTATATAAGTGAACAACATATTTTTGTTTTTAATAGTTGTAAGTTAGCCTGCATAGCAGTGGGTTTTGTTATGTTGTCTGATGCAGACTTTGTTATTATTGACATTCTTCTTCTTCATCCCTCTGCTCCTGTGAGCTCATCCTTTGCCCACTAACAGTTCCCCTTTGTACTTCATGTTTCTTTTCTCTCTCATCTCTCCTTCTTTCATGGATTCTATATTTCATGACCAATTGACAATGTATATACTAAAATATAAACATTAAAATCTAAAAAATCTTTTTGAGTCTAGTTTGTTTTACTTAAAATGGTCTTCATTTCTATCTGCTGTTACTGAAAATGTTATGATTTCATTCTTTTTATATTAGATAAAATTCCCTTATGTAAATGTACCTCACTTTCTTCATCCAAATGTCTATTATCTAGGCTGGCTCATTTCTTAGCAATTGTGAGAACTATAGAAATAAACATGGATTATTGGTATCACATTGGTAGGATTTATACTCTTTGGGGCATACATCTGGGGCAGTTTAGTTGGGTCATACAGAAGTTCTATTTTTAAACTTTTGAGGACGTTCTATTTTCATTTCCATAGCTGCTATATCAATACACTCCCACTAACAGTGAATAATGATTTGTCCTTCCAAACAACTCACCCATAGTCATTGTCATGTGCTTAATTTCTGTTCCATACAACAGACAAGGAGGGAACACTACCAAACTCATTCTATGAAGTTATATGACCTTGACACCCAAAACACGTAAGGAGACAATAACAAAACAATAGACTGATCTAGTTATTGCCACAGATATAAAACTCTCAATAAAACATTTATAACTGAATTCGACAATACATTAAAGGGCTGGAGAGATGGCTCAGCAGTTAAGAACATTTGTTGTTCTTGCAGAGGACCTGGGTTTGGTTCCCAGCACTCACCTCATGTCTCACAACCATGTGTAAGTCAGGCTCCAGGGGATCTGATGCACTCTTCTGATCTCAGGTATGAGGTATGCATGTGATACACATATGTACACAGAGGCAGCACATTCATACACATAAGGTAAAATGAATTTAAAAAGAAAATAAAAAGAATTTTTGGTTTTTTTGTTTGTTTTTACATCCCAATCAAAAGTTCCCTTCCCTCTCCTTCCCAAGTTCTCTCCCCTCCTCCCCATCTACTACTCCTCTACTGTTTCTCTTTAGATACAGGCAGGCCTCCCATGGATATCAGTCAGCCAGGTATATCAAGTAGCAGTGAGATTGGGTACCTCCTCTCCTATTAAGGCTGGATGAGACAATCCAGTAGGAGGAATGGGTCTCAAAAGCAGGTAACACACTAAGAGACAGTCCTGCTCTCATTGTTAGGAATCTCACACAATGACCAAGTTACACAACTGTAACATATTTGCAGAGGGCCTGGGTCAGTCCCATGCAGGATCCCTCGTTATTTGAGATTCCATCTTACACCTGTCAGAATGGCTAAGATAAAAAACACAAGTGATAGCTCATGCTGGAGAGGATGTAGAGCAAGGGGAACACTCCTTCACTGCTGGTGGAGTGCAAACTTGTACAGCCACTTTGGAAATCAATATGGTGGTTTCTCAGAAAACTGGGAATCAATCTACCTCAAGACCCAGCTATACTACTTCCGGGAATATACCCAAAGGACACCCCACCATACAGCAAGGACACCTGAACTATATTCATAGCAGCTTTATTTGTAATAGCCAGAAAGTGGAAACAACCTAGATGTCCTCCAACCAAAGAATAAATAAAGAAAATGTGGTACATTTATACAGTGGAGTGTTACTCAGCTGTTAAAAACAATGACATCAGGAAATTTGCTGGTAAATGGGCTGAACTAGACAAACTCATTTTGAGTGAAGTAACACAGATCCAGAAACACAAACATGCTATGTATTCACTCATAAGTTGATATTAGCTATAAAGTAAAGGAGATCCATGCTACAACCCACAGACCCACATAAATTGATATGCTTACCCAAACTGTCATCAGAGGCTTCACTCAGCAACTGATGGAAACATGTAGAGACCCACAGTCAAATATTAAACAGATCTCAGGGAATCCTACAGAAGAGGAAGAAGAAGGATCTTAAGACCCAGTGGTGCCAAGGACATGGTAAGAATACCCACAGAACCAACTAACCTGGGTTCATAGGGGCTCTCAAAAGATTTGTGTGTGTGTGAAAGAGAGAGGGAGGGGAGAGGGAGAGTGGAGAGAAAGAAAGGAAGAGAGAGAAAGAGATGGAGAGAGAGAGAGGAAGAGGGAGAGAAAAAGAGAGAGAAAGAGAAAACATGAAATTGGGTGGATAGAAAGGTGAAGAAGAGCTGAGAGGAACTTATAGAGGGAAAAGCATCAAAATATATGGTATGAAAAAGACCGAATAGTTAAAAGATAAACTTTTAAAAACAATTTAAAAGGAATACATTAACCAAATTGGTTTTATCTCAGAGATGCAAGGTTACTTCAGCATATTCAAATCAATAAATGTAACACAAAATGTAAATAAATTAAAGGTAGGTGCAAACAACAACAACAACAACGACGAACAAAAAGGAAGTTCAAGACTGTAAGTCCTGGAGAAACTAAGAATAGAAGGGGTGTTTTTCCTGACCCCATCTCAGTGAGTTAGAGTTGGTATATAGAAAACTGCGGAGCTGTATATGTTGGTTTCATGTTCTACAACTTTGATGAAAGTATTTATTAGATCTAAGAGTTTTCTAATGAAGATTTAAGTACATCTCCCAAGGAAGCAAAAAGGCCTCTATGATAAAAAAAAAAATAAAGAATAAAACTGAAGAAGATGCTAGAAAATAGAGATCCATCCAGTGTTACAGCTGCTTTGGGAGAATTTTCATTAGCTTCATTGAAGATAAGCATTGATTCCAACATGACTCAGCAATTCCAGTTCTAGGGGACTGAAAACATGGGCCATAGAAAAATTGGTACACATAACAACCTTATTCATAATGGCCAAAAAAGGGAAAGCTCAAAGTCTATCAACCAATGAATCAATTAGTTGACAGTCCACAGTACAGAATACTACTGAGCCATAAAAACATGCTACAGTGTAGAAGAATCTAAAAACATGTTAAATGAAAGAAGCCAGACATGAAAGTCGAAGGCTGTGTGTGATTCTATTTAAATGAAATGTCCAAAAAAAATCCATCTTTGCATTCATTTGCAAATATTTCTTGAGAATATACAGTGTGTCAAACCCTGTGCCTGGGGTTTTGTAGGTAGGACATCAGTGCTCAGAATAACCCCATGATTCATGTTAGTGGATCCAAGGCTCAATGTGGCTGAGGGACTGCCCAAGAGAACACATCATGTAAGATGAACAACTGATAATGGAGAAAACCCTATGATCATAGAACCATATCCTCAACCACTATGCCATGGTGTCAATGTTTGGGAGAAACCACATTTGCGGGGTGGTGAGCACATGTATTACTGAACTTTGAGACAGCTTGGGTATCTCCTCCTATGACCTCCATAACCCTTCCTCAATAAACATCTGCCTAGCCTTTCTACTGATCTCTTCTGTATCCTTCAGGCTCACAGTAGGGATGGGCAATGGATGTTGTGTGGGTCTATCAGGAGGGTAGGTGGATAGACAGGAGCTCTAGTCCATGAAGAGGCAATGACTAGGTGACAGGAGAGCCCTCAATATTCCTGTTCTCTGTCTCCCAGCATAGACATTTCTGGGGAAACCTTCAGGAGCCAGGATTCATCTGGCTCAGTCTTTCACATACTTAACTGGAAATATTAAATTAGTTCATGACAATGGGGTAGGACTGACAACCAGTGCCAGGTTGTCTTCAGGCTAGTGCAGTGAGGAGATAGCTCAGCCTTCTCCATACCAGCCTTTCCCTACAACCAACCAGGAGCAATGACTCAGGCTCTAAGGAACAAGAGAGAAGGACCCTGATTTCCTCATCTGTGTCTGGAGAATAGATACTCTATGATCTACAATAATGTTTTTTACTTCCTGTGAGCAAGAACTAAATGTCTGTTTCAGCCATTAAAACTTTGGGGGCAGTTAACTCAACAAAAGCAGATAGAACACAAAAGGTTTGTGAACAATACCATAGTGAACTTTGTCAATGTGGTCTCTAGTCTCTTCCCTAGGCACAAATACAAATCTCACAGCCCCTTTCCTAGAACTTGGAATGAGAAGCTGTGGTAGATGCTGTCAGTGATTGGCTGGCACCCTGAGGCCATATAATTCCATGACTCTCAGATGACTTCCACCTGCCAGGAACTCAACCCCTTTTGAGGGGTTTCCTACTGGAGTAGCTCTCAGCCAGTGACAGCTTGGAATTGGAGTATAGACTTCCATTCCCCCCACCTTGGCTACAGTAATTGAAATTACATGCTCTTTCCCCTGAATTTTCTGCCAGCATTAACTCTGGTTATCCACTAGGCTAACCAATATCATAAGTAACTCTTTCTCTGTCTCTTGTTATTATTCATTATTATCCCCACCACTGCCCCTCTTTCAAAATAGACTTGTACATGAAGGCTTATCTCAAAGGTGCCTTTGGAGAAACTCAAAGTAAGACAGCGAGTCTATGGTACCTCAGTTAATTCACCCTTGTATTTGATATGAATGAAAGTATCACTTAGAATTTACATGCTGAAGTTTTTCCCCAAATATTATAATGTGGCTGTAATTGGATATCAACCCTTTAAAATAGTTATAATAATAACATGGGGCTTTAAGATGGAGCCTACTCCAAATGTGACGGGTGCTATTGTAAGAGAAAATGTGAACACAAAAGACATCAAGGGTAAGTGTGTATAGGAGGCCCACCATGTGTGGAGGCAAGGGAAAGGAAAGGCAGTCTACTCTATCCAAGAAAATCCAAATTGAACAAAAACCAACCCTGTTTGCCTCTTGATCATGGACAGCCAGCCTCCAGAAATGTAAGGAAATCAGTGTCTCTTTTGTACCCACCCAGTCTGTAATGTATCTCTCTGGCAGCCCAGTAGAAAAATGTGAGACCTGTTTAGTGGAAACTAAGGGTGAGCCATGAGAAGGAGATGCTTAACATCCCACAGAAACTCCAGCTCAAAGGCAGGAACATAACCAGAGACAGTTAACTTTCACTCTGTGGTGGCTGCTAGCCACTTCTCTTTCTTAATATACTAGAAAGATGTCCTAACAGCCAGCCTTATCATAAGAAAAATACATGGATATTGTAAACAATTACAGCCTCAGTTCAAATGGCCAACGGGGGAGGGCGGGGGCTGAAGGCTTAGGAGAGGTGGCTGGAAAAGGCAGAATGTGTTCTTCTCACCAAGGTCATTTGACAAGTCTACTCTTGTCCTGATTAGACCAATGTCAACACGATAAATAGAGCTGGGTCCCAACACCCAAATAGCCCACCACAATCCCAGGAGTCACGAGTTCTTCCCCAAGACTGAAGTTTTGCCTGCAATGACATTTCTGGAGACCCCAAATGTAAAAAGGAATCCCCGTTAGCACTCATGTGCTGACTGGCAAGGTGTTGAGCCTTATACTGAGGGCAAGGACTTGGTAGCAGAATTAGAATCAGTTCAAGAGAATGATCTACCCTGAAAAATATTGACCAGATTGTAGGGTCTTCCCTTTTATCAGGAAAGACATTTGGTCTTTAGAGAAAAGTTAAAGTTCCCTCCCCTATCTCTGCCCCAATGGAGTAATGCCAGTGTTGTCCTAAGAAGTCAGGACAGTGTCCAATTGTTTAGCAACACACACATACATTTATTATGCCTTTACCATAGCTGGCTGGCCTTTAAAACCTGGCAAACATCCCTGGCATTTAGGTCATGAAAACTATCTTGAACTTTTTAAAGGAAACATAAAATGTAGGAATGGATTATGTTCAACACATG
Source organism: Peromyscus eremicus (assembly GCF_949786415.1). Classification (NCBI taxonomy): domain Eukaryota; kingdom Metazoa; phylum Chordata; class Mammalia; order Rodentia; family Cricetidae; genus Peromyscus; species Peromyscus eremicus. The sequence continues at coordinate 134,453,682 of NC_081420.1, forward strand.
TTCAATTTCAGCCCCATTTGAGACTCAAGCCAAGGGAAGGGGCCACATCTAAAACTTGCCTGCTTCTGGCAGCAGCTTCTGATGGTGTTCCTGCTTTCTGGTGATTTTGCAGAAGTGGTCAGTGAAGCTCTATCTACAAAACCCCACACAGACCTTAGAGCTGCCCAATAAGTCCAATGTGTCTGGAGGGACTCGTCTCTTTTTGTGTTTGTGTTAGCAGATTAGGTTTTGTCATCTTGTATTTTTCTATGTAGAAAGCAAGATCCTAAGAGATGACCTCAAGTCCTAAGAAGCTGACAGGACATGGCAGCATGGATGTCTCTGGAGGCTTCCAACAACCCCCAACAGGCCAGCTCATACTCATTAATTTAAATGGTTGTAAAAACTGGACATGTTAAAACAGGCTTTATACAAAAGCAAGCAATCCACCACGGAGCTTTCCCAGCACTGTCTGTTAGTCCTGCGACTACTTAGGGGTGGATTGGGGTGGAGAATACTTCACAGGCTTGGACTCCACCACTTACTTTTGTTAATTTATTCTGGAAGGGTTTAAATCAAGGGTGGTTCCAGATGAGAAACCGTTTCTCACGCTCTATGGCTCACCATGCATAGAATCTAAATCGGCTTCCAATGCACTCTCAGCACGCACTAAAGATTTTAAACTGTGTGTGTATTTATTTTAATGCCATCTTGCCTCTATTTTGTGAAAGTTGTCAGAATCTGAATGAAATCCCGATGTGAAGCCTTAGCCATACACAATAATAAAAGGCTTGGAGATGTGGGAAAGGATATTGTGTCTCTCAGGCTGCCAACTGACGACTCCACCTTGGACTAGAGCCACCCTAGCCATTGACCTTGGGACTCTGCTGTGGACTTTTGTAGTCAAGGATTTCTAGTTCAAAGAGTTTAATAATCCTCTGGCTGCCTTTAAGCGTCTGTATTCTAGCAACCAAAGATGTACATGCCTTACAGCATATCTGCTCCTCAGTTAATTTTCTCTTTTTTCCCATGTAAATACTAGTACCTTTCCTTTCTCTCTCAGGTAATCCCCATTTCTACATACCACTTACATCATTAGTTTTGTTTAAATGCATTACATGTTTTTACTTCAACAAATTTATTCAAAAGGAGGCTTTTATGTACATTTATGAATGGAGAGATGTGTTAACATGAAATAAATTCAAGGTAAACATCCATAACGTGTCACTATATTTTATAAGGGTAAAATAATAGCAAAAATAAAGAGAAACTATGATATATGATAAACCGTCTGATTTATAATAGTGTATTATGAAAATTAAGTCACCCAATGTGGATATTGATTAATGATGGTTATTCAGTAACTGCAGAGTCTCCTTTGATTTTCTATCTTCAACCTCAGAACTTCAAAAGGATTCCATGCAGACTTTGACCTGGGGTCAATATCTGTGTGTTTCACATATGTTTTTGTAAGTCAATCATTGAAGTTGAAAAGAAGGGGGCTTTACAGCCGTCTCTCTCAGGACGTAGGTACCCCATGAAGGGGATCCATCTTTAGAAGATCAGGACAATGATTAAGTAGATCAAGATGAGAACTGTTCTGGTTTCATTTCTTAATTTATATATACGGTGTTCTTCTTGCATGTATGCCTGCAAGCCAGAAGAGGGCACCAGATCTCATTACGGATGGTTGATTGCCACCATATGGTTGCTGCTGGGAATTGAACTCAGGACCTTTGGAACAGCAGCCAGTGCTCTTAACGGCTGAGCCATCTCTCCAGTCCCCTAGTTTCATTTCTTCTGCTGTGATAAAACACCATGATTGAAAGCAACTCGGGGAAAAAAGGGTTTATTTCATCTTACACTTTAGAGTCCATCGTGAAGGAAAGTCAGGGCAAGAGCTTAAGGCAGGATCCTAGAGGCAGGAATTGAAGCAGAGCCCATGGTGTAACAATGCTTACTGGCTTGCCCTCCATGGTTTGCTCAGCCTGCTTTCTTCTACAACTCAGGATCACCCACCCAAGGGTGGTACTGCTCACAGTGGTCTGGCCTTCCTACATCAAACATTTATCAAGATCTGACAGAGACAGTTCTTTAGTTGAGATTACCTCTTTCCAGATGAGTTGGGGGTTTATGTCAAGTTGATAAAACCCAATCAGCACAGGAGACACAAAAGCAATTTGTTAATGGCACCATCCAGGGTGCCTTAGCAGACAATGTCTACTGGCATCTACACCAACCTTCTTGTTGATGTTTGTGGTTAAGAGACTTTGCAGGATCATCCTATCTCAAAAGGGAAAGAAAGGTGGCTCTTTCTTAGAAGAACTGGCAGGATAGTCTCTCATTAAAGCAAAGTTATTAGTGGCCTTGCTGTCCAGCATGGATAAAATTTCCACCCACTGTTTGTGTCCTTCCTCCCTTTGAAAGATGTGTGTGTGTGCATGCGCGTGTGTGGGATGTGTGTGCGAGTGTGTGAGTGTGTGTGTGTGTGTGTGTGTGTGGTGTGTGTGTGTGTGTGTGTGTGTGTGTGTGTGTTTTGCTGGGATAGATTCCAGGGTCTCATTCATTTTAATCAAGTGCTTGATCACTTAGCTACCAGCCCCAGAAAGACACTCTTGATTTAGAGCCAGATTTTTTTAGAAGCATAAATATTTATTTGTAACAAAGGAGTTTGTGTACAGTGTTGAAAATCTACAACTTCTTATTAAATTCACATTTGCACTTCACTTTTTTAAATGAACATTTATAATCGATGTTGTATTTACATATCTATATCAGTATAGAGCCAGTTTTAATCACTCTCTCCAGATGGCTTCACCTGCCATGTTCATAATGCCAACCCAGCGCTGGAGGTACAGCACAGAAGTGGTCACTCTGCTTCCCTCTTTTTCAACCTGTTCTGGACCTTCTTAGGTCTTCAGCTACAAGGGATACTCTGAGGCCATAGGCAGAGGCTAGGGGTCTGGCATTGGAGAAATGCTCTTGCAGAGAAGAGCGGATGTCATTTGAGATTCCTACAAAGGAGATGAAGCTGCACTTACATATGGCCTCCTTCAAGAGACAGACCTGCTGTGTTCATTGTCCTAATTTTGTCCCAAGCATTCTAGTCCCTCTTAGGAAAAGGGAAGAGAAAACTTAGGCTGTATGACTCTCTGCTCACCTGTGCGTTTGCGTCTGTGAAATCTGCTGTCATTCAAGAATGTACTAGAGACAAAATAATACCCTGAAGTTAGATTTTTGAGTTAGAGAATCCATCCACATCTCAGCCCCATCTCTAACTCACCATTCGAGACAGGAAACCATCCCACAGTTTGATGTCAACTCTCAGTCACGCTCTGAGGTAGGCAGCGCACTGAGACTTCAGTCTTCACTTCAGGTCACCCTAGGAGCTCAAGGGGTCAACTGAGAATCAGTTCCACAGCCAGTCTCCAAGCATCTTTTGTTCCTCTCTACAACCCTCATTATATAACACCTAAGGTCATTACACCAGGCCACCTTGGTCCCCCACGTTTGTGCTGATTTTCCGTCTTCCCTTTATTCCTCTTTGTCTTTATTTTACCTTTCCCAAAGTACATAAACTGCCTTGATTTACAAAGTTCTGGTGGCTCAACTTTCTGAGAAATGAGATTGTTCTACATTATCTTAGTAAAAATGTTCATCTGGATGGCAGCTGCAGCTGCAGACAGGACTCAACACTCAGTAGATATGCCAGAACCTGTTGGCCTGAACAACAGTCTAGAAGTGGAACATGGATGCCTCCACTCTACAATGACTTAGTCTTCCTTGAATACTGCAAACACTTCCACTGAAAGTGTAAAGGTGGCCTCAATCAACAAGAACAGTAACAAACATCCGTTATCTTAGCTAAGAAATCTAACCCTAGACAGGCAGGTCTTGGTGTAAGAACACAAGAAAGATAAAAACACCAAGACAACTTGTGACCTCCAAAAATTACCAGTCCTCTAGTAACAGCTCCCAATGGAAATAACCTAGACAAAATTTTAGATACACAATTAAAAGAACATTGATAAAGATGATTCAAAGGGAAATCAATCTATAACAGAACATAATAAACTGAATAAGAAAGTTGATTAACTTTCTTATTATGTAACTCAATAAAGAGAGAAAAAACACTAAAGAAAATCAAATAAAAACAATAATGGAAAATGAAAAAATATAGTAACATGGTCAAATAATTTCATTGGAAATTCTCATCAATAGAATGGATCATGTGGAGGATATATTTATCAGGGCTTAGAGACATGAGAGAGTAATTGGATTATTTAAAGGCCAGTGTCCAATTTAGAAAGTATATGAACAGACCATGTCATGTCTATGGGACACCATGCAAAGGCAAAAATTATATTTTATGGGCATAGAAGAAGGAGAATAGTTTCATGCTGTTAAAATAGAAAATATTTTCAATAAAATCATAGAAAAAATGTTTCCCTAATCTTGAGAAACTGATTCCCATCCTGACACAAGAGGCACACAAAATGCCAAATAAATAGGATCAGAAAAAACCTCCCTAGCAATTAAGGAGATGTAAATCAAAACAACTTTGCTATTTCATCTTACCCCAGTCAGAATGACAAAAATCTATGGAACAACTGACAACAAATGCTGGAGGGGATGTGGGGGACTGGTGTGTGTGGGACCCTCATTCACTGTTGGTGTGATTGCAAGCTGGTGTAGCAACTATGGAAATCAGTGAGGAGAATTCTCCAGAAGCTAAAAGTAAATCTACCGTATGACTCAGCTATACCACTCACTGGCATGTGCCCAAAGAACTCAATATCGTACTTCAAAAATACTTGCTCAGCCATGTTCGTTGCTGCTTGACTCACAATAGCTAGGAAACGGAAACAACCTAAGTGTCCTTCAACTGACAAATGGATGCTGAAAATGTCGTACAGTATGGAACACTATTCAGCTGTAAAGAAAAATTAATTCATGAATTTTGCAGGTAAATGGTTGGAACTAGATCATATTGAATAAGGTAACCTAGACCCAGAAAGGCAAATGTCACATGTTTTCTCTCATTGGAGGTTCCTAGCTCCAAATCTTCCAATGTGCATACATAGCCTGTATAAACTATAGAAAGCAGGAAAGTACAATGGGACCACTGTCAGGATAGAGGGCTGGAGAGCAATTGAGAGGGGAATAGCAGAATACAAGTGATCTGTTAGGGGAAATGGGAAAATGGTGGTGCTCCTTAGGGAGGAGGAGAGAGGTAAATACAGAAGTGGGAAGAGGGTAAAGGAGAATGTTAGAATGGTAGAATATAGTGATGTGATAGGGGAAATGGGAAAATGAGGGCTCCTAGGGAATGTGGAGGGAGAGGTAAATACAGGAGAAGGGAGGGAGGTAAAATAGTGGCATGGATGGCAAAAAGGCCACAAGGAATCATACAACTATTTATATTAAAACAACCTATAATGCACATACTTCAGTGTATAAATATACACATAAATAGTTTTAATGAACTTTTCTCATCTGGGCTGATGACATTACTTCCAAGAACCAAAGACCAGCTAACAGAAATCCCAATGCCAGGCAGCAGAAGCCCTCTTTGGAGTTGTCCAGGGCAGTCTAAGAGAGTTCCCAAACATGCAGCCTATTACTATTGCCATTTGTTGGTCCCTAGAGGTAGACGTAAGTCTCTATTGCAGAAGACACCACGCACTTCAGAAACAAGGCCCAGAAACTTCTGAACTGGAACTGATCTGTGTGCCTCTTCCCTGAGGACTAGTTTTCATAGTACCAGAAGGTGCCATACAAGCTTCCAAAGGAGGGAAGTAATCAACAGTCCTATCCAGATATGATGCCTATGAGTCACATCAACAAACAGCATGGCACTACAACCCCAAGAGTCCAGTAGTGGCATATATACCTTGGCAGCAACCAACAACTCTCTAATTGGATTTAATACATGCTCAACCAGAGGGAGACAATGCCTGGTACTAGATAACTACTCAGTACTAGTTGTGTTTTTTTTGAGGAGAATCTACAACCACCAATTTACTAAATTATCATAACCACTAACAACACTCTCTGAACATTTGTCCTTATACCCACAGATAAGTGTAGGCTTTACCCCTCACCAAATTAATGTCTCTTTGCAATAGATGGAGACCACAACAGAAAATCACAACCCATCAAAATACAGAGTTGTAAAGACCTGTCCCAGCAGATACATCTACACAACACTCCCATACATCTAAAGAAGCTATAAATTTGAAAAAGAAATAGGTGGAATACAAGAAGGGGTTTAGAGGGAGGACAGGGGAGTGAGAAATAAGGCAATTATAATCTCAAAAAATAAAGTTATTTCAAAAATTAAATCTCTTTAATTCATCCATTTTGGAAAAAGTTCTGTGAGCTGGTAAAATGTTGGATGTTCTGCAGCTTTGGGGTTGACTGTGCTATAAACTTAAGCCCATTTGGTGCATATTTACTTCTTTTTAAAAAATGTGGACACGTGTAGTATTAACTTCCCTTTTAGTACTACTTTTCTTCTATTGCAAATGTCTTGTATGCTGTATTTCTATTTTCATGCTATTGTAATCCCTTCCTCAACCTCCAAATTCTCCAGTGAACATCTGATCACTCCAAAGTGTACTGTTCATTCTTCTGGTGTACTTTGTTTTCTTTTATATGATTAATTTATAGTTTTATTTTATTATGGTCTGATAATAAATTAATTTTTTGAGTTTACTAAGATTTGCTTTATTGTTTAAAATATGATCTATTTTGGAAAAATATATAAGCTGATAAAATGAATGTTAATGCTGCATTTTTGCATAGAATATTATGCAAATTTCTATGAACTCAATATGATGTATAATGTAATTTAATTCTACTATTTATGGACTCTTTTGATGATAACTTACTGGTAAGAACTATTGAATCACCCATGTATTGTTACAGTGTTGATGCCCCTGACAATACTGCTATTGTGTTGGTACTCCAATATTCTGTGAACAAGTATCTGCAATCATTGTATTTTTGTGACGGGTTTCTGTCTTAATATGTCTTTGTTTCTTCTGGCTCATTTTGCCTTGAAGTCTGTTGAGTTAGGTATGACTATAATTTCGTTTGCTTGCTTTCAGATTCGATTTGCTTGGACAATCACTTCCCAACTTTTCCTCTATGCTGTGGATATCTGGCACAGTGAGGTGAGTTTCTTGCAAGCAGCAACAAATTGTTGGATCCACTTTTAAAAACACAATCAGCTAATGTGTGTCTTTTAATTGGAGAATTAAGACTGTTTACACCCAGGGCTGTTTGTAAGCAGTCTGCACGGGTTCTGCTGTTTTGCTTTTTCTTCTAGTTGTTTTGAGTGGTCTATGTCTGTTTCTTTCTCTTCTATTCACGAAGAGGTTTGACTACTCACTGATTTAACAATCATTTTTCTTGATTTTCATTTGCTCATCATCTCTTCCAATGTAGTTTAGTCTTCATCCTGTTGTCAGGATTGATTTCATCTGACTTCTGTAGTGCTACTTTACTGCTTACAATTTCCTGTAAGTTATGTATGTTTTAGAGATATGTAACTAAAAATGGTCTCAAAAATAAACAAAGAAGTAGGACAAAATAAATATGCAAAAGACCAAACTTACATACAGTTGGAATAAATGAAGGATGTCAGATACAGGTTAAAGTATACAAAGCTAAATGAGTAAGATAATAATGACAAAATCCCTGAATCTTGGGAAATACATGGACATCCACATAAAGAGAGAGGTATTTATAACTCTAAATAGACAGGAGCAGAAGAAGAAACCCTCCACAGCACATTATAGTTAAATTTCCGAAGTACAAATCACAGAAAGAATGCTTTGAAATGCAGGAGATATGAGGGCAAATCCATAAATAGAAATCTATTATACCAATAGATTTCTCAGCAGAAAGTAAAAATTCCTTTCTTCTGGGGGAATGAAACCAATGTGATTATGTTGTATGACCTTTTGAAGTTTGAACTGAGTTTGAATTGCAGTAGTGAAACTAAATCTCTGTATGTAATCATTTTTTAATTAAAAAAATTAAAAGAAAATCTTCAAGACATAAAACTAATATGCAAAAATCAGTAGCTAATCTACAATTAACCCAAGAGTAAGTTTAACCAAAGAAATAAATGAGCTTTACAGAGAAAATCATAAAACAGCCAAGAAAAAAATTTTATGAAGACACTAGAAAATACAGAGACCTCTCATGTTCACAAACAGAGAGAACTGATATTGCTTAAAAGGTTATACCATACAAAACAGGATATACAGATTCAGGGCAATCCCCAAACAAATCCCAGTGACATTATTCACAGATCTACAAAATGTACTCTGAAAAATCATATGAAAACAGAATAGACAGTGAATAGACAGGGAAACTTTAAATAAAGAGAGTAATGCTAGAAGAGTTCAAGCCAGATTTTTAATACACACTACATAACCTTAGTAATTAAACCAGTGTGGTCCTGGCATGCAAACAAATATCTAAAACATAGTGTAATGGAGAAGCCAGAAACAAATTCATGCATCTACAACTGATTGATTAAATTATAGAAAAGACATCATTTTAAATAGGTGGGGCTAAGGAAACTTGAAGATGGATTTGGAGATGAAAACTAGATACCCACTTCTTCCTTGTATGAAAAGCAACTTAAAATTGGGTGGGGTGTAATACTCGAAAGTTTTAACCACAGGAAGGAAACAGGAGAAGCAATTCAAGACTTGGCACAAAGACTTCTTGAATAAAACTCCAATAACTCAGGAAATAACAGCAAGACTTGGAGCATAGGATTATCTACAAGAGCTCTGCACAACAAAGGAGAGGACTAACACAGAAAAGATGTCACTAAGAATACTGGAAAGTTGTTGCCAGCCATTTACCTAAGAGGAGAGTCAATCTGAATTGTCATGGGTAACGCTCATTGTCAACCTGATTGGTTGGACTGAGTAAACCCAAGGAGATTAGTGGAACTTATTTTTGGGTGTTTCTATCAAAGAATTTTCAAAGAGGACTAACTAAGAGGGAATAACACTTCCTAAGTGCAGGTATCAGTATCCCACAAGCTGGGACCCCTGATGAAATACACCAAAAAGGAAGAGCCAAGTATCATGGGCATTCTCTGTGATCCTGACCACCATGGTGTGTGCTGCTCTGCTGGACCCTCTCCTCCATATGATGATGGACCAAGACTTCAGAAACCATGAACAAAAATAAATGCTCTTTCTCCTAAGTTCTTTATTTTATGTATTTATCAAATTGACTGAAATTGTGAGTAAAGGCATCCATACCAGGAACAAGTTTTCATAGGACTGTATTTCACCATAAGGTCTAGAAACCGCTAGAACTGACTTGCTGGAGGAACTTGGTGGAAAGTGGCAATACAAAACAGAGAATTCGTCAGAGTGTTTTTTTCACAGCAACATAAAAATAAGCTAAGACAGAAGTTGGTACCAGGAGAGGGTAGGTATTATTATGATGGACTTGACTGTTTTGTTTTGAGGACATTATTATAAGTGTTTGGAATTTTGATCTGGGAAAAAAGGACACATTGAGTCCTTGGAGCTTAATGGTTTTTTTGTGAAATCTTGGGAGGTAGTAATATGGACAGAAATAGATGATGGGGTGGGCAGCATCCTTAGACTTTTACCTGAGATTACAGCCACTCTCTTGTTTAATACCCTCCAAGCTATTTATAATTCTGCTCCAGCTACATATTGTTTCTGGAGGTGCTAGAATATACAGAAGGTTACCTGGTGTTAGGCCTCCATCTGTACAACTATGGGGAAGTTCTCATTCATGCTGGGGTGGGACTGTTCGGTGATGAAGCTTCTTTGTAAGTAACCAAGTAAGTGACCCATATATAAGCCAAATAAAGTCAACAGCTCACTAAGCTAGAGCTGGGTTGAATTGTTTCTCTGTTCTGTCTTTAATGCCATATCAGTGGCTAATAGATGCTTGTTTATGTCTCCCCAGGGAAGTTTAACAAAACATTATCCCATGCATCCTCCAATGTGCTTGTCTTCCACTAGATTTGAGGGTGAACATCCAGCCAGCCACATGTGGAACAGCTTTTTATAATGGTGCCTTTTTCTTCATCCGTCCCTCTCTGAGGTATGTAGATTCACCTCGAGTGAAAGAAACAAACTCTGATTTGACTCCACCAAATATTTTTTTTCAAATTCTTTACAAGCTGAGGTAATAGGAAAAATATAACCCTTTACTGTCTTTGTACAATATATCCTGTAGATTTACAGCCTGAACAATAAGATGCCTCAGAACTCAACATCTCCCCCCACTGTTGGCCTCTTTGCTGTCTTCTTGTCACTGAGCTCTGTCCAGAAAGCCACTTTATTGTCTTTCAGCCTCTGGGCTGCCTGTGTTGGGGCTCCAATCTGCAGGTACCCTTCCTTCTGGTTGTACTCTGGCCAATGGTGCAGCCCTTCCCCATTAGGGTTCCTGCAAATAGAATAGAAATAATTTCAGCAGATCAGTCATTATGTCTTTATAGTGCTCTGAGATTTGCAAGGATGCTCTGAGATTTTCAAGGATTCTCCAGCTTATCGCAGCCTGTAACCTTCCTTCCTGGGACAGTCTGTTACTTGTTGTAAAATTGTTACTGGGAAGTAGATCATTTTGTGACTAATTTTGATAATGTGATTCAGAAGAAATTTTAACTGGTTTGAGAAGAAATTTGGAAATGTTTGGAAAACTGTTCTGTTGAAACCCAGAGGGCAGTGAGTGGGGTTTATGGGGGATACAGGTGGGTACTAACAGAAAAGAGGACAGTAGCCAAGCTCATGATGGTTCAGATGGAAATGAGGACTTTATTAGGAACCAGATTAAAGATTATCTGTGTTTGGATTTGTTCATCATCTGTTGAGCATTGACAAGTTCACACTGACGTGTGACGTCATTAGCTCCTGCTCAGATTGTTTTCTGGCCCCTGCAAACAACTGTGCCCATGTTTGCAGGCATGGAGGTGCCCCAAAGCTAATAACGCTTTGGAGAAGCATTTAGTCAGTGAGATGTGGCCCCTGCTGGGTTAATCCAGGGCCCACTTCCTGTGCAGAGAAGCAAACCCTAAGATGCTCTCTCTGCTTGCTGCCCAGAGCTCTGCAGCTGTCAGTTAAGGTGGGCACTGCTGGATAACCTCCTCATCTTCTCCCTGTGTCACTTGCCCATCTTGCTATGGCTATTTATGGGATTACGTACTAAAATAAATTGTAGTTTCTTACAACCACCTACACGTAGAAACAAAACAAGGTATTGTGAACCGTAGGAAATCAGTCTTGGAGGCCTGACCCTCACCAGATTTCACATCTAGCTATACCAAGAAGAGGGCAGGTCAGAGACCCAGCAGGGGAATCTGTGTCCATCTCCTGTAAAACACCTGAGACCACAGGACACTATGACTGTTGATACACCAAATATCACATCTGTAATCAAGCTCAGCAATAGGTCTTTTTTTTCCTGACAGAGTTGTCTGTCCCTCTTAAACACTTCTCAGGCCCCTAGAATCAGATTCTCAGAGATGTTCTGAAATGGACCAGAAAGTGTCCACCTCACTTGGTAAGCAATGGGGTTTCTGCATTCACATAAGAAGCTTTTATTGGTCCCAAAGATCCCAAGCATTCTGCTAAATCCTTCTGGTGCTACCCAGAAAAGACCAAATGCAGAGAGATTCTCTTGCTTTTAATTGATTCGAAGTCATTAGTTTTGATGGTTAGAAGAGAAGTCACCAAAGCTTCAAACACTATTCTGCGGAGGCTACCTCTCCTTGCCTCCTGGAGAAAGAAACTCTCCATTGATAATCTGGGGGAAAGGCAAATTTTCATATTTTCTCCCTGTTCTTTGATGAAAGGATACCTTTTATGTCTTAATAATTAACTTCAGAATAAACCTGGAAAATGCAGTTAAAAAAAAAAAAAGACAGGAGTCCTAAGATTGGGTGCTAAATAACTTCTCTCTAACCTCACAAAGCACAAAACATCCAGTGACCTGCAGATCACAGCTGCCCATGTGTCAAAGAGCAAAGTACTCACAATTGTAATGACCACAGTGCCCACTACCTGCCATGCCTCCTCATAGCTGCCTGCATAAGTCTACATAAGCCACAGCTACCTACAATTGCCTCTAATCCCTATCACTGGTTCTCAGTCTTCCTAATGCTGTGACCCTTTAATACAGTTCCTCATGTTGTGGGGACCCCCAACCATAAAATTAGTTGGTTGTTACTTCATAACTGTATTTTGCTACTGTTATGAGTCTTAATGTTATGAATCTGATATGCAAGATATTTGACCCCCAAGGGGGTTGTGACCCATAGGTTGAGCACTGCTGCTCCGAATGATTGGGCCTTTCCTGACGACAGTTTCCATCTTCCTTTGTTTCTAGCTTTCCAAAGAAATCTTTCCCTGCAACTTGTCCTGCTGCCACCGGGATTTTTCAGTTTCATCAAATGCAAGTTTTTTCCCATGGTGTTTGTAAAGTAGAAAAAGCAGAAAACTGGGAGCTGAGCTCCACACCCAAGTACTTTTTCAGCTAATATATTAGTTTGTGTTTTAGGGGAAAGATTCACCTTCATTTCTCCACCAATTCCCGTGATTCCTCAAACTCTTACAAGAATGGAGTAGGCCTGCCACAGGAGGGAAGCAGCCATCTTCTGATCCAATTCGCCTTCAGAGACCAGAAAGCTCATCAACTGTTAAAAATTAGTTAACATGGCTTTCTCAGCACCGTTAGGACGGGGCAGGTGATGGACACTCAGAAGCCTGCCTGGGGCCATTTGCCCTGGGCGAATAGAAGACACCATGGGTGTCATTATAGTGATCAAGTAGATGGTGGGGTGTGGGAGAGAGAGAGATGTAGAATGCCTCATGTCCCGTGGAGAGAGGAAGGTCTGAAGAGGCGAAGGCGGTAAGGAACAAGTGTTGTAGGAATCTAGGAGAGTCACTGTATCTAGGTAAACGTTAGTTGAATAGTTGTTTTCTAGAAGTACTCTGACCTTGAGGAATCATTGTGAAAAACAGTGATTGTTTTCTGTGATTTATAGGATTGTTTTTCTGAAGGGGTGTTACAGCCTTTGCATGACTTTGGTCACAAGACACTTCTGGCACACCTGAGGCTCTTGGATTACTGTGTCCTGCAAATGGTGCACAATAAGGACTAAAGTAGCATGGGCATGTGATGCTTTCCTTTAGAGAAACACATGAATTAGAATAGGGACCCTGGTATGAGGAAATACTTTACCTGAAAAACAACTTTGTGTAACAATCAATAAATATACCTTTGTACAGCTGTTCCAGGTT